>NC_091993.1:116863941-117163941 GCF_044704955.1 Pristiophorus japonicus | reverse complement strand
GGATTCTTCCTGTTTAACACGCAGGGAAGTGAAATTCCCCTTTTGGTCAACATGAGCATAAAACCGTTTTGTTCACTTTATAGACTTTGACGTTCATACGGATCAGCAAAGACATGGGATAGTTTATTCGACAATTGGAAGCTAAAATTTCACCATTAAAAATGGTCACAAGATTATTTAACAATAATGTTTACTTTCTGTTTCTGACACTACAACAGTGACTACACTTCAAAAAGTACTTCATTGTTTGTAAAGTGCTTTGGGACATCCAGTGGTCGCAAAAGGTGCAATAGAAATGCAAGTCTTTCTTTTGGACCTCATTCACGCCCATTTTCGCACCTAAAACGGGCTCAACAAGGCCCATTTTCATAGATCAATGTCCTGCGCCCAAAGGGAGCATGAAAAGCAGCCGACCCAAACTTGGATTGGGCCTTTGTTCGGGCGTTGGGCCTGCCCCATTCAAGATTCTTCAGCAGCTGTCCCCAAAAGATACGTTTTTTTTCAAACAAATTTAAATGAACAGGCTGGGTCTCTTTTCTCTTGAAAAAAGAAGGCTGAGGGGTGACCTAATAGAGGCCTTTAAAATTATGAAAGGTTTTGACAGAGTGGAGACAGAGAGAACGTTCCCACTTGTGGGAAGGAGCATAACGAGAGGCCATCAATATAAGATAGTTACCAAGAAATCCAATCGGGAATTCAGAAGAAACTTCTTTACCCAGAGAGTGGTGAGAATGTGGGACTCGCTGCCACAGGGAGTGGTTGAAGTGAATAGTATCGATGCATTTAAGGGGAGGCTGGACAAGCGTATGAGGGAGAAGGGAATAGAGGGTTATGCTGAGAGAGTTAGATGAGGAAAGACGGAAGGAGGCTCGAGTGGAGCATAAACGCCGGTATGGACTGGTTGGGCCGAATGGCCTGTTTCTGTGCCATATATCCTATGTAATCCTATGTTTTAAAAAAAAAACCTTCCTGTGGAGTTTAGAAGGGCCATTGCTGCTGAAATCCCTCCCTGCCTCCTCTCAAAACCCAGGGCTTCTTTTCTTGCAATTAAAATAAGCAAGCTGCCTGTGGAGGCACAACAGGCCTTGGCAGCTCGCGTAAATTTTTACCTCTACATCTTTAAAGTCGTGCTGCTTTGCCCACATTTACCACACAGTTTTATCTTAAGCCTATTTAAACAGGAAGCTAAATGTACACACACAACAAGTTTTAAAGGTGGTACAGCAGGAACCTCACTGAGTTACTGCTCTTCAAAGTCTTCCATACTCTTTAAGAAACATCCTTTAATGAGCAAAAATACTTTGCTGTTGAAAACCAGAAACAACACTGATTTCAAATTAAAACAGAGGATGCAAGGTGCAACTTAATTCATTGGGTCAACACTTATTTTCAGCCAGTTTGACATCTTTTACCTCCGATTCTCAAAGTGATTTACCGTTCGGTTAATGAACAGAAATATTGCTTGCATTAGTTCTCATTTAAAATGTGTTCACATAGTCCCTCCTTGTGTATGCTTAAAAAGAAAAAAGAAAGTCTTGCATTTATATAGCGCCTTTCATGACCACCGGACAGCCAATTAAGTACCTTTGGAGTGTAGTCACTGTTGTAATGTGAGCAACGCAGCAGCCAATTTTTGCACAGCAACTCCCACAATCAGCAATGTGATAATGTCCAGATAATCTGTTTTTGTGATGTTCATTGAGGGATAAATATTGGCCAGGACACCGGGGATAACTCCCCTGCTTTTCTTCAAAATAGTGCCATAGGATCTTTTACATCCAGTTCCAGAGAGTAGACGGGGCCTCGGTTTAACGCCTCATCCGAATGACGGCACTTCCGACAGTGCAGCACTCCCTCAGCACTGTACTGGAGTGTCAGCCTAGATTTATGTGCTCCAGTCTTTGGAATAGGACTTGGTGACAAAAGGTACTGTCATAAGTCATGTACAAGTGCAAAAATGAGGGACAGGAAAAGAGCTACTGGTGCATCCAGCCTGTCCCATGCAGAAGTGATCAAAGTTCCCCCTAATTTTTTTTTGGTGCACAGTTCCTTTAAAGAGCTGCAAGTCCCATCCAAATTTTCACATATGTGCAGTTATTCCCATTGAAAAGCCGGTGAGCGGCCTGCACAGGACCTCCAGACAGTTGCACGGCTGTGCAGTTTAGCGGCAACGTTGGTTGTGATGTCTCGTGCATCAGAGTACAGTCACTCCCCACCCCACCCAGAGCCAAGTAATCCCCTGGGAGAAGCATAAAAACAGATAACAAATAGGGTATAAAAATTGTGGAAAATTCCTCTCTGACCCCATTAGGCGATCAAAACTAATCCAGGAGACCACTTGGCTGCTCGTCTCCTAAGTCGCACCAAGTCCCGCTCACCCATCACCGCTCGCTGACCTACATTGACTTCCGGTTAAACAACGCCTCGATTTCAAAATTCTCATCCTTGTTTTCAAATCCCTCCATGGCCTCACCCCTCCCTATCTCTGTAATGTCCTCCAGCCCCACAACCCCTGTGATCCTCTAAATCTGCCCTCTAGAGCATCCCTAATTATAATCGCTCAACCATTGGTGTCTTCTATTGCCTAGACCGCAAGGTCTGGAACTCCCTGCCTAAACCTCTCCGCCTCTCTCCCTCTCTTTCCTCCTTCGAGACGCTCCTTAAAGCCTACCTCTTTGACCAAGCTTTTGGTCACCTGCCCTAATTTCTACTTGCTTGGCTCGGTGTCAAATATTTAATCTCATAATACTCCTGTGAGGCACCTTGGGATGTTTTCACTACGATAAAGGCGCTATATAAATACAAGTTGTTGTTATTGATTAACGTTACCAGGTACATACTGATTGTAAGAGGTGATCTCCGTCCCAGCCAAAAACAGGTCCAACTCTCGCTTGAAAGAAATTCTGCGCATCAGCATCCACCACATGAGCTGGTTTTACTCCTCATAGAGAAGATGACAGATATTTAGGCCCAGTTTATATCCAGTGGCAGTCCGGCTATTTAAAAGAGGTGGTACTTTTCCAAGGGCTCCTCCAGAAATGGAATGCTGGCTTATGTCAAAGGACACCCCCCCCCCACTGGATGTCCCTGGCTGCCACTTCTGTCTGTCCACCCATAAAATCCAGCTGAGAAACTCCATCACCAGACAATATATGCAATTGCAGCCTTTAAAGAACGGCGCACACATATATTGTATGCTCACTATTCATCCTCCATTCTTCCTGGCGCTCTTAATTTCACCTAAATGTAAGTGGGATCACTTCTACTCTACTCAAAGACCCAGGACATTGTAGAACCACGTTAACTAGAGTTATGACCACTTCATGGGGCCACAACATTGAGGCTTCGGATGAAAGAAAGACTTGAATTTCTTTAGCGCCTTTCACAACTACCGGACGTCCCAAAGTGCTTTACATAGAAAATAGGTGCAGGAGTAGGCCATTCGGCCCTTCGAGCCTGCACCACCATTCAATATGATCATGGCTGATCATGCAACTTCAGTACCCCTTTCCTGCTTTCTCTCCATACCCCTTGATCCCTTTAGCTGTAAGGGCCACATCTAACTCCCTTTTGAATATATCTAACGAACTGGCCTCAACAGCTTTCTGTGGTAGAGAATTCCACAGGTTCACAATTCTCTGAGTGAAGAAGTTTCTCCTCATCTCGGTCTTAAATGGCTTACCCCTTACCCTTAGACTGTGACCCCTGGTTCTGGATTTCCCCAACATCGGGAACATTCTTCCTGCATCTAACCTGTCCAATCCCGTCAGAATTTTATATGTTTCTATGAGATCCCCTTTCATTCTTCTAAATTCCAGTGAATATAAGCCTGGTCGATCCAGTCTTTCTTCATATGTCAGTCCTGTCATCCCGGGAATCAGTCTGGTGAACCTTCGCTGCACTCTCTCAATAGCAAGAACGTCCTTCCACCGATTAGGAGACCAAAACTGTACACAATATTCAAGGTGTGGTCTCACCAAGGCCCTGTACAACCAAATAAGTACTTTTGAAGTGTAGTCACTGTTGTAATGTAGGAAGACCTTATGCTATATGTAGAGAGGAATAAAGAAATGCTCAAGAAGTTAGGTTAATAGGTGAGAGCAATAACTTGAAAATAGATTCAAAAAATAATGCATAAATAATGGTCCCTTTGTAGGAAATGTTCTTTCTATAGACTATCTATATATTTGTTTTAATTATTGAGAAACCAAGATGAAAGGCTAAGGTCTATATAGCAGGATGTCACCACAGAAAGAGCAAACCAAAACCACCCCACAGACTTCATCAATGTGCACTATAAAGATCATACCTGATGTAACGAGTTTCAGAGGTGATTGATATACCGCTCTGTGGTATTCTTGCAAACAACTCAGCTTGCATTTTCTTGAAACTCACATTGGCCTGTGACGGCTCAATTCACCAGGCATTATTGTGACATGTTATATCAGCTCCTGGAACAGCAGCTACTGACTGAGGAGGTCTGACCCGGACATGGATACAGGCATTTTAATTATCGACACAACCACTTTCACAGCTCCATTCCCACTCTGACCTCTCCATCCTCGGCCTCTCGCACTGTTCCAGTGAAGCTCAACGCAAGCTCGAGGAACGGCAGCTCATCTTTCGGTTTAGGCACTTTACAGCTTTCTGGACTCAACATCGAGTTCAACAATTTCAGATCATAACCTCTACCATATTTTTTTTTTTCTTCTTTTCTGCTTTTTTCTCTTCCCCACAACAGCTGTTGACGATTCCGCCATTCCCATTTGCACCCTATCTAGACTCATCTTTTTTTCTTAACTTGTCCCATTACCGTTTCCTTCTGCCTTGCAACCATCATCTCTTTTGTCTCTCTAATCTCTCCTGCCTTCCACCCTATCACAGACCTTCCCTTTTGTTCTTTCCTCCCCCTTTCCCTGCCCCTGCACTTGCTTAAAAACTTGATACAACTCTAATTTTTCCAGTTCTGACGAAGGGTCATCGACCTGAAATGTTAACTCTGTTTCTCTCTCCACAAATGCTGCCTGACCTACTGAGTATTTGCAGCATTTTCTGTTTTTATTTCAGATTCCAGCATCTGCAGTATTTTGCTTTTGCACCTTCACCCCTTGTTTCCCGAACTCAATAAGAGGAAATTTGAGTATGAATAAGTGGGAACAAACTGTTCTACAAATACACCACATCTAATTCCTGTAATGTCAATTATCATAGGCAGTCCCTCGAACGAGGATGACTTGCTTCACAAGAGTTCACAGATGTTTCAATGAAGGACCTGATGTTCCAGTCCTGAACTCCAATTGAGGGGGTGGAAGATGTCTGTGCGTGGATTTTTTTAACGTGTGGTGACCGTTGCATATCATCCACCACACGGGCTTGACAGAGCTAGGCCTTTATCCAGTGGCAAGGGCTGAACCAGGACGACTGGAGACCAGCTCTGCTGCACGGATCTAGTGCGAACACATATCACAGTGTGGGCTGGCCCGTGCTGCCCCTGGGCCCTCGACTCTTCTGGGCCCCGTACCCTCATTCGCCGCACCTTCGCCCACGATGTTCCAGGGCCCGGCGCTCCAGCTCTATTTATAGCCCCGACCTGCGGTGGTGTTCTCTCACAGGTCGGGGCAGCCCACAAATGTAATGTAAACTAGGTTCGATACCCCAAGTCAAGCCAAGTATTCCTGGTGCAGCTCCCCAACCGAGACTGCTATGAATGCACCACTCATTCTCTCTCTCCTTCCTTCCCAGGCCCACTCCCAACAGCTCCAGCTCTGGGTCTCTTCCCTCTCCGAGCCAACCCAAGCATTCTAGATCTGACTCTGCTCCCTCTCTCCCACCGAGGCCTGCTTCCAGTATGTCGGTTCCATTCTTTTCATCACAGGACAATGGCTCCAGTCCTACTCTTCTACAAGGCTGCGGGCTTTAGTCCTGCTACTATGTCCCCTCTCACTGATCTCCCAGTTGAAAGCCGCACACCCCAAGTCAAACATACAATGGAGTGGTGCTAAATATTTGAAGCCTAAGGTAAATTGGGTGGACAGTCTCACTCTAATTTGGGACCATTAGATTTGCTACTTCCAGTGCTTCTCAAATTAAACCTGAGAAATAGCAAGATCAGTGCTAAGGAAATCAGCTGTTCTCACCAAACCTAAGCACCCTCTTAACACTCGCACTACCAGTCTACCACATACCTAACTGTGCGCCCAGCTCCCTTGCAACATTCCTCCAGCTGTCAATAGCTTTCACTCTCATGTTCCTTCCACCTTTCGTCTTCAGGTTAAGCTCCACTCTCCCCCACTTTACCTAGGCCTTGTCCCATTCTTGAAACCCGTGGATTCCCTGCTCTATCATCTAGCCTCTCACTCCAACCCAAACTGGTGCCCCCTGTTTTTCTCTCTCGCCCTCTCTCAGCAACTCCAGACCCGTTACAACTTCAATCAATCCAGGGTACATTTCAGATCCATTGTGCTCTCCCATAAGAACCTAAGAACATAAAAAATAGGAGCAGGAGTAGGCCATTCAATAAGATCAAAGGTGATCATCAACCTCAACTCCACTTTCATATCCCTTGATTCCCCCAGATTCCAAAAATCTATCTATCTCAACCTTGAATATATTAAGAGACTCGGCATCCACAGGCTTCTGGGGCAGAGAATTCCAAAGATTCACAATCCTCTGAGAAGAGAAATTCCTCCTCATTTCTGTCTTAAATGGCCTACCCCTTATCCTGAGACTGTGCCCCCAAGTTGTGTACACTCTAGCCAGGGGAAACAACCTCTCAGCATCTACCCTGTCAGTCCCCTTCAGAATCTTGTATGTTTCAATGTTCCCTGATCAGAATCTACCCCCATACAGTCCAACTAGGCCCCTATTCCTTCCCGCCCACTCCCCCAGTTTCTCTGAAATCCGTGTGTATTTTGGAATCGGCCAGAAGGCTGCTCCCCGCCCTCACCTGGCCTCAGCGGCCTGGCCCGAATCCCCTTCACCGACCCAGCACGTTTTGGTTCCTTGCTGTGTTCCTCCGTCCTTAAATTTTTTTTAAAGCAACAAAACTCGATAAATGGGTGAGGTACGTGTAGACACAGAGGGAAATACAGAAGTGAGAGGGGAGTCATCGTGACCAAGTGAGTCTGAATGAGTGGATAAAGAACAGTCTGACAAACAGAGAGGAAAAGAAAGTACAACGAGGCAGCGTGCAGAGAGAATGAAAGAGTGGAAGGAAGGCAAGCAAAGAGACAGAGGAGGTCACAGAGAAAAAATGAGTGGCACAGTTAATGGCATTAGAGAGACAGTTGCAATGGAACGTCAATTTTTTTAATGTTTCTGAGTGCAACAGCACAAGTGTTCAACTATTGTACTTTAAAATGTATGGTTATATTTTCACACTTACAGTTGCGCATGCAATAAGTGGACCAAAGGTAACGAGTGCAACCGTGGGAAGACCAGTCACTATCACTTGCAGATTTGACCCGTATTACAGCAATCATCAAAAGTATTGGTGCAGAGGCTACAACAGGGCGACCTGTCATGTGTTAGTACAGACCCACGGTCCTATGATGAAAAGCCATGATGGCAAAATAAAAATTTCAGCTGATAATAAAAATGGACAACTTACGGTACAAATGGATCAATTAACAACCAACGATAAGGGGTGGTACTGGTGTGGAATAGAAAGACATCACCTTCTGGACTATTTAAGTCCCACAGAACTTAAAGTTACTGAAGGTAGGACACAATGTAGTGTGTACATTTTTCAAATATACTTTTGTTCAATAACAAGTTTATTTAATTTGATACATGCTTTATTATATATTTTTCAAAACCTCCAAGATCCTAATTTCTCAGTAGAGTGTTTAAATTATAACTCTGTTAAGAATGAGCCAAGACAATACTGAAAAACACTTTTCAGGATCCTATCTAATCAGAATTTTGAACTTTTATCGGTAATTACTGCTAAAGTATATTGACAGTTTTGAGTGAATCTATAACACGAGGATAGTAAATAATCAAATAATATTTTTATGCATCATTTTTAACAGGTCAAAAGCTATTTCCTTCGGACAAGGAAAGACTAAGGTAAAAGTCAAATGTATTTGCACTGCTGTATTCTGAGCGTTTGTTTTATATCTGCACAGGTAGAATAATGAGATATCTCCTGCTGCCATGTGAGATATTGTGCTATTGTTTCTCTGGTGGAGTCCAGGTGACTGTGATCCCAAAGTGAGGAATGTCGATGCTGTAGAATGGCTTTCATGTTCAGCACCAGCACCGACTTAACATTGTGCTTGAAACTAGGTGGGGGAGGTGGGGTTAATTTCCTGGGGGCTGCTTCCGTTCCGCCGGTGTAACTTCGGCAGAGGGTCAGGGTGTAATCGAGGCTACTGGTGAAGTAACGGCGCTGAGGGAATTCACCCCCTTCGACTCCGAGGACAGCCATCTACTGCGCCAATTCCATTTGCCACCCGCAACCCCTGTCGCCCAACTGCCAAAGAATTGGCAACTGGTGCGGAATTATGGGTGTTTTGGTGCCGTTGACCTTTGCCTTCTGTGGACTGGGCTAAGACTACTCGAACCCAAATCTTTAGAGTAGGCGAGGAGAAGAGATCATCATCCCATCAGCTTGAGTTGGATTCAAACACAGCTTCCAGCGATGAAAAGGCATTTTTCAAACCTCACCGTCCTGTACAACCGTATTATTAGTATGCCTACAGTAAAAACGCTATCATAAATATGCAAGATTGCTTTCTTTATATTTAGTGTTCAATGCATGTGTAGGTGCTGGTGTAGTTATGTATGTGCCAATCCATTGCAGCCAAATTGTTTTAGCCATTCTTATGTACAGGTGGATGATAAAGATAACTAGGATGGAAAATTAGTGTCCCTTTCTCAATTATTTATTTATTTCAGCTTCCCAATGGAGATCGAATCAGTCACACCTTTCACGACCACCGGACACCCCAAAGTACTTTTTTTGAAGTGTAGTCACTGTTGTAATGTAGGAAACACCATTCATGTATTAATGTAGAGACACAGTTCATGTATTTATGCTCCTGATTTCTGACCTTCACCCAACTAATTCTAACTCCACAACAGTAACCTTACACGTCTGAAGTCCTAATGAGGAGCCCCGCTGACCACAAGTGCCTGTTGGAAATTCAGGCCCATTCTGACCATTAAAATGATTGGTCAGAATATAATGGGCAGCGCCAACCCAAATATTCAATATGTGCACCCGAAGGGCAAAGCTCCCTGCCAGGAGCAAGAATTCGTAAAATTACCCCCATAACTAGCAGAAATCCAAGAGATCGCAATGGTTACAGCACGGAAGAAGGCCATTCAGCCCATCAAACCCGTGCTGGCTCTCTGCAAGAGATAGGAGTGATCAGAGTGTGATTTCACCTATTATGCATTTCTGAAGCTATAGTCATTAAAATCAGAAAAATAACTTCAAATGACAAGACTGCAATTTTTAAAAGGTGTAATTGTTACCTTATTTGTGATACAAGTTTAATTCTGACCTTTAGAGAAATGTATCTTTCATACTGGTCCTTTAATTCCATATTTTACAAGTCAACCACATCCTAGAACTGCAATAACTAAAAATCTTTGACTAAAACTGCTTGTAATATTTAAGAATATAAGAACATAAGAACTAGGAGTCGGAGTAGGCCATACTGCCCCTCGAGTCTGCTCCGCCATTCAATAAGACCATGGCTGATCATCGACCTCAACTCCACTTTCCCGCCCGATCCCCATATCCCTTGATTTCCCTAGCCCCCAAAAATCTATCTACCGTGAATATATTCAGAGACTCAGCATCCACAGCCCGCTGAGGCAGAGAATTCCAAAGATTCACAACCCTCTGAGTGAAGAAGTTCCTCCTCATCTCAGTCTTAAATTTCTGACCTCTTATCCTGAGACTGTGTTCCCTAGCTCTCGACACTCCAGCTAGGGGAAACAACCTCTCAGCATCTACCCTGTCAATCTCCTTCAGAATCGTGTATGTTTCAATGAGGTCACCTCTCATCCTTCTACACTCCAGAGAGTATCGGCCCATTCTACACAATCTCTCATCATAAGACAACCCTCTCATCCCAGGGATCAATCTAGTGAACCTTCGTTGCACCACCTCCAAGACAAGTATATCCTTCCTTAGATAAGGAGACCAAAACTGTGTACAGTACTCCAGGTGTGGTTTCACCAAGGCCCTGTACAATTGTAGTAAGACTTCCTTACTCTTATACTCCAACCCCGTTGCAATAAAGGACAACATGCCATTTGCCTTCCTTATTGCTTGCTGTAGCATAACTCTACTTAACAGCGCATCATAACAGTTTGTAACAGTAAGACAGGTTTGTCATTTAACATCTATGTGTTGATTGAAGCCATTTTGGAGCATGGGCAGGAACATCGGCAGGGCCCAGGTACAGAGGAGTGGGAAGGTCGGGGCGGATGAGCAGCGAGTGTTTGTGGCGAGATGCGGTGAATGTTTATGGCGGAGGAGCGGCGCGAGATCGTGACGGAGCTACGACAGAGGGGCCCAGAAGAGCCGAGGGCCTGGGGCAGCACGGGCCAGCCCACACTGCGACACTAGGTCCATGCAGCAGAGCAAGTCTCCAGTCCAAGGTTAACCCTTGCCACTGGATAAAGGCCTAGCTCTGTCAAGCCCGTGTGGTGGTTGGTGTGGAACGGCCAACATACGTTAAGAAAAATCCATGCACAGGCATCTTCCACCCCCTCAATTGGAGTTCAGGACTGGAACATTGGGGTCCTTCATCTAAACACCTGTGAACTCGTGGAAGCAAGTCATCCTTGTTCGAGGGACCGCCTATGATGATGATGGTGATGTTGATTGAAGTGCTGGGTCCCAGTGTGATACGACATTCATGTAATGAATCCACTGCATAACTCGAGGATATCCAAGAGCACGTCAGACTAGGATTCATGGGTGTCCTGTATTTACAATGGTTACCTGATTAAGTAATAGAACTTAAAACGCTTTTCATTGTTTTATGGATGCAGAAACAGAGTCAATATAGGGTCTTGCCTGA
The DNA here is from genome assembly GCF_044704955.1 of Pristiophorus japonicus. Lineage (NCBI taxonomy): Eukaryota > Metazoa > Chordata > Chondrichthyes > Pristiophoridae > Pristiophorus > Pristiophorus japonicus. Next base: position 117,152,896 of record NC_091993.1, on the reverse strand, counting down.
TACCTATGGTCCAAATTATGGAGAAATATCAGTGTTGGATAAAGACTGTGCAGTCAATACACACTCGCTTTTCATAGTCTGCACAGTGATATAAAGTATCAGCCTCCAGCCTGGGGCTGAGTTGAGGAACATCGGAATTGCTAGACAAAAGAAGGCCGAGGTCTACCCACTTCATTTTCTAATGTGGCTCAGTGGGTGGCACACTTGCCTCTGAGTCAGAAGGTTGTGGGTTCAAGTCCCACTCCAGAAAATCTAGGCTGATACTCCAGTGCAATGCCGAGGGAGTGCTGCACTCTCGGAGATGCTGTCTTTCAGATGAGATGTTAAACCGAGGCCCCCCTGCTCTCTCACGTGGGCATTAATGATGGCACTATTTTGAAGAGAAGCAGGGGAGTTACCCCCGGTGTCCTGGTCAATATTTATCCCTCACTTAACAGCACTAAAACAGATTATCTGATCATTATCACATTGCCGTTTGTGGGAGCTTGACTGCTGCGTTTCCTACATTACAACAGTGACTACACTTCAAAAAAGTACTTCATTGGCTGTAAAGCACTTTGAGACGTTCTGAGGTCGTGAAAGGCGCTACATAAATGCAAGTCTTTGTTTTTAACCACCCTGTCAGTCACATGATACAACGATAATGGAGTTGTTGACTAACCATAGCAATAAATCTCTATCAGTTTGGTCTACAACAGACCCAGACATGATCCAAGACAAACCCTCGATGGTGGAGAACTATCGAAAGTTTAGATCTTCTCTTTGGCTTGTGACAATGGTAGAATAGAGTGTTGTGTGGTAATCGTGCAATATTTTCCAAATTTTAGTTTAGTTAAGCCATTTGCACGATGGGGTGGTTCAATTCTGTGTCTACTGAATGGTAGGACCTGCAGGCTCAGAAAGGTAGGTAAACTGGAAAAAAAAAATCTATTTATTTTTAAAGGAGGGGTGAGCTGTTTCTCCAGGATTTCCTCTGATCATCTGTTGAGGTTTTGCTGGGAGATCGGGACAGCCCCTGCAGGAATTTTATTCCATGGTGTGTTCGAAACAAAGGCGAATGTTAAAAATAGGAGATGAAAAGAAAAGAGCTTGGAGGGGGAAAGGGACAACTGGACAAGCAGTAGTAAATGCTTTATAATTTGACATTCATAACAACAACAACTTGCATTTATATTGCGCCTTTAATGTAGTAAAACGTCCCAAGATGCTTTACAGGAGGGTTATCAGACAAAATTTGATGCTGAGCTTTTGGTTGCCTGCCCTATAAAGAGATATTAGGGCAGGCAACCAAAAGCTTAGTGAAAGAGGTACGTTTTAAGGAGTGACTTAAAGGAGGAGAGAGGCAGAGAGGTTTAGGGAGGGGAATTCGAGAACTAAGGGCCTAGGCCAAGGCTTCTTCGGCAGCATCTCCCAAACCCACGACCTCTACCACCTAGAAGGACAAGGGCAGCAGGCGCATGGGAACACCACCACCTCCACGTTCCCCTCCAAGTCACACACCATTCTGACTTGGAATCATATTGCCATTCCTTCATCGTCACTAGGTCAAAATCCTGGAACTCCCTCCCTAACAGCACTGTGGGAGCACCTTCACCACATGGATTGCAGCAATTAGGGATGGGCAATAAATGCTGGCCTTGCCAGTGACACCCACATCCCATAAACACATTTTTTAAAAAGCCAGCATGGCTGCCAATGGTGGAGCAAAATAAATCTAGGATGCGCAACTCAGACAATTTAGCTTATCTCTTTGACTAAGTTTTTGGTCACCTGTCCTAATATCTCCTTATGTGGCTCGGTGTCACATTTTGTCTGATGATACTCCTGTACTATTTTGGTTATCTATGGTTAACGTTACAATAACAAAGTTAATCTTGCCATTACTGTAATGAGGTCATTTGTTTCAGCATCACAGTGCATGAGCTGAAAATTTAAAAATGATCAGCCCAGGGAGACTGGAATTGCCTGAGGATTAAACAATCATAATATAAAAACAGAAAACACTCAGCAAGTCAGGCAGCATCTGTGGAGAGAGAGATACAGGGATAATGCTTCAAGTGGATGACTTTTCATCAGAACTCCTTTCCCCTTTTAACCACCGAGAATAATGGTGCAAGACCCATTTTCTCGCTGGGTGATTAGTTTTAATTTAAAAGTGGAAATTTTCACCGGCGTTACTTACAAAATGTTAGTGTTTTTTCTTGGTGGGCAATCAGGCGTTGAGGGGCTCTCAGGAAAGTCTACCCCCCTGAGTCATTAAACTATCATAGTTGGACCATTAAATCAGTGACATGGGACAATAGTCCAGTCCGATACCCTGTCATATCATCTGGGAGATATTGCAAATATTGTAAAATGTTGTGTTACTGTGCAGGATTACCTATCCTGGTCCATATATGGCTGATTATGTCTGTCCCTATACTCATAGAACTTCTCTGTTTTTCATAAACTGCCAAGGCTTTTCATAATACTCGGGATAATCTTTGGGACTTTGGCGATGATGCTTCTCGGACTTGTGATCCTAGTTATCAAAAAAATAAGAAAGCACAAAGATAACGGTAAGTTCAGAAACTTAACCAATTTTCATGCAGCGGAGTCATTCTATCTTTCAAAGGAACTAGACGAAAACCAACCATGTGATATGGAACAACCTTCTACAATGTATATTAACGACTTGGAAGAAGGGACTGAGTGTAACATAGCCAAGTTTGCTGATGATACAAAGATGGGAGAAAAAGCAATGTGCGTGCGAGGAGGACACAAAAAATCTGCAAAAGGACATAGACAGACTAAGTGAGAGGGCAAAAATTTGGCAGATGGAGTATAATGTCGGAAAGTGTGAGGTCATGAACTTTGGCAGAAAAAAAATCGAAGAGTAAGTTATTATTTAAATGAAGAAAGATTGCAAAGTGCTGCAGTACAGCGGGATCTGGGGGTACTTGTGCATAAAACACAAAAGGATAGTATGCAGGTACAGCAAGTGATCAGGAAGGCCAATGGAATCTTGGCCTTTATTGCAAAGGGGATGGAGTATAAAAGCAGGGAAGTCTTGCTACAGCTATATAAGGTATTGGTGAGGCCACACCTGGAATACTGCGTGCAGTTTTGGTTTCCATATTTAAGAAAGGATATACTTGCTGTGGAGGCAGTTCAGAGAAGGTTCACTAGGTTGATCCCGGGGATGAGGGGGTTGACTTATGAGGAAAGGTTGAGTAGGTTGGACCTCTACTCATTGGAATTCAGAAGAATGAGAGGTGATCTGATTGAAACATATAAGATTACGAGGGGGCTTGACAAGGTGGATGCAGAGAGGATGTTTCCACTGATGGGGGAGACTAGAACTAGAGGGCGTGATCTTAGAATAAGGGGCCGCCCATTTAAAACAGAGATGAGGAGAAATTTCTTCTCTCAGAGAGTTGTAAATCTGTGGAATTTGCTGCCTCAGAGAGCTGTAGAAGCTGGGACATTGAATAAATGTAAGATAGAGATAGACAGTTTCTTAAACGATAAGGGGTTATGGGGAGCGGGCGGGGAAGTGGACCTGAGTCCATGATCTTATTGAATGGCGGAGAAGGCTCGAGGGGCCGTATGGCCTACTCCTGTTCCTATTTCTTATGTTCTTATGTTCTTTCACGGATCGTGTCTTGATTTGCAGTTGAGGTTCTACATATATCTGCAGTTCAGCAGTACGTACGTCTCGTCAGCACAGAAATCTCCTCATATTTTCATTCCAATCTGGCACTAATCTCAGTGAAGCAGTCAGCCAAAAGTGACGGTACTTCCTGTAGTTCTTTGGAAGAATAGAAACTCTGTTGCACTGTCTATTCAGCACAATATAATGGTGACAGGATTGCCAGTAACATTCCGGCAATTTGTATGTGGCACATAGCAACGTGTATTGTTTCTCGCTGATGATTTTAAAATGCTTGGGAGTCACGTTAGCAACACAAAGGTGATTTTATTTCTTAATTAAAAGGACTACTTGTCTGTATTTGTTCGATCATTTGTGTGTGGAGAGTGAAAACCATGCTCCGGTTTGGTACTGGATGGAGAAACGAAACAATTATAATATCTCGAACAAATATCATGAATGAATGAGTTATTAAATACTAAATGATTCCTTTGTAAATAGAAGTGCTATTATCTAATTACCTGATGGGTAATCTCAGGCGGAATCGCCTGCAAATTGCATATTTGTTGTTCTGCGAATAGTTAGTCTTCTGTGCTCTTAGCTTCGAGAATAATTAGAGGAGGCAGATAGTCCTCAACTCCAAAAGCATGTAGAAAACAAAAAGGGATTCCTTTTATACAGCACCCTCGGGTCACCCCGAGACACTTTACATTCAATGAATTACTCTTGAAGTGTCATCATTGTTAAGTAGACAAATAGGGCAGCCAAATAATACAATTTATAATAGAAACTGAAAATGCTGGAAATCTCAGCGGGTCAGGCAGCATCTGTGGCGAGAAACAGAGTTAACGTTTCAGGGCGATGACCCTTCGTCAGAACTGACAATAGTTCGAAATGTAACAGATTCTTAGTGCTGAAAGGGGGAGGGGTTGGGTTGTAAAGAACAAAAGAACAATTTATAGCAAGGCCCTGCAAACAATAACTGAAACAAATGACCAGTTAATGGGGCCAATTTCCATATAATTAATATGTTAGTTCAATCGTACAAATCTCACCTGAATGGTAATCTGTAGTTGGCAATTGCTTGTGAATCAGCCCTTGTGTTTAATGATTCACAGCGCCAGGTGACGCGTTGGACGGGTGCAGAGTGCAATTTAAAGGGATGCAGGCATTTAAAGGCAAGTGACAAACATTTTTACACCCATTGGAAAGGCTAAGAAAAAGACATCTTAATCCATTGGCAGCTTCTGGAATACTGCGTGCAGTTTTGGTTTCCATATTTAAGAAAGGATATACTTGCTTTGGAGGCAGTTCAGAAAAAGTTCACTAGCTGGATTCCGGAGATGAGGGATTTGACTTATGAGGAAAGGTTGAGTAGGTTGGGCCTCTACTCAGAAGAATGAGAGGTGATCTTATCGAAACGTATAAGATTATGAGGGGGCTTGGCAATGTAGATGCAGAGAAGATGTTTCCACTGATGGGGGAGACTAGAACTAGGGGGCATGATCTTAGAATAAGGGGCCGCCCATTTAAAACAGAGATGAGGAGGAATTTCTTCTCTCAGAGAGTTGTAAACCTGTGGAATTCGCTGCTTCAGAGAGCTGTGGAAGCTGGGTCATTGAATAAATGTAAGACAGAGATAGACAATTTCTTAACCGATAAGGAAATAAAGGGTTATGGGGAGCGGGCAGGGAAGTGGACTTGAGTCCATGATCGGATCAGCCATGATCGTATTAAATGGTGGCGCAGGCTCGAGGGGCCGTATGGCCTATTCCTGCCCCTATTTCTTCTGTTCTTATCTGTCCAGGGGAAGAGGATCAAAACATGACCGGCATAAACGAGGGGGATGGGAAACCCAATAAGTCTGTAGACAAGTGACCAATCAGTCACACAGCTGACTCCCTGTTTTATGGCTATCAATATGAGAGGTCTGGACAGAGTAGCTAGAGAGAAACATTTCCCATTGGCGGAAGGGTCAAGAACCAAAGGACACAAATTTAAGGTGATTGCCATAAGAATCAAAGGCGACATGAGGAAAAGCTTTTTAATGCAGCGAGTGGTTAGGATCTGGAATGCACGACCTGAAAGGGTGGTGGAGGCAGACTCAATCGTGGCTTTCAAGAAGGAGTTGGATAAGTACTTGAAAGAAAAAAAATTGCAGGGCTACAGGGAAAAGGCGGGTGGAGTGGGACTAGCTGAGGTGCTCTTGCAGAAGCCGGCACAGGCTCAACGGGCCGAATAGCATTCGTCCATGCTGTAACCATTCTCTGATTCTTACATGAGGTGATTGTGAGCTGCCATGCCATAAGTCAGCACTGTAGTATGCCTGGAAGGAGCTGGAAGTAACTTAGATTTGTCCGCCTGCAATAAAAGTGATGGAATGTTGGGTATCCCTGCAGCTTAAGTTAAGATGAGCCCATGTGTCATAAGGTCTATATTTATGTCTGTCACCTTTTTGGGGGATATGTCACCATTTTAGAAGCTAGCAGTCAGTTTTTGCAGTAAGACTAAGACTTTTTTTTACATATATAATAAAAACAGAAAATGCTGGAATTACTCAGCAAGTCAGGCAGCATCTGTAGAGAGAGAAAAACAGAGTTCACGTTTCAGGTCGCTGACCCTTCGTCAGAACTGGGAAAAGTTAGAGATAAGTGTAAGGTAATGCTTTTGGGGAGGTCTAACAAAGCAAGGCAATAAACATTAAATGGTACCTCACTGAAAAGTGTAGAGGAAAAAAGAGTGCAGGTCCACAGATCCCTGAAGGTAGCAGGCCAGGTTGATGACGTGGTTAAGAAGGCATATGGAATACTTGCCTTTATAAGTTGAGGCATAGAATACAAGAGCAGGGGGGTTATGCTTGAACTGTATAAAACACTGGTTAGGCCGCAGCTGGAGTACTGCATGCAGTTCTGGTCACCACATTACAGGAAAGATGTGATTGCACTGGAAAGAGTTCAGAGGAGATTTACAAGAATGTTGCCTAGACTGGAGAATTTTGGCTATGAGGAAAGATTGGATGGGCTTGTCTGTTTTCTTTGGAACAGAGGAGGCTAAGGGGAGACCTGATTGAGGTGTATAAAATTATGAGGGGCCTGGATGGAGTGGATAGGAAGGACCTCTGTTTCCCTTGGCAGAGGGGTCAACAACGAGGGGGCATAGATTAAAAGTAATTGGGGGGAGGTTTAGAGGAGATACGAGGGAAAATCTCTTCACTCAGAGGGTGGTGGGGGTCTGGAACTCACTGCCTGAAAGGGTGGTAGAGGCAGGAACCCTCACCACATTTAAAAGATACTTGGATGTGCACTTGAAGTGCTGTAACCTACAGTGCTACGGAATAAGAGCTGGAAAGTGGGGTTAGGCTTGAATACCTCTTGTCGGCCGAAATCGTTTCCTTCCGTACTGTAAATTTCTATGGTTCAATATAAGATAGGGTGGAAGGCAGGACAGATTAAGAGACAAAAAGAGATGATGTTGCAAGGCAAAAGGAGATGGTAATGGGGCAAGTTAAGAAACAAAAGATGAGTCTAGATAGGGTGTAAATGGCGATGGCAGAATCATCAACAGCTGCTGTGGGAAAGATGAGAAAAAAAAACAGGAAAGCAAATTGGGGCAGAGTTGTTTTTACACTTTTGCCCAAGAGAATTGCCACAAGAGATCAAATATTTAATACGCAAGAAAACACAATTAGCAAAAATCCTACTAATAGCTAAATATAAAAACAATTGCAGGATCCAATTAAAAGTTAATGAAAGGTGATTGAGCAGTGAAACAATATCGGAAAATATAATGGGTCTTAATATAACTGCCTGACACAGATTGGAAGCATTTTACCGAACAATAAGTAACCAATACAAACCCATGTTTGATGTCAATGTTTTATTATGCAATGAATTGTTGTGAGGCGAGGTTTTAACTGTTACACAATGGCTGAAGTTGTCGTGCAGTATAGTCCAGTTTAATTTCCCCAAAATTAGCTCAATACTCTAATTGAGCCCAGTTTTTCATCTAATATTGACTTGGGAATATTAAAAAGTGCAATAAATTTTTTTAAATGACATTTAACACAACTGAAAAAAGAGTTACATTGTGAATCTTCCTGCTGTTTTACTTGGCTTCATTCATTACCTTCACATTTGTATTTTCTAGATAACAGAGAGAAAGAGTCAACAATAGAAAATTCTATTCCAAAGTCGAACTCTGTGGTAAGGCTCCAACCTCTCATTGAAACAGGGTGGTTTATCTAAATCTACTAGCCTGAAGTGGTGTGTTGGGATCAAAGATGTACACGTTTATGCATTCAGTTGAAATTTCTCTCTCAACAACAACAACTTGCATTTATATAGCACTGTTAATGTAGTAAAACGTCCCAAGGCGCTTCACAGGAGGGTTATCAAACACATTGTGATACCGAGCCACAGAAGGAGATAATCGGATAGGTCAAAGAGTCAGGATTTAAGGAGCCTCTTAAAGGAGAAGAGAGCTGTAGAGAGGCAGAGAGATTTAGGGAGGGAATTTCAGAGCTTAGGGTCTAGGCAGCTGAAGGCACGGCCGTCAATGGTGGAGCGCTGAAAATCGGGAATTCGCAAGAGGCCAGCATTGGAGGAGCGCAGAGATCTCGGATGGTTTATAGGGCTGGAGGAGGTCACAGAGATACGGAGGAGCAAGATTAAGGAGGGATTTGAAAACAAGGTTGAGAATTTTAAAATTTGAGGCATTGCTGGGCCAAGAGCCAATGTAGATCAGCGAGCACAGGGGAAATGGGGAAATGGGACTGCAGCCATTTTTGTGAGTTGTCAACCTGTTTGAAAGAGCAGGAAAGGAGTTTCAAATGGTCACAGTCTAAGGATAAGGGGTAAGCCATATAGGACCAAGATGAGGAGAAACTTTTTCACCCAGAGAGTGGTAAACCTGTGGAATTCTCTACCACAGAAAGTTGTTGAGTCCAGTTCGTTGGACATATTCAACAGGGAGTTAGGTGTGGCCCTTACGGCTAAAGGGATCAGGGGTTATGGCGAGAAGGTGGGAGTGGGGAACTAAAGTTGCATGATCAACCATGGTCATATTGAATTGTGGTGCAGTCTCGAAGGGTCGAATGGCCTGCTCCTGCACTTATTTTCTATGTTTCTATGTTTCTAACAAATGTTCATACTTATTATTCTGCAATGTAATTTCAAAGCTCCTGTGAAAATTTCATAAGTCTAATATTCCCAACAAAGCATATAAAATTAAGTATTAACCTTGATATCTGTGAGCAGGGAACAGCACAAAAGGGAATACTTACAGCAGAATTTGAATTAAAAGTATAAATTATTTTACTTAAAATTCTGCTATAAGTATTCCCTTTTGCTTTGTTCCTGGCACACAGATGTCATGCTTACTTAAAATTAAAAAATTATTAAATACCAAAAAGATATTTTAATTTTAGAAACATAGAAGCATAGAAAATAGATGCAGGAGTAGGCCATTCGACCCTTCGAGCCTGCACTGCCATTCAATGAGTTCATGGCTGAACATGCAACTTCAGTACCCCATTCCTGCTTTCTCGCCATACCCCTTGATCCCCTTAGTAGTAACTCCCTTTTGAATATATTTGGTGAATTGGCCTCAACAACTTTCTGTGGTAGAGAATTCCACAGGTTCACCACTCTCTGGGTGAAGAAGTTTCTCCTCATCTCGGTCCTAAATGGTTTATCCCTTATCCTTAGACTGTGACCCCTGGTTCAGGACTTCCCCAACATTGGGAACATTCTTCCTGCATCTAACCTGTCTAAACCCATCAGAATTTTAAACGTTTCTATGAGACCCCCTCTCATTCTTCTGAACTCCAGTGAATACAAGCCCAATTGATCCAGTCTTTCTTGATATGTCAGTCCCGCCATCCCGGGAATCAGTCTGGTGAACCTTCGCTGCACTCCCTCAATAGCAAGAATGTCCTTCCTCAAGTTAGGAGACCAAAACTGTACACAATACTCCAGGTGTGGCCTCACCAAGGCCCTGTACAACTGTAGTAACACATCCCTGCCCCTGTACTCAAATCCCCTCGCTATGAAGACCAACATGCGATTTGCCTTCTTAACTGCCTGCTGTACCTGCATGCCAACCTTCAATGACTGATGTACCATGACACCCAGGTCTCGTTGCACCTCCCCTTTTCCTAATCTGTCACCATTCAGATAATAGTCTGTCTCTCTGTTTTTACAACCAAAGTGGATTACCTCACATTTATCCACATTATACTTCATCTTCCATGCATTTGCCCACTCACCTAACCTATCCAAGTCACTCTGCAGCCTCATAGCATCCTCCTCGACCTCACACTGCCACCCAACTTAGTGTCATCCGCAAACTTGGAGATACTACATTTAATCCCCTCGTCCAAATCATTAATGTACAGTGTAAACAGCTGGGGCCCCAGCACAGAACCTTGCGGTACCCCACTAGTCACTGTCTGCCATTCTGAAAAGTACCCATTTACTCCTACTCTTTGCTTCCTGTCTGGAAAGCAGTTCTCAATCCATGTCAGCACACTACCCCCAATCCCATGTGCTTTAACTTTGCACATTAATCTCTTGTGTGGGACCTTGTCGAAAGCCTTCTGAAAGTCCAAATACACCACATCAACTGGTTCTCCCTTGTCCACTCTACTGGAAACATCCTCAAAAAATTCCAGAAGATTTGTCAAGCATGATTTCCCTTTCACAAATCCATGCTGACTTGGACCTATCATGTCACCTCTTTCCAAATGCGCTGCTATGACATCCTTAATAATTGATTCCATCATTTTACCCACTACCGATGTCAGGCTGACTGGTCTATAATTCCCTGTTTTCTCTCTCCCTCCTTTTTTAAAAAGTGGGGTTACATTGGCTACCCTCCACTCCATAGGAACTGATCCAGAGTCAATGGAATGTTGGAAAATGACTGTCAGTTATGACTTCCCCTGATTCTGACTGCAGGGGACCTACGTTTGTCTTTACTAACCTTTTTCTCTTTACATATCTATAGAAGCTTTTGCAGTCCATTTTAATGTTCCCTGCAAGCTATCTCTCATACTCTATTTTCCCTGCCCTAATCAAACCTTTTGTCCTCCTCTGCTGAGTTCTAAATTTCTCCCAGTCCCCGGGTTCGCTGCTATTTCTGGCCAATTTGTATGCCACTTCCTTGGCTTTAATACTATCCCTGATTTCCCTTGATAGCCACGGTTGAGCCATCTTCCCTTTTTTATTTTTACACCAGACAGGGATGTACAATTGTTGTAGTTCATCCATGCGGTCTCTAAATGTCTGCCATTGCCCATCCACTGTCAACCCCTTAAGTATCATTCACCAATCTATCCTAGCCAATTCACGCCTCATACCTTCAAAGTTACCCTTCTTTAAGTTCTGGACCATGGTCTCTGAATTAATTGTTTCATTCTCCATCCTAATGTAGAATTCCACCATATTATGGTCACTCTTCCCCAAGGGGCCTCGCACAACGAGATTGCAAATTAATCCTCTCTCATTACACAACACCCAGTCTAAGACAGCCTCTCCCCTAGTTGGTTCCTCGACATATTGGTCTAGAAAACCATCCCTTATGCACTCCAGGAAATCCTCCTCCACCGTATTGTTTCCAGTTTGGTTAGCCGAATCTATATACATATTAAAGTCACCCATCTTCATCCTCACTATTTTCTTTTTCTCCCATTCCTTATCCAATTTTTAACTTTAATTTATTTATTTTTAACCTAATCAGGTCTATCCTATTGTTTTTAAGGTTTTGATCACCCCTGATGATAATCGCTCCACTATTGGAGGCCGTGCCTTCTGTTGCCTCGGCCTCAAGCTCTGGAATTTCATACCTAAACTTCTCCACCTCTCTTTCCTCTTTTAAGAAACTCCTTAAGATCTACCTCTTTGACCAAGGTTTTGGTCACCTGCCCTAATTTTTCCTTATGTGGCTCGGTGTCAAATTTGTGCCTTATAACACTCCTGGGAAGTTTTACTGCGTTAAAGGCGCTATATAAATACAATTTATTGTTGTTATCCCTACAGCTTGCAGTTTGGAATCTCTGAACTACCTGGTTTCTTCTTCTGCCTGGCTCCCAATATTTATTGTGTATGTGGGAGGATTGGTTAGCAAAACTTGGGGCAAAGGCCAAAATTCAATTTCCCTCCCCCATCCCTCTCTTCCCCCAGCCATTGAGGCAAAGCAAGACCTGAGCTTGCAGTTTTTAAGATATTAAGGGGAACAGATAGGGTAGATTGAGAGAAAGTATTTCTGCTAGTTGGGGAATCTAGGACTAGGGGGCATAGTCTAAAAATTAAAGCCAGGCCTTTCAGAAGTATTGTTAGGAAACATTTCTAAACACAAAGGTGGCAGAAGTTTGGCCTTCTGTTCTGTAAATGGCGGTCAATGCAAGGTCCATTGTTGATTTTAAATCTGAGATTGATTAGCTTTTTGTTAAACAAAGGTATTGAGAGATATGGGGGAAAGGCAGGTATTTGGAGTTAGGTCGCAGATCAGCCATGATCTCATTGAATGGCGGAACAGGCTCGAGGGGCTGAATGGCCTCCTCCTGTCCCTATGATGGACAAAGGCCCAGGCCCCTTCCTGAATCCAGAGCATGGCCACCACTGTAAAATCAAGGAGGGCAGCCCTTGCCTGTAAAGGCATGTTGGAGAATTGTAACTCAAGGGAGCACTGGGCCACTTAAAGTAATCGATCACCTCCAGCTGCGCGAGTTCTCGGGCCTTTCCCCAGGGCCTCAGCGGGACTCTCACCGGCTCTCAGCTGGTGAAAATTTTGCTCAGGCTTCCCGAGGAGTTAATGGTCAGTATTATCAGGGTAGCCTGTGAGCTCCCCCCCCCCCCCCCACACCCTCAACATGTCCCCTTGACATGGGGTGGGAGGGGAGTAGTGGAAGGCTTGCCCTCTTCCTCCCTTCCCCGTTGGGGAAATTTTCAGCTGTGAGGCACCTCCCCATTTTCCTGCTCTCCATTTGTTGCAGAAGCACCCAAGGCCCAAGCAGAATTTTGGGGCCTGGGTTTTCACTGGCTGGACTCCAGCCTTGAAGCTAAGAGACTTGGCCATGTAATATATGCAACCAGGTCAATTGCTGAAATAAACACAGAAAATGCTGGGAAATGCTCAGCAGGTCAGGCAGCATCTGTGGAGCGAGAAGCAGAGTTAACGTTTCAGGTCTGTGACTCTTTGTCAGAACTGGAAAAAGTCAATTACTGAGGCATTTTTATACATCAAACTGTGACGGAGGCCCGACCAATAGCCAGTGATCCCTTGAACTTGAGAGTGGTGCTGCAATGGTTAAAATTCTTTCCAAAAACAAAGTTGTTGATTAACCCAAGTAGTTGCATTTGATATCGATTTGACTCCCTATTTACAGATAGTACAGTAATGTAAAGTGTTTTTTTCTAAAATAAAAGATTATCTAAATTTTCATTTTTGTATTTTAATGCTGAATTGATTCGTTGCTCCATTCCCATTAATCACTTCCTTGTACTCTTTGCCTTCAGTTGTCCAAAGAGCTGGCAGAAGGAGTTACTTATGCCACTGTGACGATTCTGCCCAGCGATCGCCCTCAGGAGGACGCTCCTACTTACGATAACGTGAAACCTTCCAACAGTCAAGAGGCAATCAAGCCTTCAGTTATTGAGACTCCTGCTTCAGAACCAATGGAGTATTCTACAATTGTGTTCAAAAAGTAATTTTTTTCCAACATGACTTCTGCAGGCTAGTTCTCACCCATTTTCTGAAGCACGATATCCCTGTAAATTGTAAATGATTCCATTAAGAGCATGAGTATAACTTTGCACCTCGCGACTAGCTGGTGCATGTCGGAAAAGTCACAGGCAGAGTGCCCGCATTTTTCCAATATTTGCCAGCGGCATAGATCCTTGCAACCTTTGCCCTCAGGTGCCCTTTGAACCTGACAGGGTGGCTAGGGAAAAACGATTGTTCTGATGGAGGTGTCCAGAGCAAGGGAGCACAACCTTAAAATTAGAGCTAGGCCATTCAAGGGTGCTGTCAGGAAGCACTTCTTTACGCAAAGAGTAGAGGAAATCTGAACCTCTCTTCTCCTAAAAAGCTGCTGGGGATCAATTGAAAATTTCTAAACTGAAATAGGTAGATGTTTGTTAGGCAAAGGTATTAAGGGTTCCGGAGCCAAGGCGGGTAGATGGAGTTAACATACAAAGCAGCCATAATCTCATTGAATCGTGGAACCGGCTCAAGGGGTAATCCTGTTCTTATGTACCTATAATATCTCAGTCAGTATCACTGACAGCCTGCTTAACTAAGCAGTCACCCTCACTCTGGCAAAAATGCCAGCCACTTTTCAAAACTGGGAGAAAGCAGAAGAATAAAACAAAGTATCTTGTTACGTTACAAAAGGATGGATGGATGGGTGAAGCACAGTCCTGTGTTTTTATGGACCTGTACGTGGGCTGTGGCTGTGCCATTCAGGCACATACAGCACCAGAACAACACCGGACAATATACACAGCCGTAATTTCTTCCTGACTATTAACTATGTGTAGGCAAAATAATATTTAATTGCTCTTTTGACGACATTTAACAATTTAGTGCAAAGTGGCAATAATTGTTTCTGCAGTGATTTGTAGAGAATCACAACGGTTCCCCGTAATGCTTTCTCGCTTACAGTCATTGCACTTGCTGTTAGCGAGCCTGTTTTTATTTGGCGTGGCGTGGAACTAGGTCCGTGCAGCAGAACTGGTCTCCAGTCGTCTTGGGTAATCCTGGCCACTGGACCAAGACCTAGCTCTGTCAAGCCCCATGTGGTGGCTGGTGTGCAACGGCCACCACACATTAAAAAAATCCACGCACAGGCATCTTCCACCCCTTCAGGATGTAGTTCAGGATCTGGAATATTAGGTCCATCATTGAAACACCTGTGAACTTATCCCTTTTTGGTGTGGAAGCAAGTCATCCTCGCTTCGAGGGACTGCCTATGACAATGATTTTATTCAACACTGACGGCATACTACCCTCGGAGTCCTGTTCTCCGGGTTACTCTCTGCACTGAAGGTGCCCAGGGTGCTGGGCATTATTTAACATGATGGAGCCATGGTGGACGTGCTCAGCCAGTACTGGAAAATCAGAAAGATGCAGCCCGTCGCTCTATTGTAAACAAACCATGAATCTGAATGCACAGCTGTTCATTAACAAGAGGGAAGTTCTTCCTTTGAGATTTTTTTTGCGTGTGCGGCCCCTTTAATGGACTTGCCTGTGTTTTTTTTAATTTAAAAGCTGGTGCCCCGTCTGCGAGGCAGCTCAGGGCAGCTGCGCAGCCCTGTAGCTTAACATGAACATTGGTTGGGGGACACTTTTACCATTGGTGCCCATCATAAAATTGAGTAACTAGGAATGGTGCGAACACTGCTCTCAGTTACAGCAATTGGGAATGGGCAGTGTTAACACTATTGTTTACAGCTATTGGCAATGGGCAGTGTTAACACTATTGTTTACAGCTATTGGCAATGGGCAGTGTTAACACTATTGTTTACAGCTATTGGGAATCTCCCCTATAATGGGGTGAATTTTCTCAGGTCTTGCCCTTTTGCTGTAACTCCGTGCATGCAGAGTGATGCTGCAGCACAGATGATGATTCTTGATGTGAAATAAACGCCATTGCAACACCCTGAGAATGCTCTGTTTCCATGTCCTTGCAACATCAGGGCCACTTTCATTCTGCAAAACTTTATTTGAAACATTTTAACGCTTATTTGTCCTGTAAAACTTTTTGCTGTAAATTCACACCTGTCGAGGAAAAGACGGATTAATGGATATTTTTATCGTGACAGGCATCTGTGAGAGAAGATCTTGATTATTTATGCATCCATTTTTGGCTAGACTGGACCACTACTTAGAGAGTGGTGAGAATGTGGAACTTGTTACCACGGGGAGTGGTTGAGGCGAATATCATAGATGCCGTTAATTGGAAGCTAGATAAATACATGAGGGAGAAAGGAAGAGAATAATATGCTGATAGGATTAGATGACGTAAATAGAGTGGGAGGAGGCTCATGTGGAGCATAAACACCGGCACAGAACGGTTAGAGGGAATGGCCTGTTTCTGAGTTGTAAATTCCACATAGAACTAATAAGCTGAATGGCAGAGTCAGAAATCAAATTTGCTCGTGACTTTTTATGTTAAAGGATATCTTCCAAATTGGTTTTAAGGCACAAACTCCACCTAAAGGTACCAAAGTCAAACTTTATTAATTTATTTAGGTTCAAAAATTAAATTTCTCCACAATTCAACATCGCACACTGTCCATACACACCTGTGGAGATTTAAATTTGTAATGTGTAAGGAGGAATCACTTCAGAATTACCTTTTGAATAAGGTTAATGTTTAAACCAGATGGCAGTCGAGGGGGAAGCCAAAGTGATCGGCAATTGGCACCTTTGGCGTGCGCCGACATTTGAGAGCCCATAGCCAATCGGCAACTTTAATGAAATCATTGCTAAGTAGAGTCAAGTTCTTCTTTCAATTTATATTAAAGTCTTCGTCCATGTTGTCAACAGTCCTTTGCCAAGCTGATCAATAATTACTGAGCTCTACGGTTAACCTATATTGCATCAAATCTTACACGTGACTATTGCGAAAAAGAAACATGTATAGTGTCAAATACACAATCAACCAGAGGCCAAGAATGAACTGAATGTTCATAATTTATTACGAAGGAATCCTAAGGCTGACAAATAGTCTCCATCGTTGAGTCTGTTCGTTTCAGCACAATGGATAAACAGTAGGATGACATGAAATGTTGCAGATAAGGAATTGTGCTATAAACTATTGTTAAGTCTTGAATATTTGTTCCCAGATACAGAAACAAAACTAAAGGCTGCAATTGTGCAAATGAAAGTTCGAAATCCTATTTGTTTTATCAATCTTGAACCAGAGCTGTACATGAATTCAAAGGAATAGGTTTAGAAATGACTTGCATAACAGTTACTGATTTTCAAAGGGTGATAGCTACATTCAACCTATTTAGGAAACCACATACAACTTACCTGATGTATTTACTGAGGTACTAATAGCAGACTAATTCACAATTTTTTTAATCTAACTTTGCAGAAGGTGAAGGATTGTTAACACTCAGATACCTGTTATTTTATCATGTGTGCAACCTCTTTATTACGTCTTTAAATTATTGTACTTTTCTTTTCCTCCACAATGACATTAAAACTTTACAAACACTTGCTCTGAGTATGTGGCTTTTAGTTTTACCTTTCATTTGTTAAATGATGTAAATTGCATTCAAAATACAAAGGTTGAAGAGGGGTTGCTATTTAAGAGTTGGTGTGGTCCCTTGCCCAACAACAGCACAGATCCAAAACTCGGGGTGCAGACCTTGGCAAATTAGCAATGTTGTCTTTATCATGTAATTCTGATAAAGTGCAACATCCCCACCGACACCTGGGAATCCCTTTCCAAGACTGCCCTAAGTGGAGGAAGAGCATCCGGGAGGGCGCTGAGCACCTAGAGTCTCGTCACCGAGAGCATGCGGAAAACAAGCGCAGGCAGCGGAAGGAGCGTGCGGCAAACCAGTCCCACACACCCTTTCCTTCAACCACTGTCTGTCCCACCTGTGACAGAGATTGTTATTCCTGTATTGGACTGTACAGTCACCTGAGAACTCACTTTTAAGAGTGGAAGCAAATCTTCCTCGATTTCGAGGGACTGCCTATGATGATGAATATGGGAAGTAATCCGCCATTGGAGGACAGGGACCCGCCCGATGCCTTTGGACACAATGATCTGTTGGGAGGCTGCAAGAGGAAAGCAACACCTTTCCACCCTCCTTTGCCTTGCTGCCTGTCCCCTTCAGATCCTCTGATCTGATGGGGGAACCAAGGTGCAAGGTCCACTGCCAGCATCTTCTGATGCTCCTGGGACTGAACACCTAGTCACAAATATTTCACAACAGATTCTAGGTTGCTGACCAATATTGGATGATGATACCATTTCAACATAAATAGACCTTGTACACTTCTACAAGTTTCCTTTGCTCTGGGTGTCCTTGTACATGAATCACTGAAAGTCAGCATGCAGGTGCAGCAAGAAATACTTATATTTATATAGCGCCTTTCATAACCACCAAACATCTAAAAGCACTTCACAGCCAATGAAGTACTTTTGAAGTGTAGTCACTGTTGTAATGTAGGAAACACAACAGCCAATTTGTGCACAGCAAGCTTCCACAAACAGCAACGTGATAATGACCAGATAATCTGTTTTTTGAGGGATAAATACTGGCCAGGACACCGGGGATAACTCCCCTGCTCTTCTTCGAAATAGTGCCATGGGATCTTTTATGTCCACCGAAAGACGGCACCTCCAGCACTCCCTCAACACTGCACTGGGAGTGTCAGCCTAGGTTTATGTGCTCAAGTCCCTGGAGTGAGACTTGAACTCACAACCTTCTGACTCAGAGGCGAGAGTACTACCCACTGAGCCACAGCTGACAAAAGAAAGCAAATTGTATGTTAGCCTTTATTATAAAAGGATTGGAGTATAAGAGTAAAGATTTACTGAAATTATATAGGGCCTTGGTGAGACAACACCTGGAATATAGTGTACAGTTTTGGTTGGGGAGTCTAGAACCAAGGGTCACAGTCTCAGAATAAGAGGTTGGCCATTTAGGACTGAGATGAGGAGAAACTTCTTCACTCAGAGGGTTGTGAATCTTTGGAATTCTCTACCTCAAGGGCTACGGCTGCTCAGTCATTGAGTATATTCAAGTCAGAGACAATAGATTTTTGGATATTAAGAGAATCAAGAGATATGGGGACAGTGCAGGAAGCTGGAGTTGAGGTAGAAGATCAGCCATGATCTTATTGAATGACAGAGCAGGCCCAAAGGGCTGAATGGCCTACTCCTGCTCCTAATTCTTATGTTCTTAAGTTAGGCTTTAGACTAATGATAGCAAAATTGCACGTCAGGATGGTTTGATATGGTGGTGAGGGAATAATTCTTGGCAGGTTTGTCTGGTTACAAATCTTCTTGGAGTTGAGGATGACTTGCTTCCACACTAATAGGAGTTCTCAGGTGACTGATGAGCCATGAGGGTGCTGACGTTCCAGGTCCCAACTTTCATTTTAAAGGGTGGAAGATGCCTGTGCGTGAATTCTTTTAACGTGGGGTGGCCGTTGTTCACCAGCCACCACACGGACTTGACAGAATAAGGTCTTGGTCCAATGGCAAGTTAATCAAAGACGATTGCAGACCAGGCTCTGCTGAATGGGCCTAGCACACCCACACACACACATATTCCTACTGTCCCCCTCCCTCCTTCCCACAGGTCCTCTCTTCCGACCTCGCTGCTGGCCCATGCTGCACCTTCCCTGGGCCCCGACCTTGCTCCTGGGCCTTGAACTCGCTGCTCCTCCTGACCTCGCTCCACCTGACCTCGCTGCTGGGCCCCGACCTTGCTCCTAGGCCTTGATCTTGCTCCTGGGCCCCGACCTCGCTCCTGGGCCTTGACCTCACTGCTGGGCCTGGACCTTGCTGCTCCTCCTGACCTCGCTCCTGGGCCCCGACCTTGCTCCTGGGCCCCGACCTCACTACACCTCTCCCAGGCCCAGCTCCTCCTGACCTCGCTCCTGGGCCCCGACCTCGCTCCTGGGCCCTGACCTCACTGCAGGGCCCCGACCTTGCTGCTCCTCCTGACCTCGCTCCTGGGCCCCGACCTCTCCTGAGTCCCACTGGTTACAAATATCAGGATTTTCACCTCCCCTTCAAAAAAGGATGTCCGAGCTATCGATTAGTTGGAGGAGGCTGCTTGGTGAACAAGTCATGTCCATTTTTGACTCCCTGCAAGAAGTTCCACCAAAGCTCAAGGATCTTTCCTGAGAGGCGTCCAAGAGCCTCACCCAACAGAGTCAGGGAAACAGCATTTCTTTGTGTCAAAGGAGGGTTTTTCCCTGGAACACTGAAGCCCAAACCAGCCAGAGAGCTATTATGTCTGTAATGCACTTATGAATGACCCCACGAGGTAATGTGTTGTACTCAAACTGTAGTGCCCTTGGTCCTTTATTCGTAACTCCAGAGTGAGGCACAGGCATGGTGTGCAGCCTTTTACACTGGGCCCGGCACACCTATGCAGGTGACCCTCAGGTCTCCCACTGCAGTGCCCTCTGGTGGACAGCCTCTGCCACAGGGGCAGGAAACCCCGGTCTCCACCAGTTACACCCTCGAGTGGTGCCAGCATAGTATATACACAGTGTAAACCTTATTGATAGTACATCAGGTACCAAGTCTCCATCTTATGCAACTATACAGTGACTACACAGAGAGTATATCTATAGTCTGCATATATAACAGGAACAAAAGCATATAAGAAGTTACTTCTACTTCACAGAAAGAATTATGGAAGACTTGCATTTATAATGCACCTTTCAGAACCTCACATATCCTAAAGTGATTTACAACTAATAAATTACTTTTAAAGTGAAGTCACTAGGAAACGTGGCAGCTAGTTTGAGCACAGCAAAATTCCACAAACGGCAATGAAATAAATGAATGGTTCATCTGTTTTAAAAACAGAAAATGCTGGAAACACTCAGCAAATCAAGCAGCATCTGTGGAGAAAGAAACAGTTGATATTTCAGGTTGATGACCCTTCATCAATGAGATCATCTGTTTTAGTGATGTTGGTTAAGGGATAAGCGTACCTGGAGAACTCTCCTGCTCTTCTTCGAATAGTACCATGGGATCTTTTATGACCACCTGAGAAGGAAAACAAGGCCTCATTTTCTTCTCATCTGAAAGACGGCGCCTCCGACAGTGCGGCACTCCCTCAGCACTGCGCTGAAGTGTCGGCCTTGCCTTATGTGCTCAAGTCTCTGGAGTGGGACTTGAACCCACAATCTTCTGACTCAGAGCTGCCACAACTGACACAGCAGTATTCACATCAGTCATATACTCCCAGATACTGGTACAGAAATCCAGGGGGGATGGAGGTGGAATTTGGGAGTGTTATCCAACTAGCTGAAAAACCCAGTTTAATCGCTTGGCTTTTACAGAACTTAGTGATCAAACAACATATGTAGGCAGTAATATAAGTATCTGCCACTTCATCCTCCAAATACATCATTATCCCATGCCAACTAAGCTTCTTGTAATTCTTAAATTCGGTGGAGAAATCTGGTTGCGCCTCAGTTGGGGTGGTGTCCCGGGGGGGGGCAGTAAATTTTGCACCAGCCACTGTAAGATTCGTCAGCTGGGCCCGGGGTTTGGAGCAGAGTGCTAAGGGAGGCATTCACACCTCTTTTAGGGTGCTAGGCCGGCTGAGCAAGGAAATATCCCAAGCTAAACAGCCGGCCTCGGAGCGCCGTAACAGAGACCCGGGGAGGGTGGTGGGGGGGGGGGGAAATACCTGAACAAAAACCACCTAATACATCCCCAGTACATAGCTCACACCACCACATCATAAATCGCGAAGCAACGTTTTTTTTAAACATCACACTTACCTGCGGTCAGCATCACTTACCTCACTGCGGCCGCGACAGCTCGGAATGGCAGCTTTCACAGGCGCTCCCACCAGGGCGCGCTTCAGAGCGCTAAGGGTCGGGCGGCCACCAGGGGCGTTGCACACCGGCTCGCCACTTCCGGGCGGCAATGCTCCGTGTCCCGTCGATACTGGCACCGAATGTCCCGGCGGGACGCTGGAAACTTGCCGCCCGAACGCAAATGCTCACCGCCGCCATTGCCGCCCGCTCCGGGGCGCTAAGAGGAGCGGCAGACGACCGAAAATCCAGCCCAAAATATTTTGAGTATTTTCATTGTCATAGAATGAATGCAGTGCAGTCTGTTTAATAGAATGTTTCAGTTGTGTATTCGATATTTGTGACAGTGAATGCGTAGACTTGTGGGCAGGCTATAGTTGTGATTGGGTGTGTGAAAGGTGGGCAAGAGATGTAAATGAGCGACTATTAGAATATCACCTGATACAGCAAAGTCTCAAACCGCTAACTGGAGTGACATGACCAGCATTGCTTTGGGTAACAGATGACCTCGCAGTAGCCCTTGCGCAACTAATCGCAAACATTTCATTATTGCCAAGTCCATGATTTCTACCTCCCAGATAGGAGGGAGTACACAGTTCCTGAATAAAACAGGACTGTACAAAGTGTCATTCTGTCTGCGATATTGGCTGGATCTTTTTAAACATGAGAAACATTGCATTTACTATCATCGTCATCACTGTTTCGTTACCTGGTAAGGAAGAAAATAGAATAGAACTTTTATAACAAGCTAGGCTTACACCTCTGGTTATGGCAGAGTTTCACCTATCGGAGTCCAGGTTTGACAAATTACTTTGTGACCTTTCTCCTTGGGTGCTTGCAAAGACAAGGAGTTTTACTGTTAAAAACTACATCTTGTATTTGACGGACCATGCAATGTTTTATTTGTCCATAGGGATCTATGGTTGTGCCCATAAAGGTTAACTTTTTAAATAAAGTCCGATTTCCAGAATGCAGGAAGATGTGTTTTTATATTCAGTAGATTCAGATAATATTATGCATGTTAACAAAGTATTAGCATAGAAATGACAGCAAATTTAGAATATTAATGATTAAGAAGTTATGACAGTCCCGTTACTTTACCCGGCTAGCATTAATGGATTATATGAATGCACTAAGCAATTGCCTGCTGAAAATCAAAGATTCATTTCTGTCAGTTTCATTCATCATGTCACATATAATATTTCTATGACACATTGAAGTGACGAGGTTGTTGTGAGAGTTCATTAAGTATGCTAGTGCTAAACATTAATCTTTCCATGTCACTTTTATACTCTCTGCCCTCCAAGACCCTGCCAGCTTTTAGATTTTAGTCTGATTCTGTGGTGGTTTTTCTACTCATTAGATGTACTGTTGATGGGGCTGGAAATTCGGGTGAAGATTTTTTAATGTCGGGCGGTTGCTAAATTTAGCGGCTGAAAATGGTTAGCGACGGCAGCCACAAAATTCAGTGGTTGCTCCCTGAGAGTGGAGCAGAGCGCTAAGGGAAACGTTCCACACCTCTCTTAGGGCGCTAGGCCGGGTGAGCAACTGAATATCCTGTACTAAAGAGCCGGCTACGTAGCACCCTAAGAGAGGCCTCCCTGCAAAAAAACGCATCAGAAAAAAAAACCCAAAAAAGACCTGATACATTACTCACCCCAAATAGAGTTAAATTGCAAAAAACAAATATCAGTCACACTTACCTCATGCAGTCATTCCTTCCCGTAGTGCCCCAGGACAGCTCTGCACGCGAGCTTCCTCTAGCGCGGTCACTAGGGGGCGCTACGGGTGCAGCGCAAACCAAATTTTCCATCCGGCGCGATGCTCCCGGGCGATACTCCTCAGCGCCGCCAGTACCGGCACACGGAATTTGCCAAGCGACGCGAATGCCGGCGCTCGCGGCTCCCCAACCCTTTAGCGCCTCTGTTCCGACCCTCGCAAGGGGGCGCTATCCACCCAAACTTCTCCCCCACGACATTTTCAGGGTATTCAGCTCTGCTGGGGCTGCTGAAGGAGGAGGCTCTTGTTACTCTGGTTTTTGCCTCATTAGAGCGGTGTTCTAGTTTGTGGGGAGAGGCTGGGAGTAGGGCAGTTCCAGTGCCTGCCTGGCAAGATAACTTCACCCGCTTTGGCACTCCCAATGTATTGGTTGATGCACAATGCTTTCTGGAAGGTGGGCATGGGGACCATCAGCTTGGTAAAGACACGGTTTTCTCAGAGCAACCCCGACAGGGGGCATAGTTTAAGAATAAGGGGTCGCCCATTTAGAACTGAGATGGGGAAGAATTTCTTCTCTCCGAGTGTTGTAAATCTATGGAACTGTGGAGGCTGGATCATTGAATATGTTTAAGGTGGAGATGGACAGATTTTTGAGCGATAAGGGAGTAAAGGGTTATGGGGAGTGGGCAGGGAAGTGGAGCTGAGCCCACGATCAGATCAGCTATGATCTTATTAAATGGCGGAGCAGGCTCGAGGGGCCAAATGGCCTACTCCTACTCCTATTTCTTATGATCAGAGACTGCAAGGGAAAAAGACCTTTGTGGAATAGGGGCCAATCTTTATTCTTTCTTCCACTGGGCCTGCCAGTAATCCACCTCAGCGGTTCGCTGACAACTCGACAATGTCCACCCCTCTCTCCAGTGGGTGCCCAGCTGCACCAATACTGGGGCGTGGCACCCATTCACTATGTAAATTGCCTGATCCTTGTTATTCCAACGGGGTCAAACGCGTACCCGAGTGGCTATTATTAGAGTGGTGGAGTGGATCTGCAGATTTTCAGCCCTGCTGAATTAATTAGTTCAGTGGATTTTTTAATTCAGTGACAGGATGTGGGCATCGCTGGCAAGTCCGGCATTTATTGCCTGTCCCTAGTTGCCCTTGAGAAGGTGGTGGTGAGCCGCCTTCTTGAACCGCAGCAGTCCATGATAATTACACTGAACTAATAAATTAAACTGAAGGTTATGTGATGTCAATAGATTATTGCTCTTTTCCTAGTACATTAAGCAATTAAAAAACAATTTTGTGATTGGAAATTTCTTGCATGATTTGATAACAACAACAACTTGTATTTATATAGCGCTGATAACACAGGAACAGAAACGACTACTACCCAATTCCCACCATAAACTATAGCTGCGTTATAGCTAAAGTAGGACCACACTTACCGCAGGAGACTGCAGTGGCAAGATCTGAGCTTCTTTCCGACGATGAATTTGCTAGATTTTCTTTCATTGTTTGTTTCGGGATGTTGGCAATGTTGCCAATTTTGGATTTATTGCCCATCCGTAGTTGGCCTGAGAACGTTGTGCTGGTATTTCTCCGTGAGCACTTGCAGCCCTTGTGGTGATGGTGCTCCCACAATGGTGCCAGGAAGGGAATTCCAGGATATTGAGCCAGCACCGATGAAGGAATGGCAGTTATATGTCAAAGTCAGGGTGGCGTGTGACTTGGAGGGTTCCTTGCAGGTGATGGCGTTTCCATTTATTCGCTGTCCTTGTTGTTCTCAGAGGTAGAAGTTAAGGGGCCGAGAGGTGCTGTTGAACAAACCTTGCTGAGTGGTTACAGTGCATACTATAAATAGTACGTGCTGCAACCACAGTGCCATGGTGGTGGAATGGATGGCTATTGAACTCCATTATAGCAGCGCTAAGCAAACAGACTGGTTTATTCTGAAAGGTGTTGAGATCCTATAGTATTGTTGGAGCTGCACCTTTCCTAGCAATGGCTAAGTTTTCCATCCTACCCCTGACTGGAGCCTTGTAACTAATGGAGAGGTCTTGAGGAAGTCAGGAGGGGGCCACTCATTGCAGAATACCCAACCTCTGCACTGCACTAGTGGCCACTGTGTCGATATGGCTAGTTTAGTTCCTTTCTAGTCAATGGTGCCCCACGGTGTGGATGTTGACGACTTGGTTTTGCTGTTGTCAGGGAGAGGTCATTGGGCCTTTTCTTGTTGGAGATGGTCCTCATTTGGTGCAAATGTTACTTGCTAGTCATCAACCCAAGCCTGGATGCTGTCTAGCTCCTGCTTTAGACATTGTCAAAGGAGTTATGAATATAGCTGCCCTCTGTACAATCATCAGCAAATAGACGCACCTTTGACTTTATGACAGAGAGACTATTGATGAAGCATCTGAGGATGGTTGGGCCTAGGACGTTGCCCTGAGGAATGGCAGCAACAATATTGTAGCAAGTTCTATGATAATTGGCCTTCCACTATCACAACCACCTTCCTTTGTCAGGTATGACTCCGGCCACAGGAGGATTTTCCTTTTGGCCCTCAGTTTTGGGAGGAGTCCTTGGTACTATATTGGTTGAATGCTGCCCTAATGCCACAAACAGCTCTCCAGTATTCAGTCCTTGCATCGATGTCTAGATCAAGGCTGTGACGAAGTCAGGAGTTATAAAGCCATGAAGCAGACGGCTGAAGGCTGAGGTCCAACAAAAAACCCGCGACCTAAAGAATAGATGATGGGTGGAGAAAGCACAGGAGTTTCAGCAGCTGGCCGACAGCCATGATGTGCAAGGATTCTTCACCACAGTCAAGCCCATCTGCGGCCCAAGCACCCAAGGCCCACCCCACTGCTGGCCAAGAATGGGGAGACACTCATGAAGGACACCGAGGCAGTCAGGACCCATTGGAAATCCCGGTGCAGCACTTCGAGGACCTCCTTAACCGAGACTCTGCCTTTGACACGAGTGTCCTCGACTCCATCCCGCAGCATGCTACCCGCCACCATCTCAGCACAACTCCAGCTCTGCGCGAGGTAGATTCTATCCACACTTCTTATGACTAACTTGTGAAAGAATTCCAATTCTAAGATGAAGAGGCCCTGTAAATTGAATACTTCACGTGCGGTGGATGCCGATTCGTTGAATTCCTTTAAGCCGGACCTGTTTTTGCATACTGCGGAGATCACCCTGTACAAAAGGGTAGGTGCTACACAGAATGGTCTTCTGGTTTAGGTTTGATCAGCTAGGGGGTTCGGAGATGAATTTCTCAGATTTTCTTCCCCAAAATTAGCCTGTGTTTTTATTTGTTTTTTCGTGGTTTTGGGTTGGGTGCAGTATGTATATATTGTGATATACAAAGTGTCTCAATTATGTGGGACAAGAGGGTCTTTCCCTGTCAGTCATTGTTCATATATTCACATAATAGTACATTCACCGATGGTAAGGTCATTTTTAAGATCGGGGCTAGTTGTGCCAAAAGAGGTATGTGAAGCACCTCACATGGCTCATATTATAGTATATTCCTTGCTAATAGTAAACTAGAGTAAAACTTAAAAATGAATTGAAAATAACAAGAAACATAATTATCTCAGCATTAATTCCAACAACAGAAGGCAAAATGGAATAGGCAACTTAGTACTTGCTTGAATAAAACCTTCATAATTCAATTGTGTCACTCATAACTTATAAAGCTTTGCTCACTTATGGCATAAGCTGTAAAATGCAGAGACCTAAAACCGAGGCCCAGTCTGCTCTCTCGGGGGGACGCAAAAGATCCCATGGCACTATTTCGACGAAGAGCAGGGGAGTTCTCCCTAGTGACCTGGTCACTATTTATCCCTCAATCAACATAACAAAACACATATTGTCTGGTCAGTGCTGTTTGTGGGAGCTCGCTGAGCGCAAATTGGCTGCTGCATTTCCTACATTACAACAGTGATCACACTTCAAAAAGTACTTCATTGGCTGTAAAGCGCTTCAGGATATCCAAAAGGCGCTATATAAATGCAAGTTTTTCTTTCAAATATTCGTCTGTTACATGTAAAATATTTAAGTCTGGAAAAATAGCTTCAAGGCTGAGAAAGACACCATCTATCACACTGAGCATCTGGTGGGGCGGCGGGGTGGGGAGGTGGTGTTGGGGGGTGGGGAGGTGGTGTTGGGGGGTGGGGAGGTGGTGTTGGGGGGTGGGGAGGTGGTGTTGGGGGGTGGGGAGGTGGTGTTGGGGGGTGGGGAGGTGGTGTTGGGGGGTGGGGAGGTGGTGTTGGGGGGTGGGGAGGTGGGGGAGGTGAAGTTGGTTGCACAGGTTAGTCATTCTAACATCAGGTCTCCAACTGTGGCCAGAAAGAATATAGAACCAGTAGCTGTGATTGAGAAAGCAGCTGAAAATAAACAGTTTTGTCCCCAAAATTGCTGATTAAAGTATATGTAGAGAGATGTTAGTTTTAAGGAATATTCTGGGCTAAGGCCATTATGGTTCAATATTTAAAAGCAAGTCATGGTCGGTGGCCTGTAGGTAATACTTTTGCTATGAGCTCAAACCATCGCACTAAAGAAATGCATGTTCGATTCACAATCTAATGTTCTGTGGCACAAGCCGAGATTAGTCAAATCTGTAACTTACTGAAAAGAACAGCCATGGCAACCAACCTTTGACAAGGGGACAGATCTGGACTGTTGGTTACTCTTACAATCAGATGGAATTCGATGATATGTCAATGACATTGGTGACCCATTTAAAGTCCTGATTCAACGGTCGCGAGATGGTCTGCCTGGAATTCAGTCCTGACCCTATGAGTCAGCAGCAAAAACACTTCAGATAGGTCATTTGCAAAATCACCTTTCGTGTACAGCGCGCACGTAAATTGCTGTAAGTTATTACTAACTTTGTTCGACGGCACTTTGCAACAAAAATAAGCTCTGGATTTTATCGCTTTTCTTATCAGATTATATAAAAGTGGTTACTTTAGGTCATTGTGGAAAGGTTCAAGAATGGACCTGCCAGTAATATTTTAACATGAATCTGAGTGTTCGGACTAAAAAACAAGAGGGTGGATTTTCTGCTGGAACTGGATTATTGCAAGCACGTAGATGTTCTCAAAGGCTAACTCACGGACAGAGAAATACGCAGTGGTTATAAAAGGCCATTTGGCCCAACCAATCTCTGCCAGTGTTTGCCAAATGTGATAGTTCCAATCACATTTACTCGCCCTGTCCCCATATCTCTTTCATCTCTTTCTCTTCACCCACCTATCTAATCTAATCTTGAATGTTGACATTTCCTGCCTGAGCCACAGAGCCTGGAAGTAAATTCCACAGCCTGGCAATTCTCTGTGTGAATAAGTTTCTTCTCTCTTCTGTTCTAAATCTTACATGCGATCTTGTAAATATGGCTGCTCCTTCTTGACCCCTCAACTACTGGAAACAGCCTTCTTCTATCGGCCCTGTCCCATTCTTTCATCAGCCGTGCCTCAGTTGGTTGCACTTTCGACTCGGAGTCAGAAGGTCAGAAGGTTCAAGCCCCACTCCAGAGACTCAAGCACAAAAATTCTCAGTCATCATCATCATAGGTGGTCCCTCGAAACGAGGATGACTTGTATCCACACCAAAAAAGGATGAGTTCACAGGTGTTTCAATGAAGGACCTAATATTCCAGGTCCCGAACTACATCCTGAAAGGTGGAAGATGCCTGTGTGTGGATTTTTTTAACGTGGGGTGGCCGTTGCACATCAGCCACCACACGGGCTTGACAGAGCTAGGCCTTGGTCCAGTGGCAAGAGTTATCCAAGACGACTGGAGACCTGCTCTGCTGCACGGACCTAGTGCGCACACATATCGCAGTGTGGACTGGCCCGTACTGAGGGAGTGCTGCACTATCGGAGGTACCGTCTTTTGGATGAGACATTAAATCGAGATCCCGTCTGCTCTCTCACGTGGACATACAAGATCCCAGGATGCTATTTTGAAGAAGGGCAGGGGAGTTATCTCTGGTGTCCTCACCAATATTCATCCCTCAATTAACATCACAAAAAAAGATTATCTGGTTGTTATCACGTTGCTGTTTGTGGGAGCTTGATGTGTGCAAGTTGGCTGCCGCATTTCCCACATTACAACAATGACTACACTTCAAAAGTACTTCATTGGCTGTAAAGTGCTTTGGGACGTTCTGAGATCATGATAAATGCGCAATATAAATGCAAATATTTCTTTCTTTAAACAGTTACTCCATAATCTGCGTTGTTCTATTGAAAAATGT
Source organism: Pristiophorus japonicus (assembly GCF_044704955.1). Classification (NCBI taxonomy): domain Eukaryota; kingdom Metazoa; phylum Chordata; class Chondrichthyes; family Pristiophoridae; genus Pristiophorus; species Pristiophorus japonicus. Next base: position 117,123,743 of record NC_091993.1, on the reverse strand, counting down.
CGCAGTTTTTCAAGTCATTTTTGTATTTGTATTTCCTCACACCAGGCATCTGCACTGTACCCTCTCTCAAACCTCAATGTCTATCCTATAGCGTGGAGCCCAACACTGCACTGTACTCTGACTGGGGCCTTAAGGTTTTATATAAGCTCAACATTACCTCCTGGCTTTTATATTCTATACCTCTTGTGATAAATCCTAGAATTCCATTCGTTTTTTTACAGCCTTTGCAACCTAAGGTGGTGCTTTTAATGTCAAGTGAACCAAATCCCTCTGTTCCTCTACAGTGCTGAACCTATTTCCATTCAGAGTATAATTAGTGAAGTTTCTCTTATCAAAATGCATGTCATATTCACAATGAATTCTATCTGCCACTTATTAGCCCATGCCCCATCTTCGAGTCAATTAACTATTCCTCCTATTTTGGTATCATCTGTAAATATCAACGCCATTCCCTCTAGACCTACATCCAAACGATTGATATACACAGTGAGCCAAAGTGGTCCCAGAACACTATCCTGAAAGCTGCACACTATCCATCACCAGCCACTGAAAAATTTCCCTTAACTCCGACTATGTTTTTCTCCGCTAACCAATGCTTAATCCAGTTTGCTACCCTGCCACTAGTTACACTTTCATTTTCTCTTGTAACCTCCCGTCTGGTACTTTGAGAAGATTAAGGAGTGTGGAATCTTGGAAGGTCAGCTCTTGAACGTATGATCAATGAGTCCGCACTATTAACAGCCTGTGCATTAAACTCATCGCTTCTTTCCCATCAAATTCTGGCCCGTAACCTTTCAGGTGCGGACCCTGCTTCAGAGAGGCAGGCAAGCATATATCGATGCAATGATAAAAAGGAGGGCGGAAATTGTACATAACGAACAAACAGAGGCATCTTGAGTGCAATGATGTAGAGGATCATCGTCAAATAATGGATGGAAGATTTAAGGCATTAAGGAAGCAATCGGGGTGGTGAACAGCAAAGTGGGAGGCTTACTGCCAGCTGGCTTCCTGTGAAACCGCAGGAGATGGAACACCTGCCCAATCACTTCCTGCCACACGCCCACATCTGGGACTTCCCCAGGCCTCCCACTTTCTTTGCTATTCACCCACCTTTTGCTTCTTTAATGCTTCTATCCATTGCTTGAATGAGATTGATCTGTTACATTATTCTACTCATATTCCTCTCTGGGTTTGCCTGCTTTTTATTTATTTTACATATATAATATATATGTATCTATATATGTGTGTATATATATATATACATTCCCCCTTTCCTTTTTCTGATTGTATTAACACACCTGTCCAACTTTTATTTTGCAGTTATGAAGTTTCACACAAAACATTAACTTGCCTGTTTCACTCCACAGATGCTGACTGACCTGCTCAGTGCTTCCAGCATCTTCTTTCTTTTTTTGTTTCTGGTGAACTCTTGTTTCTCCAAATGTTTAGTCATTTTACCCCATATTATTCACCCAATTTCTTGCAACCCCGCCCCAATGCCCCACAAACCATACTCAGGACATTACCACTGTTAAATCGAGGAATGATATGTAAGAAAATGACTTGCATTTATAGAGTGTCTTTCACGACCACCGGACGTCTCAAAGCGCTATACAGCCAATGAAGCACTTTTGAAGTGTCGTCACTCTTGTATTGTGGGAAACGCAGCAGACAATTTGCGCATAGCAAGCTCCCACAAACAGCAATATGATAATGACCAGATAATCTGTTGTTTTGTTATGTTGATTGAGGGATAAATATTGGCCAGGACACCGGGGATAACTCCCCCTGCTCTTCTTTGAAATAATGTCACGGGATCTTTTGCATCCACCTGAGAGAACAGACGGAGCCTCGGTTTAACATCTCATCCAAAAGACAGCACCTCCAACAGTGCAGCACTCCTTCAGCACTGCAATGTCAGCCTAGATTTATGTGCTCAAATCTCTGGAGTGGGCCTTGAACCCACAACCTTCTGACGTAGAGGCTAGTGTGCTACCCACTAAGCCACAGCAAGAGCTATAAGATTTACTTTTAATTTTGTTAAGTTTAGGTTCTCATTTAATGGGATAGATGGCCAAGTGACCGATTCCCTCGGGTGTGTGGGAGGTGGGTGGGAGGCGGGCAGATTGGCCCTGCCACCTAACCGGTGGAGGTGGCCCAAGGTCTGATCCATTTCCAGCGACTGCTCGCGCTTTTGGAGCAGCTCGCCAATCAGAAGGGTTGGGAGATCTGGCATCTCCACTACAGAGCCCAGCCTCATGCAGGTAATTTAAAGGGGGGAGGAGGGTTCCAGAAGGCCAGACAAAAGTGGGGGTGGGGCGCTGATATTTATGGGACTGGGAGGAGTTTTAGTGATACTCCCCATCTGATAAAAATCATTTTAAGACCCTTTCCTGTAATACTTTATTTGAGTGGGCTGCAGCGGCCCTTTAAGGACTGCTGGTTAGGCTACTCGATACCAAGTACCAATGCGCAGAGGTACGCGACACATACGCCACCCATTGGTACTCATAAAACTGCATCAGGGTCCTATAGATGGCATAGGATCCCAATTTCCGTGTTTGTGGCAGGCACCTGGGCCATCTATTTCACGGCCCCTGGAAAAATGATGGTGACCTGGATGTTGACGGGGATCGGGCGGTAAGTGCTGTGCTGTCATTTTAATTATGCTACTGCCCTATTCCCGCCAGGCAGCGGAATGAAAATCGGCTCCACTGAATCATCAATTTTTAATTTATGTTTATTATTTAGGATAATAAAATCAACATAGCTATTGGGTTGAATAACATGTGTTTATTATTTTATATTTTTACTTACAAATTATTAACAAAGTATTTACAGGCTATTCAACCCACCAGGTCCTTGTCAGTATTTATGCTCCACATGAACTCCTCCCACCCCTCTTCATCCAACCCCATCAACATATCCTTTCTTCTTCATATTGACGCTACTCGCCTCAACCACTCCCTGTGGTAGCGAGGTCCACATTCTGATCAATCTCTGGGTAATTACATTCTGGGTAGTTAGGTTTCTCCTGAATTCCCGATTGGATTCATTAGTGACTAACTTACGTATATGGCCCCTCGGGCTGGTCTCGCCTACATCTGCTCTATGTCTATCCTATTAAACTCTTTTATAATCTTGAACACCTCTATCAGCTCAACCCTCAGTCTTTTTTCTGGAGAAAAGAGCCCCAGCCTGTTCAATCTTTCCTGAGAGGTATAACCTCTGATTTTTCATGTGACTGGGAGGAGGACTTTTGACTGAACATAACCATAGTAATAAGATTGGTGGAAGATTTTTGTGTGGAACACTCAAGTAGAACACAAATTCATACAGACATCTAGAGAACGTGACCAGTTACAAATGACCAGTCACTAACATTTCAGTCTGGCCTTTTGAATGATTTGCACTCTGTAGCTTTATGATCATGAAGGGACTTGATAAGTAGTGCTCTTGGTATCATTCAGTTGTCTACAATAGGCCAGATTAGACATGGTCAGTGGAAGAACGGGCTCGCTAGATTGAGTGGCCTTTTTCCCTATCCATGCTTTCTTATAAGAGCATAACATCATAATAAATAGGAGCAGGAGTAGGCCATTTGGTCCCTCGAGCCTGCTCCGCCATTTAATAAGATCATGGCTGATGCGATCATGGACTCAGCTCCACTTCCCTGCCCACTCCCCATAACCCCTATTCCCTTATCACTCAAAATTCTGTCTATCTCCACCTTAAATATATTCAATGATCCAGCCTCCACAGCTCTCTGGGGCAGAGAATTCCACAGATTTACAACCCTCTGAGAGAAGAAATTCCTCCTCGTCTCAGTTTTAAATGGGAAGCCCCTTATTCTGAGACTATGCCCCCTAGTTTTAGTTTCCCCTATGAGTGGAAATAACCTCTCTTCATCCACCTTGTCGAGCCCCATTAGCTTTGGATACATGGTCAGGACACAACCCACTGCTCTCTGTTCCAACAGGTTCCCACGGAATATCGGGACCACAGGAGGTGAACGGAAAGTTAGGAGGATCCGTCACTGTCGATTGTCGCTACAGCACACCACTTAACAGGAATTCCGAGAAATACTGGTGTAAAGGAACACGGAGATATTCCTGCACAGTGATGGCTGGCACTCAAAGAAGATGGCAGGAAAGATTCAACGTTGTGGACAACAAAACCAGTGGGATATTTTCTGTGACAATGAAACAATTATCATTCGAAGATGCAGGGTGGTATTGGTGTGGGATAACAATGCTGGGAAAGGATGAAATGGCTCCTGTCAAATTGAACGTCCTTGAAGATAAGCTAAGTAATTAATCACCATTTTACTTCAAGTACAATATAAGCATGCCAATAATAAACTGTTCCCTGTGGCTGTTACCTGTTTAAACATTCTTGGTCTTGCTCAGAGATTAAAAAATTATTCTTAGACTTAAATTATATATTCAGGAACAATAAATAACCTGTACATTTGACTGATAGTGCAGAAGAATTAAATTAAAATAGTCTTAAATGAAAAGAAAGAAAGACTTGCATTTATATAGCGACTTTCACGGCCACCAGACATCCCAAAGTGCTTAACAGTCAAAGAAGTACTTTTTAAGTATAGTCAGTATTGTAATGTAGGAAACGCGGCAGCCAATTTGTGCACAGCAAGCTCCCACAAACAGCAATGTGATAATGACCATATAATCTGTTTTAGTGATGTTGATTGAGCGATAAATATTGCCTAGGACACCGGGGATAACTCCACTGCTCTTCTTCGAAATAGGATCTTTTACGTCCACCTGAGAAGACAGACGGGGCCTTGGTTTAACTCTAGAAGATGCTTTAGTGTTCAAAGCTGAGGTTGAACATAGAATTTGTCCCAAAATTGCCCACCAAGGTGAATTGTTTGGCTAAAAATGAATGAATTATCTATCCCTGTCACTTCATAAGATCTTTCAGGGATCAGTTTGACTGGTAAAGTAGGAAGGATCTGGCCATCCTTGAAAAATAATATTTTAAAAGTCTACGGACTTTTTGCTCTTTTAAAAGTCAAAGGGATTGGAATAAGTGGACAGCTCTTTCACAGAGCCAGCACAGACATGATGGGCCGAATGCCATAAAATACTGCGATTCTGCGCTAGCTCTCACTCTGTACAGCCCGTGTGTGCTCTGCATGACCTTAAGCACTTATACATTGTCCTCTTATACCTGCAGCCGGAGTAGCTGGGCCAAAACAGGTGTACGGGATCTTAGGAGAAGCTGTCACCATAAAGTGTCAGTATCGTGTATCATATTACAAACACCACGAGAAGTACTTGTGCAAAGGGTTGGAGAGAAAATCATGCAGTGTGATTGCTCGTACTCAAAAACAGCGTGCAACCGTTGGCAAAAGGATCATTGCTATGGACAACCAGACCAGTGGGGTGTTTGCAGTAACCATAACCGAACTATCCATGGAGGACGCGGGGCATTACTGGTGCGGCATTACAATCATGGGCTACGACGAAATGGTTCCAGTACAACTGAACGTTTCTGAATGTAAGCTACACATTAATTTCTTCCTAATGAGCAGTTCCTATTTACTTAAATAAAGTGTTAAATGTTCTGATAAGAGGGACTATTGCAATGCTCAGCAAACAAAACCATTTTTTTTTGACTAGCATATTGTAATTTGTGCGATCCGTCAGTGAACGAAGAACTTTTGGTAGAGGGTAGATTTCATATGTTCTGGTACAGGTGGAGGTGTTGGAATTTTGGGGGTAGAAAATGCATCTATCGGGTTTCTGCCACATTCACAGAGAAATGCCAAATTCGACCCAGTGGGCCAGATATTTCTTTGACCAACATTTTCCCACCCTTACATCTCAGCAACATCTTGGTGGGGAGTGTCTTCAGTGTATACCAAGCTTCCCCAGGAATCCCATGAGATACACCACCATGTCTGCTGAGAACAGGTGTAGGAGCAGTTAGAACATAAGAAATAGGAGCAGGAGTAGGCCACTTGGCCCCTTGAAACTGTTCCGCCATTTAATAAGATCATGGCTGATCTGATCTTGGCCTCAACTCCACTTCCCTGCCCGCTCCCCATAACCCTTGACTCCCCTATCTTTCAAAAATCTGTCCATCTCCACCTTAAATATATTCAGTGACCCAGCCTCCACAGCTCTCTGGGGCAGAGAATTAAAAAGATTCACAAACCTCTGAGAAGAAATTCCTCCTCATCTCCGTTTTAAATGGGTGACCCCTTATTCTGAAATTATGCCCCCTAGTTATAGATTCCCCCATGAGGGGAAACAGCCTTTCTGCATTTACCCTGTCCAGCCCCCTCAGAATCTTATACGTTTCAATAAGATCACCTCTCATTCTTCTAAACTCCAATGAGTATAGGCCCAACCTACTCAAATCTTTCTTCATAAGACAACCCTCTCATCTCAGGAATCAACCTAGTGAACCTTCTCTGAACTGCCTCCAATGCAAGTATATCCCTCCTTAAGTAAGGAGACCAAAGCTGTACCCAGTTTAAGACTTAGCTTCCTCAGTTATGTGATCATAAGAAATAGGAGCAGGAGGAGGCCATTCAACCCTTCGAGCCTGCTCCGCCATTCAATAAGATCGTGGCTGATCTTCTACCTATAGAAAACCTATAATGTGTGCTGCCACAGTGCTGTAACATGCCTGGGTATTCACCCTGAGCATTGGCCCCACCAATGGATTTGGGATGTCCTGATGTCCACATGCACGCACTACTGCCAATGCACTAAGCTAGATAGTGATCAGACCGGGCACCTCCCAACTTTCTCGGCCGATGACTGCCGAAGATTTTGCGTCTGGCCCCAGACCAAAATTCACAAAAAAAAATGGCTTTCGGCGCTAATGAGTGGCTGGACTCATTCTGAGGAAGGACATTCTTGCTATTGAGGGAGTGCAGCGATGGTTCACCAGACTGATTCCCGGGATGGCAGGACTACATAAGGAATAAGATTGGATCGACTCGGCTTATATTCACTGGAATTTAGAAGAATGAGAGGGGATCTCATAGAAACATATAACATTCTGACAATATTGGACAGGTTAGATGCAGGAAGAATGTTCCCGATGTTGGGGAAGTCCAGAACCAGGGGTCACAGTCCAAGGATAAGGGGTAAGCCATTTAGGACCGAGATGAGGAGAAACTTCTTCACTCAGAGAAATCTGAACCTGTGTAATTCTCTACCACAGAAAGTTGTTGAGGCCAGTTCATTAGATATATTCAAAAGGGAGTCAGATGTGACCCTTACGGCTAAAGGGATCAAGGGGTATGGAGAGAAAGCAGGAATGGGGTACTGAAGTTGCATGATCAGCCATGATCATATTGAATGGCAGTGCAGGCTCGAAGGGCCGAATGGCCTACTCCTGCACCTATTTTCTATGTTTCTATGTTTCTGTATTAAGGCCACTTTGCAGCAGTGTGGGTGTCTTCATTGTAGCAGGATCACCACAGAGAAATTCGGCATGGAGATAAAGTGGACAAACGAGCCAGCTGCTTCCAGACCTTCTTGAAGGCCAGCATTTGCAGCCAGGCCCCGAGGGCTGAAGGAGCTTTGGTGCTGGATGGCTGGTATGGGAGTAGGTCGAAGAGCAAGCAGGTTCACGGATGCTGAGCTGGAGACCTTCGCACAGGGTGTGGAGGGAAGGAGGTGCATCCTGTACCCTGACGCGGGGAGACCAAACTGGGAGAGCATCCAAAATGCATTGAGGGAGATTGCAGTGGAGGTCTCAGGCACCTCAATTCACAGCAGGATGCCAACACAATGCAGAAAACAACTGAATGACATAATACGGATGATGAAAGTGAGTACCTGGTCCACCAACTGCTGACTTGCATCTGTGCGCCTCTCCTTCATAATTCTGTTAATTCACCTCCTCACTGTTTAGTCACTGAAGCAGCATATCATTGTTCATGCCGCATAACATACATATATATATAAATGTGTATATATGTATTCTTGCAATGGAGGCTTCCTTTCATCTTACACTTACAGCTGCATGTCAGGGACAAATACTTGTGCACTCATTCATGATGCATCATCACAGTGGTGTTTACCAACCATGCTTTGTTTTGCAGGCCAAACTGGCTCACAATCGTATGGAACAGAGGATGACTGGGGGTGGAGAGGCCAACATCCAGGTGCTCGCCCCTGGAGGAGAGGGTTGAGATGCTTGTGGGTGCTCATGGTGCGTTCCCTGTGGGCCAGGCAACTGCTGATGCAGATGTGGGTAAATGGGGCCCTCCTTTAATGCGCTCTCTCCTTCAATGTGCCAGTGCCTACTGTGCCTTTCCTTCTGGAAGTCTGCTAGTTGCAGGCTCCACGCCTCAATCCCCCACCTCCTTCTCACGGCAGCCCTTCTCCCATTTATGCTTGCAGGTGAGAGACCAAGTGGCAGCACAGACATGAGTGCAGAGATGCAGGAGACAGCACACAGAGCAGCTGGAGGCCTGCATCAGATCTGTCTCCAAATAGTTGATGACATTTATAATTCGAGCACTGGTGAGATTGAGGCCGGCAACATCGCCGACAGCCTGGATAGCGCTATATTGTTTGTGGAAGAGACTGATGAGGAAGAGGAAGAGGACACTGATGGCACCAACTGCTTCCACCCACACGCGCCAGCTCGGATACTGGGAATGCGCGGTGCGATATAGATGAGGTGGTACAGGGGTCTGCACTGGGTGTTGCACCAGGGCCTAGCGGGCTGCACCATGGTGACGGGGCTAGGACTCAGATGATGACAGCGATGTTGTGGCTTACAAGAGAAGGGTGGAGGCCATGCGTTCCCAGATGTTGGGGGCATTGACAAGTGTGCCAGAGAGGCTGTCGGAAGTGGTGAGGAGTGTGGAGGAGTCCGCCTCCCGCATAGTCGACAGCTCTGCGCACTCCATGGAGCCCATCGTTGCCAGTGTGCAGGCGATGGTGGACTCCCAGAGTGACCGTGTGGATCCAGCTGTGATGCCGCAACCTGCAGGTGATGTGGCAGCTGCCATTTCAGCACAGGCACGAGGGAACGAGTGCATCGGTGCTGGATTGGAGAGGATGGCCGTGGCCCTGGAAGCTTAGAATGCTCTTATGCACTCTGGGCAACAAGCCACGGAGCGTCTTACTGCTGCCACGGAGCATCAAACTGCTGCCATGTCTGCTGGTTTTGGGACTCTGGCTGTTCTCATGCAGCCTCAGCTCGATGTCACCCGATACCTCAATGTTGCATTCGTGGCTGGGTCCAACACGAGCCATGGGGGACCTTCCGGTGTCGTGCCACAGCACCGACCTGACCTCCCTCAGCTCGGTGATGGTGGTAATGTGCCAGCCCCGGGGAGTGACGCAAGCTCCTCAGACCAGGATCCTGATGATGTGCTCTCTCAGGACCACGACATTCCTGGCCCCAGACCTGCCACTCTGTGCGAGTGCCTCCGCGCATGATCTCGCCTGAGCCAAGCCAGACTGGAACCCTCCCAGGAGGGTGCTGCCCAGTCTGCACCCGGCCCTTCCAGGCCGAAAGGTGGTGGAGGGCGTCCGAGAAGGACATCAGTAACTCCCACACACGAATCGCAGCAGCGTTCCCAGACCCATGAGGCAGCCACACGGGAGACACTTAGGCGTAGTAGTAGGTTAGGCACGTGTCAGAAGGGTTATAAGGAGATGCACAAGGGTGAAAAGTGATGTTTTTGTATAAGTTTATAGTACCGTTAATTATGTCATAAATCTTTAATTTTTGCACCTATATCTGGCCAGGTGTCTCACTTGGGAGTGGGCAGTTCTGTGTGAAGACACTCATTGGGCTGGCCATGGAAAGTGGGAGCTGAAGGGTCATGTGTGGATGACATTATGTGAATCGAGCAGCAACGAGACGTGTCTGCACCTCCCTTGCAGTGTCGCGTTGGCGCCGACACCTCCTGGCTGGGTGACGACGGGGATTCTCCTCCTCCTCCTCCTCCTCCTCCTCCTCCTCCTCCTCCTGCGCCTCTTCCTCCTCCTCCTGCGCCTCCTCCTCCTCCTCCTGCTCCTCCTTATCATTAGGTGGCACTGCTGGCTCGACCTCCAGCGGCTGGCCCCTTCATGAGGGCCAGGTTGTGCAGCATGCAGCAGACCACCACGAATATGGAGACCAATTGAGGAGAGTACTGCAATGCGCCACCAGACCAGCCCAGGCAACGAAACCTCTACTTGAGGATCCCAACGCAGTGCTCAATGATGCACCTGGTGCCAGAATGCGCTTCATTGTAGGCATGCTCTGCCACTGTCCTGGGCAGTGCAGTCAGCAGCCAAGTGGACAGGGGATACCCCTTGTCGCCAAGCAGCCATCCACAATCCTGATTTGGGCTGGTAAAGAGGGCGGCCATATTGGTCTGGCGCAGAATGAATGAACGATGGCTGCTGCCTGGATACCTGGCATCAACTGCCAGGATCCTACGCTGCTGGTCGCACACCAGCTGCACATTGAGGAAGTGGAATGCCTTCCAATTGCCAGGATCCTCCACTGTCCTCCTCCAGCAGGGTTGAGTTGCACAGCCAAGTGCACCAACCCAAAAAGCTGGTGGGGGGCACTGCTGGGGGAAAAAAACTCACTTTTTCACGCTGAATTTGGGCGGCGTGGTCACATAGCAGCGACCCGCACCCTGATGACATCACCGCCGCCACAAGCGGATAGGCCTCACTGCCGAAAAAGCCCCCGCGCTGAAAATACGTCGCCAGGGCCAGTCGACCTAAATGCGGTGGCCAATCGATTTTGCCGAATGGACGCCGAAAACCTGCAGTAACAGTCCTTCCTGGGACCGTGAATTTCTTACTCAGTGTTTTCTCAATTTCAGTTCCAAGTATGCACAGTACAGTTACAAAAACTTGCATTTATACAGTGCCTTAAACGTAATAAAATGTCCCCTGGTGAATCACAAGAGCGTTATCAGGGAAGATTTGACACCAAGCCACATGAGGAGATATTAGGAAATGTGACCAAAAATTTGGTCAAAGAGGTAGGTTTTAAGGATTGTCTTAAAGGAGAAGAGAGGTAGAGGGGTTTAGGGAGGGAATTTTAGAGCTTAGGGCCCAGGCAGCTGAAGGCACAGCTGCCAATGGTGGAGCGATGAGAATCTTGGAAATAAAACTGTCTGTGGAGTAGCACTCGGGAAAGTCTGATGTGTGAAACACGTGCCCAGTTCATCATAGCAGAATCCTTTTAAGGCCGGTGTTCAGACATCCGGTTGGGAGCAGGCGCATGGGAACACCATCACCTCCACCGTCCCCTCTAAGTCACACACCATCCTGATTTGGAAATATATCGCCGCTCCTTCATCGATGCTGGGTCAAAATCCTGGAACTCCCTCCCTAACGGCACTGTGGCAGCACCTTCACCACACAGACTGCAGCGGTTCATGAAGGCGGATCACCACCACCTTCTCAAGGGCAATTAGAGATGGGCAATAAATGCCGGCCTTTCCAGCGATGCCCACATCCCGCGAACGAGCAATAAAAAGATCGAAGTCGCCTTACTCTGTAGCTAGTGTTGATGTGAGAGTGCTTGACACGGGCATGAGGAGAAGTGCTTCACTTCCCCAGTGCTGACATACGTACTTAATCAAAAAATAAAATGCTTGTAATTCTGTAATTAGAAGAGGCTTCACCGCTGTGGTAAACTAATTGGCAGCTGACCTTATTTCGCAAACCGGCTTACTTGCTGCTTTTGGCCAAGCTCAATTCCTCAACTTCTCCATCTCAAAATTATTTTGAAATTGCACAACGTTCACTGCTGAGGTTAGTCTGCACTAAGTGTAATTCAGTGCGAATTTTTGTAGTGTTAATTTAGGGCCCAATATTGCTGGGTCCTTGCTCCCATGCCAGAAAGGCAGCAGGGTGAGATTTCAATCTCTCCAGCGTGATGATCCAGTCCCAAGTCCCAGGGACCATACTCGGGCAGGCAAACCCATACCCGTCGAGTCAAAACGGAGTTGCCCGCCTTCAATTACCGGTGAGACACTGGAGCAGCACCTTGCACTGCCACGAGAAGAGACCCAAGGCCCTCAGCAGGCCAAAGAGAAGAACAACACATTTTCCATAATTCCCAGCAGGGAAACCAGGGTCTGCATCTTGAGGCAATCGATCCCTTTGGGATCAATTGCCTTTGCTCCTCACCTTCCCTAGAGACTTTGGAAGGTGCATCATGAAACCCAGGCCTGATCTCAGTATTAACCACAGCATATGGAATGATATAGAATTTACAGCACAGCAACAGGACATTTGACCCGATTGGTCTATGCCAGTGGTTAATGCTCCACACAAGGCTCCTCGCACCCAACCTCATCTCAACCTATCAGCATATCCTTCAATTCCTTTCTCCCTCATATATATATCTAGCTTCACCTTAAATGTGTCTGTGCTAATCACTACATCATTACATTCTAACCACTCTCTGGGTGAAGAGGTTTCTCCTGAATACTGGATTTATTACTGACTGTCTTACATTTATGGCCCCTAGTTTTGGACTCTTGAACAAGTGGAAATATTTTCTCTACATCTACCCTACAAAACCCCTTCATAATTTTCACGGTTCGGTACAGTTTGAGTAGAGTAACTATTTATTTATGTTAGCTGTAAAAAGAGTGTCTGGCTTCCCAATATTGTTCTGCAATATGAGAACTTGGGACCCTGAACTCAAAGAGGACTCAAGCCAATCAATGTCCTTGTCCCATTTCCCAAAAAGCTCCAAGAAACAGCTGGGCCCTTCATTGAAAGTTGCAATCTTTGTCACCGACAGGGCTGTTTGTCCCGCTATGTGATCAATCTGTGATAGCTCGTGGCGCCGTGGGGCGTTTTACTACTTTCAAGGCACTATATAAATGCAGGTTGCTGTTGTATGTCTCAGATCCAGCCTGCATTAACATGTGATAACACCATTGTTTCAGGGACCACCACCCTGCATATTAATTGACGTTCATCTGCCATAAGGTAATATGTACTTTCTGTGCATTGCAGTCCCGAGCTCGCAGAAAACTCGGTGTAATGCTGCTTCTAGTATAGTACAAGTTTAAAACATTCAGCAAAGGCAAAAAGTATGTATCACAGTGTGCATGAAGCACGATATAGGGGCAGAATTTGCAGACCCCAGGGGCGCGTACGAGATGCACACGTGCCCGTAGGGGCCACACAAGTTCCGGCATGCATTGCGGTTCAGGCATGCACTGCACATGCGCCGAAAATCCGGAACTTGCGATCTGTAAGAATGCCCCCTGACAGATCGTACGAATCTGAAAGAAAAGGACATTTGCAGGCGGAGAGCTGGGTTATTTGCCCAACTTCTGCCCAAGCGAATGCCTTTGAAATTCTTACACCTGGTAAAAGCCGGCGTAAGGCCTGCTTTTACCAGAGTACAAATTTTTTTAAATAGAAAAATGTTAGCGATCATTTATACTTTAAAAACCCTGTCCATAAGGTAAGTTTATTGTTAGCCCTGTTATAAAAAAAGATTTCAAAAAAATAATTTTTGTTTAAAATATTTAATTAAATGGCATTTTAATTCATTTTAAATATGTAATGTTTTTTATTTATTTATTTCATGTGTTTGTGTGTTTTTTAAGTGATCCCCATTCACACTTATGATAGTTCCCAAAGCAAGTGCTCTACTCGGAACTCATCCATGGCAAACGAGCCAAAGGCGGGCAGAGGAAACGTTACAAGGACACCCTCAAAGCCTCCCTGATAAAGTGCGACATCCCCACTTACACCTGGGAGTCCCTGGCCATAGACCGCCCTAAATGGAGGAAGTGCATCCGGGAGGGCGCTGAGCTCCTCGAGTCTCGTCGCCAAGAGCGTGCAGAAATCAAGCGCAGGCAGCGGAAGAAGCGTACGCCAAACCAGGCTCCCTGCCCACCCTTCCCTTCAACCACTGTCTGTCCCACCTGTGACAGAGACTGTGGTTCTCGTATTGGGCTGTTCAGCCACCTAGGAACTCATGCTAAGAGTGGAAGCAAGTCTTCCTCGATTCTGAGGGACTGCCTATGATGATGAGTTCCGTACAAAAGGAACTCACCATAAGTATGAATGGGGATACCCTTCTTTGATTGGTTAACTGGCCCATGTGATCCCAAGGGTGCTTGCAAACTTCCTGCACCGCTGGGATACATGGGCCTCGCCGCAGGTCTACGCGTGGAGGCCCAGGACCGCAAATCGCCAAAACCCCTGGACCACCAGGTAAATTCGTAGATTTTTTGCAAGTCGGAGGCATCCGCCCACGGGAAGCTTCCGACTGCAATTTCTACCCCATTAACTTTTACATTGGCAAAATATTTAGCGTGTTGTTGTTTTTACAGCTCTTACAACACCAACAGTGCTCACTGAACTTCAGAAAACAATCTACTTGGGAAATGAAAGGTAATTTTATGAACAAATAAATAAATGAAATTAATATTCTTTCAAGGATTCCAGAACAGAACTCTTTATTTTATTCAATATTAATGAAACGCTGCTTATTCTAACATAAGTATGAGCAATATGGCCGCATGACATTTATCTTTATGAGGTGGTCCCAAGTTCCCTTGGGCACAAATCAAAGCAAAAGTTCCCGGTCTGGAATCATGGCTTGGGTTGACATCTGCTTCTAAGAAGGAGGACAAGGACATTGGTCCGAGTCCTCTTTGTCGAATAGCTCAAGTTCATCACATTACAGGAGAATATTGGGAGCCAGTTTTGGTCAGCAGACACGGAGTATTTTCCAAAAAATGAACATGTTTTTCTTGTTATATTTATTGTTTCTGCGTGTTTTCTCCTCTTCTTCCTGAAGCTGTGATTCATTGCTGGGGAATGAATCACACTGTGTCCGTTATTCATAGGTGAGCCTTGGCATCATCAGCAATCTATTTGACCCCAAGTTGCCTCACAGCCAATCCCAAAACCTCCCAAATCTGGTGCTTGTACATGCACAATGCCAGCAGGGGACGCTGATTGCATTGTTACTTTTCCCTTCCCTGATCCAGAGGCGCTGAAAGTAATTATGTCGCCCCCCCCCCCCAACCCCCGGCACCATCTGTCGTCTCAGCTAAGTTTCAATAACTCAGCACTAGACCAGGAATCTTCCTGGGCGCTGTGCCTTCGCCCACCTATGGGGAGGTCAGGGACATGTTTTCTATCGCAGGGCTTCACTGTCCAATTGGTTCTAATGTAAAAAGAATTGATATAAAAGCCACTCAAGTATCAAACTTTCATCTATAGGGCTGATTCAATGATTGGCCAATGAACAGTAAATCCTATATATAAATCCTATTCTATAAGTAATATTACAATAAAGAAGTGTGAGGTAATGCATTTGGGAGGGCTACCAAGGCAAGGGAATACACATTGAATAGTACGATACTGAGAAGTGTAGAGGAACAAAAGGATCTTGGAGTGCATGTCCACAGATCCCTGAAGGTAGCAGGCCAGGTAGATTAGGTGATTAAGAAGGCATATGGAATATTTGCCTTTATTAGCCAAGGCATAGAATACAAGAGCAGAGAGGTTATGCTTGAACTGTACAAAATACTAGTTAGGCCACAGCTAGAGTACTGCGTGCAGTTCTGGTCAACATATTACAGGAAAGATGTGATTGCACTAGAGAGGGTACTGAGGAGATTTAAGAGGATGTTGCCTGGATTGAATTTTATCTATGAGGAAAAATTGGATAGGCCGGGTTTGTTTTCTTTGGAACAGAGGAGGCTGAGGGAAGACCTAATTGAGGTGTATAAAATTATGAGGAGCCTAGATAGAGTGGATAGGATGGACCTATTTCCTTTATCAGAGGGGTCAACAACCAGGGGGCATAGATTTAAAGTAATTAGTAGGAGGATTTGAGAGGAGATGTTTTCACCCAGAGGGTGGTGGGGTCTGGAACTCACTGCCTGAAAGGGTGATAGAGCCAGAAATCCTCATCACATTTAAAAAGTACTTGGATATGTACTTGAAGTGCCGTAACCTACAGGACTACGGACCAAGAGCTGGAAAGTGGGATTAGGCTGAATAGCTCTTTCTCGGCCGGCACGGACACAATGGGCCGAAATGGCCTCTTTCCGTGCTGTAAATTTCTATGATTATATGAAATCAGGAACTGCATAGCCACAATCCTGACTGAGAAGGTCCTTATGATTTTTACACTAGGAAGCTAAGTTGTTCACTCAGCTAGGTTTGCAGATTAAGATGCAGTTTGATGTTATGGTACTCACGGTCAAACACCATTACTACTGACTGGTGGATATCAGTGTTTTTCATGAGAGTTTTCTTTTCCCTTTTAAAGAATATTTTTGAGCTCCTTTAAAGGTCTCGGGTAACTTCAGCCAGTTGCAGGCTGTTGTAAGGAGATATAGCCAGGATCGGGAGGCAGTAAAATGACTGATTGATTGTGAATGGATTCAATTGCCGAATGCAATGCCCGAACCAGCAGTAATTAAAAACAGAATTTGATGTAGATCTGCCACTGTAGTACAGCGAGCTTGTCCAGTGACTTGCTGATTTAAATTGCATGATATTAAGTTGGCAGTTAATCCATCAAACCTAACCTCAAAATGAAACAACTGGTTTACTCAAATGTTCGGTGGTGTATCAGTGCCAATCTCCTTTGCTGACTTGAAGTGTTACATGAGTTCCTCTAAATCAAGATTGAAACAGAAATACAGAAGTCTATTTTCAGAGCATTCATCGTCATCACACGAGGATGACTTGCTTCCACACCAAAAGAGATGAGTTCGCAGATGTTTCAATGAAGGACCAGATGTTCCAGTCCTGAACTCCAATTGAACGGTGGAAGATGCCTGTGCATGGATTTTTTTAATGTGTGGTGACTGTTGCACACCAGCCACCACACGGGCTTGACAGAGGTAGGCCTTTATCCAGTGGTAAGGGTTAACCAAGACGACTGGAGCATTTCATAAAAGTTGACAGATTTGTAGCAGCAAGTCTTTCCTTGCACTCCTCTGCTAACATATTCCAAGGGCACAGAATTGTTCCCTTACATTGCAGTAAGTTAAGGCACCAAGTCAACACCTAGCTGGAATATAGTTAACTCCCCAAACAAAGAGGAATTGAGGCATTTTGAGTCCTGGAAGTAAACATGGCCCATACTTACCTCTCTGAACTAACTAGAATGGAGAAGAAAGAAAGAAAGAACGTGCAATGTACTTGCTTCATGGTTCTTTGCTGAAGAATTCATTGCAACATGCTGCTATTAAGAACTGGTTGGTTTATTAGCAAAAGGTTTAACAATGACACTGCACATTACCAGTTCGTCCACCAGGCTCGCAACCACTTACCTTATCATGGATCCCCTGAACCCAACTGGTTTTATTGAGTCTTGTGAACATCACATGACTGACTAAGCCACTCCCACCTCAACGGATCAACAAATCTGCAAAAGGAAGTGACCGGGGCCCAGGAGAGGAGTGAGTCTGGGGCCCAGAAGAGGCGAGGGCCCTGGAGCAGCATGGGCCAGCCCACACTGCGATATGTGTGCACACTAGGTCCATGCAGCAGAGCTGGTCTCCAGTCGTCTTGGTTAATCCTTGCCACTTGACCAAGACCGAGCTCTGTCAAGCCCGTGTGGTGACTGGTGTGCAACGGCCACCACACATTAAAAAAATCCACGCACAGGCATCTTCCACCCTCCAAGATGTAGTTCGGGATCTGGAATGTTAGGTCCTTCATTGAAACACCTGTGAACTCATTGCTTTTTGGCGTGGAAGCAAGTCATCCTCGCTTCGAGGGACTGCCTATGATGATGACATTATAGGAAGGAAAGAAGGAACGAAAGAAAGAAAAAGTAACATTTTTATAGCGCCTTTCACAACCTCAGGATGTCCAAAAGTGCTTTACAGCCAATAAAGTACTTTTTGACATGTTAATGTTGTATTAGGCAGGGGGAACCGGCAAGAAAGCCTCGAGGAGAGTAAGGCTGTCCCAGTTTCAATATACGTCTGTGCCCCTCACAATAACATGAGGTCAGCTCGTTTCAAGTATCTCTCTGGAGTTCCTGGCATGTTGTATTGGGAGCACCAAAGAGGCGAGATCCAGAGGTTCACCCTCAGCAGCTAGTGAAGGGTTGCCATTCAATTCCTGCCATTTATTTCAAAGCACTGTGGTACAAAGTCCCCTTTTGAAGAATTCACTGTTGGAGGCCAAGGAACAGCTGGGGCAGAAATGATTGCTCAACATCTGGAGGATTGTCCAGACACTCCAATGCATTATGGAGAGGCCCTGTAATTTAGGTGCGACCTTGTGACAGAGGTGCACAAATTTCTAGCATGCTTGGTAATTCCCATCTGCATTTCCAACTGTTCTTTGCGTCAGGCTTAAAGTAAGCTTTAGAGTTCAGCGCCCGGTAATACTTGGCCTGGGTGGCCAGAGTACCACGGCACGTTACGTGCTGAGTTAGTGATAACAATCCTATCTCCCATTTTAACCAACGTCTGCAGGTATTTCCCTATTCTTAAAGGTTGAAGGTAAATGAGGCAAAAGACTACATTGCATATCAGGAACGAGCACAGACAAGACAGTCAGCTCAAACATTCACAACACAGAATGCCTATGATTCTTTGCTGTCAAACAAAAAGCCGCAAGGTCCACATTGTGTTCCACCGCCAAGCAAGGACGGCACCCAAAAGAAGCAGCCAAAAACTGGACAGCGAAGGTTTTTCCAAATCTTGGAGAGAGATTGCAGTCAACAACGCGGGAAACAATGGGCAGAGCTTAAGCACGTTTATCGGTCTGTCCTCAGGTAGATTGAAGACAACACAATACCTGAATACACAACTATCCCAATATGGTCATACTTCCTCAAGCGGCAGTAACTGGGCTCATCATCATCATAGGCAGTCCCTCGAAGTAAGGATGGGGTAATCCATCTGGGCTCACATTGCAGCTCAAACCTCCATTGAGTTAACAATGATTAAAAAGACAATCTGGAACACAATCTGGTGGACTGGTAATCCAGAAGCCTAGACTAATAATCCGGAGACATGAGTTCAAATCCCACCACGGCAGCTGGGGAATTTACATTCAGTTAATTAAATAAATCTGGAATTAAAAAGCTAGTGTCAGTAATGGTGACCATGGAACTACCGGATTGTCGGAAAAACCCATCTGGTTCACTCATTTCCTTTAGGGAAGGAAATCTGCCGTCCTTACCCGGTCTGGCCGATATGTGACTCCAGACCCACAGCAATGTGGTTGACTCTTAACTGCCCTCCGAAATGGCCCAGCGAGACACTCAGTTGTACCAAACTGCTACGACAAAGTCAGCACTATGGGAGTTCCTTCACCACACGGACTGCAGCGGTTCAAGAAGGCGGCTGATCACCATCTTCTCCCGGGCGATTGGGGATGGGCAATAAATGTCGGCCTCGCCAGCAAGGCCCACATCCCAGGAACGAATTTTAAAAAACATAGCAGGGACCGAATGTAGTTATCTCGCCAATCATGAATCTGTGAGCCATCTGAATTGTCCTGTCGAGGATCCACTGGGCCTCTGAAATAAGTGCAGAAACCAACAAGCAGCAATTTGGTTATTTCATTGATGGAACTCAGCCAAGTGTTTCATGCCTTTGGGATGTTTATTCCTGTCTGCTGCCTCCTGGTGACTGATGTAAGCTGGTGCAAGTTAATGCTTGAGTCTCAGCTGTGTTCACAGGGGCCCTGTAGGCCCGTGCTTTAATGCTGCTCTGCGTAGGTGATCTTTCACTGGATACGCATGACGCCGTTGACTGGTTCGGGGTCTCGTCCAATTGCACGGGCTGTATGGTCCGAACGCCACCCAAAAATACTTCATTGGCCGTAAAGCGCTTTCAGACGTCCGTTGGTCGTGAAAGGTGCTAAATAAATTCAAGTCTTTCTTTCTTTCTTTCCTGTGTGTCACTCTTACACTATTTCACTTCTTGTAGAATTCTAGCATGTTACAGCGGAGAAAGAGGCCACGCGGCCCATTGTGCCTATGCCAGCTCTTTGAAAGAGCTGTCCCATTAGTCCCACAGCCCCTGCTCTCCCTCCATGGCCTTGCAAATTTTTCCCCGTCAAGTATATCCAATTCCCTTTTGAATCTGCTTCCACCACCCTTTCAGGCAGTGCATTCCAGATCACAACAACTCGCTGCATTAAAAAAACGGAGTAACTCTTTGTACTAAGTCTCCCTTCTGCGCATGCAAGTAGGCTCAGACTCCCCACCCCCCCCCCCACCCCCCAGCGCAATTTACACTAACCCTTTTCTGCACATGCGCCCATCCATTGCGCCCATCCATCCTCCAATCCGTCGACCGCGTTGCCTCCACTGCAGCTCCGAGGCCCGGGCAGTGCCAAGCCTGAGATCTATCTGGCCCCAAGATGGTCCGCGGCTGGCTGAGAGGGGAGTGGAAGAGAGAGAGAGAGAGAGACTGGGAGGTGGGGGGTGGGGGGGCGGAGAGAGAGATGGAGAGGGATTGGGGGAGAGGGAGAGAGAGAGCTTGGGGGGGGGAGGGATGGAGAGACTCTGGTGGGGGGGATCGGAGGGGAGAGAGGGAACTCAGGGAAGACAGATCACATTCTTCCAACCCCTACAAGGGACATCTTCAACAGCACCTCCCAAACACATGACCTTTACCACCTAGAAGGACAAGGGCAGCAGGAGCATGGGAGCACCATCACCTGCAAGTTCCCCTCCAAGTTACACACCATCCTGACTTGGAAGTATATCGACCATTCCTTAATCGTCACTGGGTCAAAATCCTGGAACTCCCTCCCTAACAGCACTGTGGGAGTTCCTTCACCACCTGGACTGCAGCGGTTCAAGAAGGTGGCTCACCACCACTTTCTCAAGGGCAATTAGGGATGGGCAATAAATGCCGGCCTTACCAGCGACGCACGCATCCTGTGAACGAATAAAAAAAAAATTCCTCTCCTGATCACTGCCCAACAACCTGCTGGAAAAGTTTTCTCGTGAATATTAAGTGAGGGCAGGATTGGAGATAGCTGTGATCCTACTGCAGCTGAATAGCCTGCTGACAGTTACTATCAAGGCTCACGCATGAATATTGGCCAGTGCCTGTGCGATTGCATCCTGCAGACATCAGCACTTTTAGCAGTACAGGCGAGATAAGGAAATTGGGAAACTTTAAAAGGGAAGCAGTACTGCTGGAAGAATGTAAATAAGTCTCACTTTGGAGAGATAAACTTTCCACTTTTCTGTTTCCATAGCAGCACAAATCTACCCATCATTCTGGTGCCTGCACTGGGTGTTTTGATCGTACTGCTCCTTGTCGCTACTATTTATGTCAGAAGAAGCAGAAAGCAAACTGCAGCCGGTGAGTTACACCATTTTAGAAAATTCCCATTCCAGATGAAAAGGAAAACCTCGCTGCTTCCACGCGGGCCGGCTGAAGAGCGAGGCCGGGAATTTGCTGGGAGCTGCGCCCGCTCCACCGGCCGCCACCTTCGCCAAGGGCGCGGCGGATTCTGAGGAAGTGGGCATTGTGCCGTGCTCCCGGCAAAGCTAGGCCGGCACAGCGGCAGCGAGCAGCTGCGAAGAATTTCCTGACCTATTTTACGGTTGCAAATTTGATTCAAGTAAAGCAGGATCTTGCAGGTCAAAGTGCAAGGGCTACCCGTTTCTGCATCCTCTGTAATAGAGTGCAAAATAAAATTTGATCTATGCTGTCATGGGACAGTTTCTGGACACTTGACCTATTCAGAGAGACGAGAATCATAGAATAGTTACAGCACAGTAGGAGGCCCATGCCAGCTCTCTGCAAGAGCACTTCAGCCAGTCCTTCTCCTCCCCCCCGCCCTTTCCCCACTACCCTGCAAATTAATTTTCCTTCAGGTTCTTATTCAGTTCCCTTTTGAAAGACACGATCGAACCTGCCTCCACCACTCTTTCAGGCCGCGCATTCCAGATCCCAACCACTTGCTGCGTAAAAATGTTTTCCCTCAGTGATTTGTCCAGTTCAGTAAACTCCTGTTTTTCTGTCTACTTATAGCTCTGCTCTTTTCATAGGAGCCAATTTTGCTGGCCACTAATCAGTCGCAGGCTCCTGACCAGCCTAAATGTCCTGGTTTTAGGTGTAAAGAAAAGAAAGCCAGAACTTGCATTTATACAGCACTATTCACTTCAGAATGTCCCAGCGCGCTTTACAGCTAAGGAAGTACATAAGAACATAAGAAATAGGAGCAGGAGTAGGCCATCTGGCCCCTCGAGCCTGCTCCACCATTCAATAAGATCCTGGCAAATCTGATCTTGGCCTCAACTCCACTTCCCTGCCCGCTCGCCATAACCCTTGACTCCCTTAGCCTTCAAAAATCTACCTAACTCCACCTTAAATATATTCAATAATCCAGCTTCCACAGCTCTCTGGGGTAGAGAATTCCAAAAATTCACCACCCTCTGAGAGAAGAAATTCTTTCTCATTTCCATTTTAAATGGGCGGCCCCTTATTCTGAGACGATGCCCCCTAGTTCTAGACTCCCCCATGATTTTTGCACTGTCGTAAATGTAGGAAACGTGACAGCAAGCTCCCAAAAACAGAACGTGATGATGACCAGATTAGCTGAGGATTGAGGGATAAATATTGGTCAGGGCACTGGGGAGAATTCCCTTGCTCGCCTTCAACGTAGTGCCACAGGACCTTTTACATCCACCCGGGAGAGCAGACGGCGGCTCAGTTTATCATCTCATCCGAAAGACGGCATCTCCGACAATGCACCAGCGCCTCAGCACGGCACTGGAGTGTCAGCCTAGATCTTTGTGCTCAAGTCTCTGGACTGGGACTTGAACCCACAACCTTCTGACTCAGAGTGTTACCAATTGAGCCACAGCTGACACCTGCAGGGATCTCTGGGGCAGCAGTAGTCAAGCTAGACAATGAATAAGAATATGCCTTGACCCTTAAGCTTTAAATAAAGCCATAGAAAGAGAACAATATACAATGCAGCACATACAAGAAGTAAGTGTGCAAAGAGCCAATGTAAGTATGACGTTCCCAGCAGACCAGGGCAGAAAGTTAAGTTTGATGCATTTGAATTTCATTCAAATCAAGGTTTAATCATTGTACGCTACATTTCAATTTTTTATTAACTAAATCAGTAAACCAGTACCAGGAGTTCAAATGCAATTGCAATCAACAGTTTACTAGATATGGAATTCCAGATGAAGTCATTTCAAATCATTGGCAGTCAGTTCCAGAACCTTTTCAATTGGTTTCAATGGAATTAATGTCGAGCAGACAGTTTAAAAGACATGCGGTCCACTCCAGCAGATTACCACCCAATACAGTGAAGGTGAAAATTTACCCCGATGTGTTTAAAATAAATGGGTTAATGCCTGCATTAAAATAGCAGACAGAGATGCATGATACGATTGCTCTAAAAGAAAGACTTGAATTTAAAAGGTAGCACTTTTCACGACAACTGGACTTCACAAAGCAGACAGGGCCATGGTTTAACGTCTCATCCGAAAGACAACACCTCCAACTCCTTCAGCACTGCACTGGGAGTGTCAACTTAAATTTTTTGTGCTCAAGTCCCTGGACTGGGACTTGAACACACAACCTTCTGACTCAGAGATGAGAGTGCGACCCACTGAGCCACAGCTGACTCTGAGTGCATGTATGTTACTATTACAAATATTGCAAAGAGTCATTTCTGGACTTATAATATCCGATTCTATTTGCTGACTTTGACCTCTGATTATAAAGATGCTACTTTTTAGTAAAACTGTTTGTTACAAATGCAAAAACTCACTGTAAATTAGTATTCACTAAAATATATACAGTGATGGATTCACAATATTAATTTTCAACTTTATATTCATGTCTCTGTAACCCAAACCTGTATCATTCTTAGGTAAGAAAGGGTTAACACACACAGAGGAAGAATCTAACCCAGTGTACAATGCTACGGTAAGAGTTTTACTCCGCAGCACATCTGATGACAGATATTTAACAGAACGTGCCTACCTATCCTCATTTCAATTGTCAGTTTGTCAAAAAAAAGTAAATAAGTCAATTATCTCTGTACTTAGGTTAAAATCAATTCATAAAGTCATAGGCCACTCAGAGGGCAGGTTCAGAGTCAGGTCCGCTGTCAAAATATAAAAATTGACAGCGTGTCGGGAACCCGCTGTCAACTCGTTTCCCAAGGGTCGGGTCTGCCTGCGCTTTACAGACCCGACACCAAGCGGGTGAGCCAATTGAAATCGTGAAGAGCTTATTAAAAGGTACTTAAACAGCATTTTACCATGTACTTGCCATTCTTGTAGCTTTTGGACGAGATTCCCGGCGCCCGGGGATCACATCAGGTAAATAGGTCGGGTTTTCAGTGGATCTCCATTCTTCTGATTAGGTGACCGCTGCAGAAGTGGTATATAACAGCTATCATTTCACAGCTGTTCACTTTCCAATCTTAGAATGTGGAGCCTTCATACTATGGAATATTCTTTTCAGCTTTATGGAGATTCCAAGTGTTTGGAGCAAACACTCAAACCACTGTCACCTCCTTGGAACAACCTCTCTCACCATAGACAGATCGCTTCTGTCATCTCAACTTCAGCTGCTATCTATTCCATCAGCATCGGTGCCCTTGAAAAAAATCTCACCTTGGTCCTCAGAATCCCACCACGATCAACCCCAACACCAACATCACCAGGCATACCAGCAGCACCAACAACAACACCAACCTTCTCCACAATCACCTGATGCTGCACAGGACACAGGGCATCAGCACCTGACCACATTGCTGCTTGGGACACCAGGGATGGCCTCACCATGGCCACATTGACTTCATTTGATGCTGTACACCCTGGCTTCACATGACACACCAGGTTGGCACCACCCCACACCAACACCATAAAGCATCCCTGCAATGGCCAAGCCATTCCTTTCACACTCATCATCATTGCAGGGGGTACCTTTATGTCTCACCATTCACTGCAACTCACTAAGCTACTTCCAAATGTGCACACAAATCTGTCCAAGAACACAAAGTGTTGAAAATAAAGATTTCAGTGTTTGACAACACATGAACAGAAACTTTACATGGACATTGGCTAAACGACCCAAGTGCCTACCCATGTGTGTTGTTAGTTGGTATAATTGGACAAGGACGAGGATGAATGTGAGGTGTGGCTAGTGAGATGGGGATGTGATAATGTAGATAGAGAGGGATGGGTGGTGGAGCAAGGTAAGTTGGTGTGAGTAAGGATGTGCAGAGCACTGTAGGGAAGGCAGAGTGATGGGGATATGATGAGTGACTCAGCAGGATGAGGTTGAGTGTGGTTTTACAGTAATGTTTTGTGATCTACTGAAATAATTGAATGGTTTGCGCTACTGCACCCAGGTCCTCCTGACGACATCCCTGCTGGTGCCCTCCTGTGCAATGTGCAACCAGGCTGCGTTGGTGTCCTGGGGTGGTCTCATCTGCCCATTGGAAGGGAAGGGAACCTCCCTGGGTACTGTGACTCCCTCCATAAGGATCTGGAGGGAGTCATGAGAGAGCCTGGGTGCAGCCGTGCACCTTTGAGCAGTGCTTGTCAGTGTTTGCAGCTGCTCAATGCTGCAAAAAACTGAGAGAAGAACTGTCAAAATGAATGTGGCCATGGTCCCTTTAAGGAAACCGGCTGATGACGCGACATCAAATGATGTCATCGGACACACTTCCTATTAATTGGCCAGGAACCTCGCAGGGCGGGCTTAACAAGCCCCATCAACAGAAAATTATTTTCACAGTGCGGGATGGAGCCGGGAGCGAGGGTCCCAACCCCCCCATCTATCCCGGCCGCCCCAGACTCACCACGGTTGGCGAAATCGCGGCCATAAAATCAGAATAGTACAGCCCGTCGAGTCTGCAATGGCTCTTTTGAAGAGCAATCCAGTTAGTCCCACTCCCCCCGCTCTTTCCCCATACCCCTGCATTTTTTTTCTCCTTCAAGAATTTATCCAATTCCCTTTTAAAGGCTACTACTGAATCAGCATGCACCATCCCATCCAGGCAGTGCATTCCAAATCCTAACCACTCGTTGCGTAAAAAAGTATTTCCCCATGTCACCTCTGGTTCAAATCAAAACTATCTGTTAAAACAAAGAACTGAAACTTGGATTTGGATGGAATAATTGTCTTTGACCTTTAATAACCAGTTTCAGTCTGTAGCCCAGAGTTCCCAATCAGTATTACTTTCATGTTTATCTTAATGGAGAGGCTAATTTAACAACAATGGGATAAATCTCACTGGTGGCCTCTTCAACCTCAAGAGAAAAGAAATTCTACATGTTTAAATGGATCAATCATTTGTCTGTCTAGTTTAAAACTAAGTGATTGAAAGCCACCTTTAAATTTTGAATTCATGTTGAAGTTCTGACAGTTTCTCCTATTGAATGGACCTATTCATAATTAAATCAATGATCGCAATGGAAAGCGAGACATGAGCAGCCAGATGTTTGGTAAGTAAAGTGTTTAGTACGTACTATTGCTGCCCTCCAGTGACCCAGTAAGTAAAAACACCCCCTGGACTGGTTGAGTCACATCGACCAAGAACCCAGTTTGTGGTTAGGGAACAACAACAATAGCTTATTTATATAGCGCCTTTAACGTAGTAAAACATCCCAAGGCGCTTCACAGGAGTGACACCAAGCCACATAAGGAGCTATTAGGGCAGATGACCAAATGCCTGGTCAAAGAGGTAGGGGTTTTAAGGAGCGTCTTAAAGGAAGAAAGTGAGCTAGAGAGGTGGAAAGGTTTGGGGAGGGTATTCCAGAGCTTAGGGTCCAGGCAGTTGAAGGCACAGCTGCCAATTGTCCCCAACTTCCTCAGGGTAGAGAGGGGGATAAATGAGCTGGGGTTCTGGGTCTTAATTGCAGCCCAGCGACCCAAGCAGGAAAGCGTCCCTGTGTGCAGTTATCAGGCTTTAGCTGTGATGGAAAGTTCAGGCAGTCAGTTCACCACCCGACCTCTATTTCCCCAGCCCTGCCCCGACCACTCCATCCCTGTGTGCCCTGTGCAAATAACAAAACGAGGGGGATACGAGGCCGGGTTGCTGGCAGATATTCCTCCTCTCCTTCCTTGTTGCCGCTGCTTCCCAGGGTCGCCATAGAGATGCATTAAGAGCCCTGGGACTTCCCGATAGAGGTAGAAGGCCTTGTAGGGGTCTCCTCTCCTTCATTCTGGTCCCTGCTTATCTTGCCTTGTAGGCCTTACTCTCTGCCGAGGCCCACAAGGACCAATGTGTCAATCTTCGAGGCGTTACTGCCCCTTTATCCCCCTAGCTGCCTCTTCTGGTGCTGCAGCTGTTAGGAGAATCCTGGCCGGTGTGTTCAATTTTTTACCTTTGTAGCTTCATTTTAAGCATTAGTGCTTAATTTTCATCAGGCTCTCGGTGTAAGATAGGTGGAACAATATTGTCCCATCTTGACCCCTTCTCGTCCCAACATTATCCCATACAACTCCAAATCCTAACCTCCCTGTTCACTGCCTCTTGGCATCCCTGCTGGCTCGCTCCCGTTTCTTACTCAATCATTCTTTCCCATCTTCTCATTGACTCTGTCCCAGGCTCTCTGCTTCCTGGGGCTTGAGCCGAGGGTTCATAGTCTAGAACTAGGATTTACATGTTAACATAACAAAACAGAACACACCGTCCTCCACTCCCAAAGCAAGATCATTGCTACAGTTAAAGAAAAAGAAAGACTTACATTTATATAGCTCCTCGCATGACCACCGGAGTTCTCAAAGCCCTTTACAGACAATGAAGTATTTTTGGAGTGTTGTCACTGTTCTAATGTGGGAAATGCAGCAGCCAATTCGCTCACAGCAAGCTCCCATAAACATCAATGTGATAATGGCCAGATAATTTGTTGTTGTGTTGATTGAGGGATAAATATTGGCCAGGACACTGGGGATAACTCCCCTGCTCTTCTTCAAAATAGCTTGATGAGATCTTTTACAGTCCACCTGAGAGGGCAGACAGAGCCTTGGTTTATTATCTCATCGGAAAGACAGCACCTCCAACAGTGCAGCACTCCCTCAGCACTGCACTGGAGCATCAGCCTAGATTTATGTGCTCAAGACCCTAGAGTGGGACTTGAACCCACAACCTTCTAACTCAGAAGCGAGGGTGCTACCCACTGAGCCACAGCTGACACCTTGTTAGATGGTTGAACCCCAACTGGATTCCAGGTCTCCATGGGAGATGAGAGGACATGAAACATGCAGATAGAGTCAAACTTTGAGTCGATTTCAGCAGCTGATACCACTGATTGCATCTGTTCATAAATTGAGTTCAGGCTTGCGAGGGGCTCCAAGCTTGACCAGACCCAAGCTTTTAACTTACTTAAACTTTCAGTTTTTGGTGAGGAGGTGTAATGGCTGCCTTTTATTATATAAAATGATACTTGGATCTAACCGATCCCGACAATCCATGTGTCTGATCGTACTAAGTGGTTAGCATGGATCAACTCGAAAGCAAGTTGGATTGCTACATTTATTTATTTAACCAGAAACAAAAATGATTCTTAAAAAATTCTTATGGGCATGATGAAAAGTTAAGCAACGTCTCGATTTCAAAATTCTGATCCTTGTTTTCAAATCCCTCCGTGGCCTCATCCCCTCCCTATCTCTGTAATCTCCTCCAGCCCCACAACACCGCCCCCTCCCCCGCCCCGAGATGTCTGGGCTCCTCTAATTCTGCCTGCCCTCTTGAGCATTCCTGATTATAATCGCTCAAACATTGGTGGCCGTGCCTTCTGTTGCCTGGGCCCCAAGCTCTGGAACTCCCTCCCTAAAACTCCCCGCCTCTCTACCTCTCTTTCCTCCTTCAAGACGCTCCTTAAAACCTATCTCTTTGACCGAGCTTTTGGTCACCTGCGCTAATTTCTCCTTGTGTGACTCGGTGTCAAATTTATAACACTCCTGTGAAGCACCTTGGGATGTTTCACTATGTTAAAGATGCTATATAAATACAAGTTGTTGTTGTATGGGTAACTCCTTTATCTAATTTATTCCAGCTTCTTAATCAACTTATGGAAAAAGTATGCCGCATTTGATAATATAATCCTTTATCTGCCATAAGTGCTACCTTTTCTAATTTAAATCAACTGACACACTATTGTACGACGAGAATAATTTATGAACTCTTTTTTTAGTCTTTCAGGGATGATGGACACGATTTCATATCTGACATGGCAACACACAAATCCAGCACTCAGACACAACAAGACTTCCCAGCTTATATTTACGAGAAACCTGACTACAAACAGAAGGAGACTTTCTAGTTGGAGAGCACTGCTGATGTTTCAGAGCCAGTCCAATGCTCCACATTTGTATTTCGATCGTAATGCCTCTGTTACCGATAATTTACATGCTAACTTTAGTTTGAAGCTCCATTTTAATCGGTGCCTTCATCTCAGCTGACTGCTTCAATTCTACAACCTGGGCGGTATTTGAAGAAATATGGCTCAGAGATTGTTGTCGGTGTAACAGACGAATACTCAACACTTCTTTATTGTAATCCACTGCCCACTATTTCAGCAAACGCAGTAATCCTTAAAATAAATGGGCTAATGTCTCAATGTCACACGGATGAGTTGTCTGTTCATCCACTGATATCGCTGACAATAATTTCTGGTTTTATAGAGTAAAGGTAAATTGCCTCCAACTGCGTTTATAAGGTTTTTTTTCTAAAACCATTGCAACGCAAGAAGCTATTGACAGACTCGTCGGATCATTGATTATGTTTATTATGTCGATTGATCGCACATCAACTTAATTGCACGTCCTCGTATACAATGGCAAAAGGAGACCAAGGTTCAATCTGTTAACAAACATTTTTGCAAATAAACTATTTCCTAAACAATGGACGTTCTGATATTTGGCAACAATCTTTCGGTGGATGTTGGATTATACAGAGGTGATAAATGCCAGCTGTGGCTCAGTGGGTAGCACTCTCAGCTCTGAGTCAGAAGGTTGTGGATTCAAGTCCCACTCCAGAGACTTGAGCACAAAAATCTAGGCTGACACTCCCAGTGCAGTGCTGATGGAGTGCCGCACTGTCGGAGGTGCTGTCTTTCGGATGAGACGTTAAACCGAGGCCCAGTCTGCTCTTTCAGATGGGTGTAAAAGATCTGATGACACTATTTCAAAGAAGAGCAGGGGAGTTGGTGTCCTGGCCAATATTTATCCCTCAATCAATATCACCAAAAAAATCAGATTACCTGGACATTATCACATTGCTGATAGAGGCAGCTTACTGTGCGCAAATTGGCTGCCGCGTTTCTTATATTACAAAACAGTGACTGCACTTCAAAAGTATTTCATTGGCTGTCAAGCACTTTGGGACATCCTGAGGTCGTGAAAGGTGCTATATAAATGCTCCCACAAACAGCAATGTGGTAATGACCAGATAATCTGTGCTTTTGAATGTTGATTGAGGAATAAATATTGGCCAGGACACCGGGGAAATCTCTGCTGCTCTGCTTCAAAATAGTGCAGTGAGATCTTTTACATCCACCTTGGAGACCAGACTGGGCCTCGGTTTAACATCTCATCTGAAAGACAGCATCTCCGACAGTGCAGCACTCCCTCAGCACTGCATTGGAGTGTCACCGTACATTTTTGTGCTCAAGTCTCAGGAGTGGGACTTGAACCCACAACTTTCTGACTCAGAGGTGAGAGTTGCTATCCACTGAGCCCCAGTTGACACACGAAACGCATCCATATTAAAATTGATGTTTGAACTTTGAAGGGATAAACTTTTAATTATTGACACTTCACTGGACCTCTGCTGTAGAATAAGGCACGACCCTGACTACCATTCTGGTCCAACACTCAACTTGTTGACCCAACATATTTTTTTGATCAAGTGTACTTTTAGTCTAACAATAGATATCACTCATGGCACATATTTACTTATTCTGTGCACAGTATCAACATGGCTGTTGTTCCAGCTCAGTAAAACCAAAAATGGTTGACAGACTATTAATATACAAGCAGAGAAAAAATGATTACTGTGTGCTACAGTGCCTAACTCCATTCACAATTCCTCCAATAATGAAACGGCCCATGCCAGCCTACAGCATGACCTGGACAACAAGTGCCTGGTAATGTCTCCACTACATAAGTGCCAGGCAATGTGATAAGCACAACTACCCCTTCCTGTGATATATTCTTACGACATCACTAACAAACACACTCTACAAGATGGCTCCAAACTGTTATCATGACCATTTTACTGTATTTACATCAGTAGTTGCATTACCACAGTAGTCCACTGGGGGGGGGGGGACTCTATTCATCATCATCATCACAGGCGGTCCCTCGAACGAGGATGACTTGCTTCCACAAGAATTCACAGATGTTTCAATGGAGGACCCGATGTTCCAGTCCTGAACTCCAATTGAGGGGGTGGAAGATGCCTGTGTGTTGTGGATTTTTTTGCACATCAGTCACCACACAGGCTCGACAGAGCGAGGCCTTTATCCAGTGGCAAGGGTTAACTAGCATGACTGGAGACCTGCTCTGCTGCATGGACCTAGAAACATAGAAAATAGGTGCAGGAGCAGGCCATTCGGCCCCCCGAGCCTGCACCGCCACCCAACACGATCATGGCCAATCATGCAACCTCAGTACCCCACTCCCGCCCTCTCTCCATACCCCCTGATCCTCTTAGCCGTAAGGGCCACATCTAACTCCCTCTTGAACACATCCAATGAACCAGACTCAACAATTCTCTGTGGTGGAGAACTCCACAGGCCCACCACTGTCTGGGTGAAAAAGTTTCTTCTCATCCCGGTCCCAAATGGCCCACCCCCCCAGCCCTAGATCGTGACCTCTGGTTCCGCACCTCCCCAACATTGGGAACATTCTTTCCGCATCCAACCTGTCCAGTCCCGTCACAATTCTATATGTTTCCATGCGATCCCCTCCCATTCCTCCAAACTCCAGTGAGCACAAGCCCAACCGATCCAGTACCTGTTCATATGTCAGTCCTGCCATCCCGGGAATCAGTCTGGCAAACCCCCACTGCAATCCCCCAATAGCAAGCACGTCCTTCGAGACCAAAACTGCACACAACACTCAAGGCGTGGTCCCACCAAGGCCCCACACAACTGCAGCAAGACCTCCACGCTCCTACACTCAAATCCTCTCGCTACGAAGGTCAGCTTGCCACCTGCCCCCCCTTACTGCCTGCTGTACCTGCATGCCCACCTCCAGTGATTGATGTACCATGACACCCATTCTCGCTGCACCTGGGTGCACCATTCAGATAATAATCTGCCTTCCTGTTTTTGCCACCAAAGTGGATAACCTCACATTTATCCACATTATACTGCATCTGCCATGCATTTGCCCACTCACCTAACCTGTCCAAGTCACCCTGCAGCCTCTTAGCATCCTCCTCACAGCTCACACTGCCACCCAGCTTAGTTCATCTGCAAACTTGGCGATATTACATTCAATTCCTTCGTCTAAATCATTAACGTATATTGTAAATAGCTGGGGTCTCAGCACTGAACTTTGCGGCACCCCACTAGTCACTGCCTGCCATTCTGAAAAGGACCCGTTTATTCCCACTCTCTGCTTCCTGTCTGCCAACCAGTTCTCCATCCATGTCAATACATTATACCCAATACCATGTGCCTTAATTTTACACACTAATCTCTTGTGTGGGACCTTGTCAAAAGCCTTTTGAAAATACAAATACACCACATCCACTGGTTCTCCCTTATCCACTCTACTAGTTACATCCTCAAAAAACTATAGAAGATTTGTCAAGCATGATTTCCATATCATAAATCCATGCTGACTTGGACCGATCCTTTCACTGCTTTCCAAATGTTCTGCTATTACATCTTTACAAATTGATTCCAGCATTTTCCCCACCACTGATGTCAAGCTAACTGGTCTGTAATTCCCTGTTTTCTCTCTCCCTCCTTTTTTAAAAAGTGGGGTTACATTAGCTACCCTCCAATCCATAGGAACTGATCCAGAGTCCATGGAATTTTGGAAAATGACCACCAATGCATCTACTATTTCTAGGGCCACTTCCACACCCCATGACTTACAATGGCACCAACAGTGCCAAGTGCCCGACCATCAACATCTTGGGCGTTACCTTTGACTAGAGGCTTAACTGGACTGTTGCTACTAAAACAGACCGGATGCTGCGACAAGTGAATCATTTCCTGACCCATCAAAGTCCCTCCGCCATCTACAGGGCTCAATTGTTGGAATACTCACAGCTTGCCTGGGTGAATGCAGCCCCAACAACAACAAAGAAGCTCGATGCCGTCCAGGACAGAGCAGTCCGCTTCATCAGTGCCTGCGTCATGGGACTCAATATTTACCCAGCCCAGCAGGTTTCTTTCTTGCGGAATAGATTTGGGAATTAATTATATTTGAGTACAGGTTGAGCGTCCCTTATCCAGAGCTCCCTTATCCAGAACCACCCCTCGTCCAGAACCATTCCCGGCCACCAGGTGACACATGCGCAGAATTCAAACATGTACAAATTGAAGTCCTTCTTCGCTGTCGAATCGCACAATCGCTGGCCTGACCCCGCGATCTACCACACCCCACCACCCCCCCATGATCTCTCTGCCGCACTCCCAGTCCCAAGCCAGCCAGCCCCGATATCCCCTTGCTCAGTACCTGTACCATCCAATTTAACGTGATCACCCCTCGTCCAGAAAAATCCCTTTTCCAGAACAGGCCAGGTCCCGAGGGTTCCGGATAAGGGAGGTTCAACCTGTATTGCATTTTAAAACAAAGTTATTTTGCACAGGTTTAAGCATCTGCAGGTTTAAGTCTTTCTACAGCGAGTGTCTCACCTTCTGACTCCCCAAAGCCTTTCCATCATCTACAAGACACAAGTCAGTAGTGTGATGGAATACTCTCCACTTGCCTGGATGAGTGCAGCTCCAACAACACTCATGAAGCTCGACATCATCCAGGACAAAGCAGCCCGCTTGATTGGCACCCCATCCACCACCTTAAACATTCACTCCCTCCACCACCGCTGCACCGTGGCTGCAGTGTGTACCGTCTACAAGATGCACTGCAGCAACTCACCAAGGCTTCTTCAACAGCACCTCCCAAACACATGACCTTTACCACCTAGAAGGACAAGGGCAGCAGGAGCATGGGAGCACCACCACCTCCACCTTCCCCTCCAAGTTACACACCATCCTGACTTGGAAGTATATCACCGTTCCTTCATCGTCGCTGGGTCAAAATCCTGGAACTCCCTCCCTAACAGCACTGTGGGAGCACCTTCACCACACGGACTGCAGCGGTTCAAGAAGGTGGCTCACCATCACCTTCTCAAGGGGCAATCCGGGATGGGCAATAAATGCCAGCCTCGCCAGTGACACCCACATCCCATGAACGAATAAAAAAGAAGTTACTGGAACTTACAGTTCGTCTGCTCAGGGGCCAGGCATCGCAGATATATATTAAAGCTTGATTAGTCAGTTTGTGGAATGTAGTCGGTCATAGTCTACTTTAACCTGAGACAATGAGGGTCAATTGACTAGTTCCAGGCTCATTAAGTGAGGATGACCACTATTCATTTTGAGAAGAGCAGGAAATGGTTTCTGTGATATATGAAGAAAGAGTCAAACTGAACACTGTGAGCTCAAAGTAAAGTGTGACCTTAGGCTTTTATTGCAGGTCTCCAGAGTGCCACTCCAACCTGTGAAGCCTCCTTAAATACCTGTGTTCCCAAGAGAGTATGGGATCCCTTGGGACTACAGGGGATGAGTCCTCTGGTGGCTGTACAGAGTATATACAAGTTTATATATATAACAACACTCACCCCCAAAGTCAAAAGTGTAACTATTTACAAGGTGAGTCGACCTGGGGCCCTTCTTGGTCTGGTTGATCGTCTCGGGGAACATAAGAACATAAGAACATAAGAATTAAGAACAGGAGGAGGCCATCTAGCCCCTCGAGCCTGCTCCGCCATTCAATAAGATCATGGCTATCTGGCCGTGGACTCGGCTCCACTTACCCGCCCGCTCCCCGTAACCCTTAATTCCCTTATTGGTTAAAAATCTATCTATCTGTGACTTGAATACATTCAATGAGCTAGCCTCAACTGCTTCCTTGGGCAGAGAATTCCACAAATTCACAACCCTCCGGGAGAAGAAATTCCTTCTCAACTCGGTTTTAAATTGGCTCCCCCGTATTTTGAGGCTGTGCCCCTAATTCTAGTCTCCCCGACCAGTGGAAACAACCTCTCCGCCTCTATCTTGTCTATCCCTTTCATTATTTTAAATGTTTCTATAAGATCACCTCTCATCCTTCTGAACTCCAACGAGTAAAGACCCAGTCTACTCAATCTATCATCATAAGGTAACCCCCTCATCTCCGGAATAAGCCTAGTGAATTGTCTCTGTACCCCCTCCAAAGCCTTCCTTAAGTAAGGTGACCAAAACTGCACGCAGTACTCCAGGTGCGGCCTTACCAATACCCTATAAAGTTGCAGCAGGACCTCCCTGCTTTTGTACTCCATCCCTCTCGCAATGAAGGCCAACATTCCATTCGCCTTCCTGATTACCTGCTGCACCTGCAAACAAACTTTTTGGGATTCATGCACAAGGACCCCCAGGTCCCTCTGCACCTCAGCATGTTGTAATTTCTCCCCATTCAAATAATATTCCCTTTTACTGTTTTTTTTCTCAAGGTGGATGACCTCACACTTTCCGACATTGTATTCCATCTGCCAAACCTTAGCCCATTCGCTTAACCTATCTAAATCTCTTTGCAGCCTCTCTGTGTCCTCTACACAATACGCTTTCCCACTAATCTTTGTGTCATCTGCAAATTTTGTTACACTACACTCTGTCCCCTCTTCCAGGTCATCGCACGGGGTAGCCTGGAGGAGGAATTCATAGAATGCATACGGGATTGTTTCTTAGAACAGTATGTTACATGCTGGTGTAGGTGAATCATCTGCCACTTGGGACCTTATCCATAATTCAATACAAATATAGGATCATTGATTTTAATCTCGCGTGACACATTTGCACTGTAA
The DNA here is from genome assembly GCF_044704955.1 of Pristiophorus japonicus. NCBI lineage: Eukaryota > Metazoa > Chordata > Chondrichthyes > Pristiophoridae > Pristiophorus > Pristiophorus japonicus. The sequence continues at coordinate 117,087,729 of NC_091993.1, read as the reverse complement.
TGATATGTACTTTGTTGAAGCCGCCTGCTCTGTACCTGTTCATCTAGATCAGGGTGAACTAATGAGAGCCTTGTGTTAAGTGCCCTTTTCATGAGCAGTTCAGCAGGTGGGATCCCACTGATCGAGTGGGGTCTCGTGCAGTAGCTAAGCAGGAAAATGCTGGTGTAGGTGAATCATCTGTTGGGCCCTCGCTGGGGTGCTGTGTAACTGGCCTTGCTGGGCTGCCTGGTGTGGTGAGTCCTGCTGGGCTGTTGTGGACGATGGGTTCTGCTTCATGACCAACCGCTGTGTCAGTTGCCACTGGTGTGTGTGTTGGGGGGGTCAAAGAAGGCAGGGTCCAAAGTGGGTTGCCCAGGATAGTCCGTAAAACTGAGTTTGATTTGGTCCAAGTGTTTGCGGTGAATGAGTCCATTTGAAAGTTTGACCCAAAACACCCTGATCCTTTCTTTGGCCACAACAGTGCCGGGAAGCCACTTGGGACCTTATCCATAATTCAATACAAATAGAGGATCATTGATTTTAATCTCGCGTGACTCATTTGCACTGTCATGGTATGTACTTTGTTGAAGCTGCCTGCTCTGTACCTGTTCATCTAGATCAGGGTGAACTAATGAGAGCCTTGTGTTAAGTGCCCTTTTCATGATTAGTTCAGCAGGTGGGATCCCACTGAGTGAGTGGGGTCTCGTGCAGTAGCTAAGCAGGACTCGGGATAGGCGAGTCTGCAGTGAGCCTTCCGTTTCCCTCTTCAAGCCCTGCTTGATGGTTTGCACTGCTCTCTCTGCCTGACCATTGGACGCTGGTTTAAACGGGGCAGATGTGACATGTTTGATCCCGTTGCGGGTCATGAATTCGTTGAACTCAGGTAGCCCGTGCGTGGCAAACATAGCTCGCAGGCTTTCAGTGGTGGCAGCGGACGTGCTTGCCGACATTATCTCACATTCAATCCATTTGGAGTATGCATCTACAACCACAAGGAACATTTTACTCAAGAACGGGCCTGCATAGTCGACATGGACCCAAGACCACAGTTTGGAGGGCCAAGACCATAAACTTAGTGGCGTCTCCCTGGGTGCATTACTTCACTGCAAGCATGTGTTACATCTCTGCACGCAGGACTCTAAGTCCGCATCGATACCGGGCCACCACATGTGGGATCTGGCTATCACTTTCATCATTACGATGCCTGGGTGGGTGCTGTGGAGGTCACTGATGAAGGTGTCTCTCCCCTTCTTTGGAACCACTACTCGATTTCCCCACAGAACGCAGTCTGCCTGTATAGACATTTCATCTTTGCGCCGCTGGAACGGCTTTATCTCTTCCTGCATTTCCACTGGGACACTGGATCAGCTCCCGTGAAGCACACAGTTTTTGACTAGGGACAATAAGGGGTCCTGGCTCATCCAGGTTTTAATCTGCTGGGCTGTGACAGGTGATTGCTCACTCTCAAATGCTTCCATAACCAAGACTAAATCTGCGGGCTGCGCCATTTCCACCTCCGTGGTGGACAATGGCAGCCTACTGAGAGCATCGGCGCAGTTTTCTGTGCCTGGCCTGTGGCAGATGGCGTAGTTGTATGCGGACAACATAAGCGCACATCTCTGGATGCGGACCGATGCATTAGTATTCATCCCCTTATACTCTCGGAAAACAGGGATATGAGTGGCTTATGGTCAGTTAACAATTCGAATTTTAACCCAAACAGATATTGATGCATTTCCATAGACACACACTAACGCTTCTTTTTCAAACATGCTGTAGGCTCTCTCAGCCTTAGGCAGACTCCTGGATGCATAAGCAATTTCCCGAAATCATTAGCTTGTTGCAATACATACCCGACGCCATAGGACGATGAATCACATACTAGTACCAAACGCTTATTTGGATCATACAACACAAGCAATTTGTTTGAGCATAACTGTTATATTTGTAAACTTGTATTTACTCTGTACAGCCACCAGAGGGCTCATCCCCTGGAGTCCCAAGGGATCCCATAATCCCTTGGGAGCACATGAATTTAAGGAGGCTTCACAGGTTGGAGTGGCACTCTGGAGACCTGCAATAAAAGTCTAAAGTCACACTTTACTTTGAGCTCACAGTGTTCAGTCTGACTCTTTCTCCATACACAACAACTGGCGACGAGATACAAATTGCAAACCCAAAGATGCAGAGAACAGTGGGCATCCTGGAGAAATTCTCGGAGGGAGATGATTGGGAAACTTTTGTGGAGCGACTCGACCAATACTTCGTGGCCAATGAGCTAGATGGGGAAGAGAGCACTGCCAAACGAAGGGTGATCCTCCTCAGCATCTGTGGGGCACCAACGTATGGCCTCATGAAGTATCTGCTCACTCCTGCAAAACCCACGGGGAAATTGTACGACGATTTGTGCACACTGGTCCGAGAGCATTGGAACCCAAAGGAAAGCGTTCTGATGGCGAGATACCGGTTCTACACCTACAAAAAGTCTGAAGGCCAGGAAGTGGCGAGTTATGTCGCCGAGCTAAGACACCTTGCAGGACATTGCGAATTTGAAGGACATTTGGAGCACATGCTCAGAGACTTTTTCGTACTTGGCATTGGCCATGAAACCATACTTCGCAAACTTTTGACTGTAGAGACCCCAACCTTGAGTAAGGCCATAGCGATAGCCCAGGCGTTCGTTGTCACCAGTGACAAGACGAAGCAAATCTCGTAGCACACAAGTGCTGCTATAAGTGCTGTGAACAAAGTGATGTTGCTTTCAAATCGTAACGTACAGGGCAGATCACACATACCTGCAGCTACACGTCCGCAGATGTCTCAGAGTCCACCATCAAGGGTGATAAATGCAAGGCCATTAACACCTCGTTGGTGCTGCGCGGGTGATCATCGATTCCATTCATGCTGATTCAAAGAATACGTTTTAAGGGCTGTGGAACAATAAGATACCTCCAACGAGTGTGCAGGTGAGCTGCAAAGCCTGTTAAACCAGCAAACCACCATGTTGCAGAGGAGGACAGATCTACGGAGGATCACAACGAACCAGAGTCTCAGATCGAAGAGGCAGAGGTACATGGAGTGCACACATTCACCACAGATTGTCCCTTGATAATGTTGAATGTTGAACTAAATGGACTCCCGGTGTTAATAGAGCTGGGCACGGGCGCGAGCCAGTCCATCATGGGCAAAAAGACTTTCGAAAGGTTGTGGTGCAACAAGGCCTCAAGGCCAGTCTTAACTCCAGTTCGCACGAAACTAAGAACTTACACGAAAGAACTGATCCCTGTAATCGGCAGTGCTACCATAAAGATCTCCTACAATGGAGCGGTGCACAAGCTACCACTCTGGGTGGTACCGGGCGATGGTCCCACGCTGTTCTGCAGGAGCTGACTGGGAAAGATACGCTGGAACTGGAACGACATCCGAGCGCTTTGCCTGTTGACGACACTTCGTGTGCTCAGGTCTTAAATAAATTTCCTTCACTTTTTAAACCAGGCATCGGGAAATTCCAAGGAGCAAAAGTGCAGATCCACCTAATGCCGGGGGCGCGACCCATCCAGCACAAGGCGAGAGCAGTACCGTACATGATGAGAGAAAGAGTAGGGATCAAGCTAGACCGGCTGCAAAGAGAGGGCATCATTTCCCCGATTAAGTTCAACGACTGGGCCAGTCCTATTGTCCCAGTCCTCAAGGGAGATGGCACCATCAGAATCTGTGGCGATTACAAAGTAACTATCAATCGTTTCTCCCTGCAGGACCAATACTCACTACCAAAGGCCGACAACATCTTTGCAACGCTGGTGGGAGGAAAGACATTCACGAGGCTGGATCTGACTTCAGCCTACATGACTCAGGAACTGGAGGAATCATCGAAGGCCCTCACCTGCATCAACACGCACAAAGATCTTTTTGTTTATAACAGATGCCCGTTTGGAATCCGATCGGCGACGGCGATATTCCAGGGAAACATGGAAAGCTTACTGAAGTCGGTCCCGCACGCCATGGTTTTCCAGGACGACATCTTGGTCACAGGTCGGGACACAGTCGAGCATCTGCAGAACCTGGAGGAGGTTCTTAGTCGACGCAACCGCGTGGGGCTCAGGTTAAAATGCTCGAAGTACTTAACTGCGAGCATGTATTACATCTGTGAACACAGGATTCTAAGTCCGCATCGATACCGGGCCACCACACGTGGGATCTGGTTATCGCTTTCATCATTATGATGCCTGGGTGGGTACTGTGGAGGTCATTGATGAAGGCGTCTCTGCCCTTCTTGGGGACCACTACTCGATTGCCCCACAGAAGGCAGTCTGCCTGTACAGACATTTCACCTTTGCGCCGCTGGAACGGCTTTATCTCTTCCTACATTTCCACTGGGACACTGGACCAGCTCCCGTGAAGCACACAGCTTTTGACTGGAGATAATAAGGAGTCGTGGCTTGTCCAGGTTTTGATCTGCTGGGCAATGACGGGTGATTGCTCACTCTCAAATGCTTCCATAACCATGGCTAGATCTGCGGGCTGTGCCATTTCCACCCCCGTGGTGGGCAATGGCAGCCTACTGAGAGCATCGGTGCAGTTTTCTGTGCCTGGCCTGTGGCGGATGGTGGTGGGGGCAGGGGGCAGGGGGGCTTTCCAATTTGTACAGTTTACAGGATAGACTTTGGCACAAAGACTCTTTAATATTTTCATGTTGGTAAGCTGCTGCCTTAAGTAGCTGCATTGTGCAAGGTTCTTGTGCAGGTTGCTGTGAGCTGGCCAGAAAGTGTTGTATGTTTCACTTTCCAGCCTCAGCCCGCAGTGTGTCCCTCGTTACCTGGCAACCCGATCCTTTTGGCGCAATCCCATAGAGATTAAGGACAATGTGCGCCGGGCCACATTCACAAGTTAAAGCGGCAAAACTTTCGACTTTTTTTTTGGCGTAGTCAGGCCCCCAAAAAACGGGCATAACTCTTCAAATACGCCAAAAAATGGCATTGGGGAAAATTGAGCCCAATCTGTTTTTGTGATGTTGATTGAGGGAAAAATATTGGCCAGAACACCAGGATAACTCCCCTGCTCTTCTTCGAAAAATAGTGCCCTGGGATCTTTTAGAAACATAGAAACATAGAAATTTACAGCGCAGAAGGAGGCCATTTCGGCCCATCGTGTCTGCACCGGCGGACAAAGAGCCACACAGCCTTTCATCAGCAGCCCTAAAGGTTACATACAAACCCATGAACAATAACAGAAAGGCAAAGAGCATCCAGCCCAACCAGTCCGCCCCACACCATTGCGACACCCATTATACTAAAAACATCTACACTCCACCCCAACTGGAGCCATGTGATCTCCTGGGAGAGGCAAAAAACAGATAAAAACCCAGGCCAATTTAGGGAGAAAAAATCTGGGAAAATTCCTCTCCGATCCATCCAGACGATCGAAACTAGTCCAGGAGATCACCCTGGCCGTATTCTATTCCCTACAGTACTTACCATCATACCTGCACCGTCCAACAAAAGGTCATCCAGTCTAATCCCAATTACCAGCTCTAGGTCCGGAACCCTGCAGGTTGCTGCACTTTAAGTGCCCATCCAACCATCTCATAAAAGTGGTGAGGATTTCTGCATCCACCCCTCTTCCAGGCAGCAAGTTCCAGATCCCCACAACCCTCTGCATAACCTCCTCGCCCCCCCCCCCCTCAAATCCCCTCTAAACCTTCCACCAACCACTTTAAAACTGTTCCCCCTCATAATAGACCCCTCCACCAATGGAAATAGACCCTTACTATCCACTATGTCTAGGCCCCTCAATATTTTGTACACCTCGATGAGGTCTCCTCTCAACCTGCTCTGTTGCAATGAGAACAAACCTAGCCTATACAATCTGTCCTCATAACTAAGATTCTCCATTCCAGGCAGCATCTTAGTAAATCTCCTCTGCACCCTCTCTAGTGCAATCACGACCTTCCTATAATACGGCAACCAGAACTGCACGCAGTACTCCAGCTGTGGCCTAACCAAAGTATTATACAATTTAAGCATAACCTCCCTTTTTTTAAATTTCAAAATATACTTTATTCATATAAAAATTTGTACAGTACATTCAAAAGCAGTTCAGTACATTTAGCTGCGGTCAGCAATCCCATACACTACATTTGGGTGCTGACGGCAGTTCCATTCGATACATTTCCTTACTTTTCAGTTCAAGTACAATTCGGTACAATACGGGATACATTGTAGTACATTCAACAAATTACATTACATATGTCACTATACAGTACACGGAATGGGTGACGGTACATTTATCTCTGCTCTTATATTCTATGCCTTGGCCAATAAGGGCAAGCATTCCGTATGCCTTCTTAACCACCTTATCCACCTGGCCTGCTACTTTCAGGGATCTGTGGACAAGCACTCCAAGGTCCCTTTGTTCATCTACACTATTAAGTGGCCTACCGCTTAATGTGTATACCCTTTCCTTATTAACCCTCCCAAAGTGCATCACCTCACACTTCTCTGAATTAAATTCCATTTGCCACTGCTCTGCCCACCTGACCAATAGATTGATATCCTCCTGCAGCCCATGACTTTCCTCTTCATTATCAACCACATAGCCAATTTTAGTGTCGTCTGCAAAACTTCTGAATCATACTTCCTATATTCAAATCTAAATCATTGATATATACCACAAAAAGCAAGGAACCCAGTACTGAGCCCTGCGGAACCCCACTGGAAACATCATTCCAGTCACAAAAACATCCATCAATCATTACCCTTTGCTTCCTACCTCCGAGCCAATTTTGGATCCAACTTGCCACTTTGCCCTAGATCATATGGGCTTTAATCTTCATGACGAGTCTACCATGCGGGACCTTATCGAAAGCCTTCCTAAAGTCCATATATACTACATCGTATCCACTACCTTCATTGCTCCTCTTGGTTACCTCCTCAAAAAATTCAATCAGGTTAGTCAAACACGATCTTCCCTTAACAAATCCATGCTGACTGTCCCTAATTAATCCTTGCCTATTCAAATGCAGATTTATCCCATCTTTCAGGAGTTTTTCCAATAATTTTCCCACCACTGAGGTTAGGCTGACAGGCCTGTAATTACTTGGAATATCCCTTTCTCCTTTCTAAACAAGGGTACTACATTAGCAGTCCTCCAATCCTCCGGCACCCTGCCCATATCCAAAGAGGACTGGAAAATGATGGTCAAGGCCTCTGCTATTTCCTCTTTTACTTCGCTCAATAACCTGGGATGCATTTCATCCGGGCCTGGGGACTTATCTACTTACAAAGTTGCTAAACTCCTTAATATTTCCTCTCTCACTATATTCATTTCATCCAGAATATCACACTCCACCTCTATAGCAATATTTGCATTACCTCTTTCCTTTGTGAAAACAGATGCAAAGTATTCGTTAAGAATCCTGCCAACATCTTCCGCCTCCTCACAAAAATTACCCTCATGGTCTCTAATAGGCCCTACCCTTTCCTTAGTTACCCTCTTAATCTTAATATATTTATAGAACATCTTAGGGTTTTCCTTAATTTTACTGGCCAAGAATTTCTCATGCTCTCTCTTAGCACTCCTAATATCCTTTTTAATTTTACCTCTTATCTTTCTATATCCCTCTAAAGATTCTAAAGTATTTAGCCTTTGACATGTGACATCCCTTTTTTTTCTTAATTATCCCCTGTAAGTCCCTAGACATCCAGGGGGCTCTAGAATTATTTTTCCCAGCTTTTTTCTTTAAGGGCACATATTCGGCCTGAACCTTTTGGAGCTCCTCCTTGAATGCTTCCCACTGTTCCTGTTAAGCTCAAAATAAAGTGATACAACTGAGTACTAAATGCAATGAGTAAGTGTGACCTTAGTTCCTTTAAGTAAACTCCAGAGTGTTGTTACAGCATGGGAGACCTGCTTATATACAGTGCTCCCAAGGGATGCTTGGATCCCTTGGGACTCCAACAGGTAGGCCCTCTGGTTGTAGTGTGATACAGGTTGCCAAGGGTTACATACATAACATTACTCCCTCCCAAAGTCAATAGTACACTTATTTACAGGGTGAGACGATCTGGGGCTTTTCGCTCCTTTGTTGATCGTCTCAGTACAAATGCAGGTGTGGGTGAGTTGGTTGGTTCTTCGCTGGGCTGCTGGGCAGCTGGCCTTGCTGGGCTGCTGGGGATGGTGAGTTCAGCTTCGTGGTCAACCGTGATGTCGGTTGCCACTTGTGTGTGTGTTGGAGGGTCGAAGTTGGTGGTGTCCTCTTCGGGTTGCTCGTGGCTGTTTGTGAACCGCAATTTGGTTTGGTCCAAATGCTTTCTGCATGTTAGTCCATTGGCCAATTTTACCTGAAACACCCTACTCCCTTCTTTGGCTATGACTGTGCCAGCAAGCCATTTGGGACCATGTCCATAGTTGACTACAAATAGAGGGTCATTGACTTCAATATCGCGCGACAAGTTTGCGCGATCATGGTACATGCTTTGTTGATGTTGCCTGCCCTCAACGTGATCATGTTGAGCCTTGTTTTGAGCGCCCTTTTCATTAGCAGCTCGGCTGGGGGAATCTCAGTGAGCGAGTGGGGTCTGGTGCAGTAGCTGAGTAGGACTCGGGACAGGCGGGTCTGCAGGGAGCCTTCCGACACACGTTTCAAGCTTTGCTTGATGGTTTGGACTGACCGTTCTGCTGGCCGTTGGATGCGGGCTTGAACGGGGCAGATGTGACGTGCTTGATCCCATTGCGGGTCATGAATTCCTTGAATTCAGCACTGGTGAAACACAGCCCGTTGTCACTGATAAGGACGTCAGGCAGGCCATGTGTGGCAAACATGGCTCAAAGGCTTTCGATGGTGACAGTGGATGTGCTTACAGACATTATTACACATTCAATCCACATTTTGAATAAGCATCTGCAACAACCAAGAACATTTTGCCTAGGAATGGGCCCACTAAGTCGACGTGGATCCTAGACCACAGTTTGGAGGGCCATGACCACAAACTTAGCGGTGCCTCTCTGGGTACATTGCTCAGTTGAGATCAAGTATTGTATTGGTGCACGCATGACTCTAAGTCTGAGTCGATGCCGGGCCACCACACATGGAATCTGGCTATGGCTTTCATCATTACAATGCCTGGGTGGTTACTGGGTAGGTCGCGTATGAACGTTTCCCTAACTTTCTTAGGCAAAACCGCTCGATTACCCCACAAAAGATAGTCCGCCTGTATGGACATTTCGTCTTTACGCCTCTGGAACGGCTTGATCTTTTCATGCATCTCTGCTGGGACGCTGGACCAGCTCCCATGGAGGACACAGTTTTTTACCAGGGACCTGGCTGGTCCAGATAGGTCCTGATCTGGCGGGCCATAACAGGTGACTTTTCATTTTCGAATGCATCCATCAACAAGAGCAAGTCTGCAGGCTGTGCCATTTCCACCCCGGTGATGGGCAATGATAGCCGACTGAGAGCATCAGCGCATCTCTCTGTGCCTGGTCTGTAGCGGATTACATAGTTGTATGCCGACAGCGTGAGCACCCATCTTCGGATGCGGGCAGAGGCGTTGGTATTAATCCCTTTGCTCTCTGAAAATAGCGATATGAGCGGCTTATGGTCAGTATCTAGCTCAAACTTGAGACCAAACAGATACTGGTGCATTTTTTTCACCTCGTAAACGCACACCAGAGCTTCTTTTTCAATCAGGTTGTGAGCCTTTTTGGCCTTGGACAAACTCCTGGACGCATAGATGACCGGTTGAAATGTTCCCAATTCATTAGCCTGTTATAACACACACCTGACCCCGTATGACGACGCATCGCAAGCTAGCACTAATCGTTTACATGGGTTATACAGAACAAGCAGTTTGTTGGAACATAACAGATTTCTGGCTTTCTCAAAAGCAGCCTCTTGTGATTTCCCCCATACCCAGTCATCTACCTTGCTCAGTAGCACATGTAGGGGTTCTAGCAAGGTGCTTAACCCAGGCAGGAAATTACAGAAATAGTTGAGGAGTCCCAGGAACGACCGCAGCGCCGTCAGGTTCTGCGGTCTCGGCGCGTTCTTGATGGCCACCATCTTAGCGTCGGTGGGTCTGATGCCTCCTGCCGCGATACTTCTTCCTAAGAACTCAACCTCTGGCGCCAGGAAAACACACTTCGAGCATTTCAACCTGAGTCCCACGCAATCTAGCCAACTTAGAACCTCTTCCAGGTTCTGCAAGTGTTCGATGGCGTCCCAACCTGTATGTCATCCTGGAAAACCGCGGTGCGCAGAACCGGCTTTAGCAGGCTCTCCATGTTCCGTTGGAAAATTGCAGTGGCCGAACGAATCCCAAACGGGCATCTGTTGTAGATGAACAGATCTTTGTGCGTGTTGATGCAGGTGAGGCCTTTCGAAGACTCCTCCAGCTCCTGTGTCATGTAGGCCGAGGTCAGGCCCAACTTGGTGAACATCTTTCCTCCAGCCAGGGTCGCAAATAAGTCATCTGCCTTGGGTAGCGGGTACTGGTCCTGTAGCGAAAAACGGTTAATTGTTAATTTATAGTCCCCACAAATTCTGACCGTGTCGTCGCCTTTGAGAACCGGAACAATCGGACAGGCCTACTCGATCCACTGTTGCGATGATGCTTTCTCGCTGCAGCCTGTCCAGCTCAATTTCCACTTTCTCTCGCATCATATATGAACCGCCCGTGCCTTGTGATGGATGGGCCATGTACCGGGAACCAAGTGGATCTGCACCTTCGCCCCCAAGAAACTTCCAATGCCTGGCTCGAACAACGACGGGAATCTACTCAGAACCTGGGTACATGAGGCATCGTCAACGGGCGAAAGCGCTCGGATGTTGTCCCAATTCCAGCGGATTTTTCCCAGCCAGCTTCTGCCGAACAGTGTGGGGCCATTCCCTGGCACAATCCATAGTGGGAGTTCATGCACTGCTGCATCATAGGAGACTTTTACTTCTGCGCTGCCAATAACAGGGATCAGCTCTTTGGTGTAAGTTCTTAGATTGGTGTGAATGGGGCTAAGCTTAGGCGTGTGTGCCTTGTTGCACCACAGCCTGTCGAAGGTCTTTTTGCTCATTATAGACTGACTCGCATCCGTGTCCAGTTCCATGGAGACTGGAATTCCATTCAGTTCAACTTTTAACATGATCGGTGGACATTTCGTGGTGAAGGTGTGTATCCCGAACACTTCTGCCTCCTCGGTTCGAGTCTCTAGTTCAGCCTGATCCACCATGGATCGATCCTCCTCTGCAACGTGGTGGTTTGCAGAATTTGCAGCTCGTCAGCACATTCGCTGGAGGTGTCCCATTGTTCCACAGCCTTTGCACGCATAGTGTTTGAAGTGGCATTGATGGGCCCGACGATCACCTCCACAGCACCAACAAGGTGTTAAGTGCCTCATGTTAACGATTGATGGCGGACTCTGGGTCATCTGAGGTCGTGCAGCTGCCAGCGTGTACGTTCTGCCATATGCATTCCTGCTTGAAAACAACATTACTTTGTGTACAATACTATCTGAAATCTCTTTATGTTGTGAAATTTGTTTGGTGTTATCGTTGGTGGACATAAATGCCTGGGCTATCGTTATGGCTTTGCTCGGATTCCGTATTTCAACAGTCAATAGTTTGCGAAGGATTGCCTCATGGCCAATGCCAAGCATAAAAAAGTCTCTTAGCATTTGTTCAAGGAATCCATCGAATTCGTAATGTCCTGCAAGGCACCTTAGTTCGGCGACGTAGCTCGCCAATTCCTGGCCTTCCGACCGTTGACACGTGTTGAACCGATACCTCGCCATCAAAACGCTTTCCTTCGGATTTAGGTGCTCCTGGGCCAGCGTACACAGTTCTCCATAGGATTTGGTTGTTGGTTTCACCGGAGCTAGAAGATTCTTCATGAGGTCATAGGTTGTTGCCCCACAGATGGTAAGGAGGATCGCCCTTCGTTTGGCAGCGTTCTCGTCCCCTTCCAGCTCATTGGTCACGAAGTATTGGTCGAGTCGCTCCACGAAGGCCTCCCAATCGTCCCCTTCTGAGAATTTCTCCAGGATACCAACAGTTCTTTGCATTTTCGTGTGGTTGTTCATTATCTCGTCGCCAATTGTTAAGCTCATAATAAAGTGATACAACTGAGTACTGTATGCAATGAGTAAGTGTGACCTTAGTTCCTGTAATTAAACTCCAGAGTGTTGGTACAGCATGAGAGATCTGCTTATATACAGTGCTCCCAAGGGATGCTGGGATCCCTTGGGACTCCAACAGGTAGGCCCTCTAGCGGTGGTGTGATACAGGTTGCCAATGATTACATACATAACAGTTCCAACATCGATTTACGCACAAATTGCTGTTTGCAGTCCACTATGGCCAATACACTCCTTAATTTAGCAAAATTAGCTTTTCCCCAATTTGCAACTTTTATTCCAGGCCTATTCTTGTCCTTATCCATAACCAACTTGAATCTGACTGAATTATGGTCACTGGCACGCAAGTGTTCTCCCACTAATACCCCTTCAACTTGCCCAACTTTATTCCCCAAAACTAAATCCAAGACCGCCCCCTCTCGTGTTGGGCTTGCTACATACTGACTAAAAAAGTTCTCTTGAATGCATTTCAAGAATTCCGCACCCTATACCCTTCACACTAAATTTGTCCCAATCAATATTTGGATAATTAAAATCCCCTACTATTACTACCCTATGGTTTTTAGACCTCACAGCAATTTACCTACATATTTGCTCCTCGAGCTCCCTCCCACTGTTTGGGGGTCTATAATATACTCCCAGCAGTGTGATTGCCCTTTTTTATTTTTCAATTTGACCCATATGGCCTCAGTTAATGATCCCTCTAAAATATCATCCCTCCTCACCACTGTAATAGTTTCTTTACTCAGTATCGCAAACCCACCCACCCCCACCCCACCGTTTCCACCCCTCTCTCTTGTCTAAAAATCCTGTATCCAGGAATATTAATCTGCCAAACCTGTCCCTCTTTCAGCCATGTTTCTGTAATGGCTATAATGTCATACTCCCAAGAGTCTACCTGTGCTCTTAGCTCATCCGCCTTATTCACTATACTCCTTGCGTTAAAGTATATACCATTCAGCACAGGAAGACCTCCTTGTTTACTACATACTAAGCCCTGTTTCCTCTGTCTTACAGATTCGCTTTCTAGATTCTTGCTATCCAACTTCTGCTTTACTTCCTTCCCTTTTGAATTCGTTCTCAGGTTCCCATCCCCCTGCCAAGCTCGTTTAAACTCTCCCCAAACAACACGAGCAAAACTCCACGCGAGGATATTGGTCCCGGCGCTGTTGAGGTGCAACCCGTCTGATTTGTACAGGTCCCATCTCCCCCTGAGAGGGCAGACGGGGCCTCGGTTTAACGTCTCATCCAAAAGGCATTCCCTCAGCACTGCACTGGGAGTGGCAGTCTAGATTTGTGTGCTTAAGTTTCTGGAGTGGGACTTGAAATCATAAATAATTGAATGGGGGCGAAGTAAAAGGGCACACCTTCCCACTTACTGGGAACACAAAGAGAAAAGGAGACAGAAGGACACATGAGTAGTCAGTCAGGGGATTGTGAAGTCCAGGCCTGGGTCCGAAACAGGCAGCTTCAGATCAGCCATTGAATGGTGGAGCAGGCCCGAGGGGCCAAATGGCCTACTCCTGCTCTTATTTCTTATATCCTATTCCTTATGCAAGAGGTCAGCTTTTCAATTAGACTTGGCTAGAATGTTGCAGACAAGTAAATCAGCCTATGAAAGGACGCTGAAAATAAAAATGACTTTACATTTGTCTATCACTCAGTCTTTACCCTTGCTATGCTGGTTCCAAGCTGCTTATCTCATGTACTTCCTTCCAGCGACGTCGCAAGAACAAAGCAATGCGCGAAATGCAATAGATTCCGGGGCCTCATCACAACGGATATTCAACAAATGCAAAACTGTCAAATAAAGGTTCAAGCTCTTTTTAGACACCTCGATGACATTTGACGTGGCATTATTCCAACTACCGTGTAGATTTTCAGAGTGGTTTCCCAAGATTAGTCCTAATTAGCTATCTAAGTGAGCTCCCAGGCCACACCAGGCCTGCCAATGGCAGTGTACCTAAAGGACAGGATGGAGAATAGCTTCACCAGCTTCCTTAAAGGGTTCTGCTAAAATTAAAGCAGTTGGCACTTAAAGGTAAGTGCTCACTAATGTGGGACAAAAACATTTGTTAGCCTTTGAAATAAGCTGGAAATATTTGAAAGTATTGTGTCTGTAAGCACTCTAGTAATGACTCCACGAGGTAAGGTATTGTACTTGAACTGTGGTGACTTTAGTCCATTTATTACAGCTCCTGAGTGAGGGTACAGTATGGTGAGCTCCATTTTATACCTGGTTACCTGTTGTGTACGGGTGATCCCAGGGTCTCCACCAGTTGTACCCTCTGGTGGTACAAGCATAGTATATACAGTGTGAAGATACATCCAGTAGTCTGATGTAACTGTACATTGAGTGTACAGGGAGTATACTTATATTATACATACACAACAGAAAGGTACACATATTTTCAGCCACTCCAGGGGCTGTTTGGGGCAACGCCTTGTGGATGGCACAATAAATTGGGAGGCACCAAACAGACTCGGTGGTTCGATGGTTATCAAAGTGGAGGTGCTGCTGTTTGCCACCTCTAGGGCACCTTCCCCAGAGAACAGCAAGACAGCCTGCCTGGAAGGAGTCGGCAGCAAACTGATTGAGGAAGGAGATGATGCGGGGCTGTAGATGGCTTCGAAGAGCAGCCGGCCCCATGCTGCGGACCCTGTTTCTCATAGTCACTGCCAGGCCATTGCGTGTTACATCCTCAATACGGTTGGGGCAATCATGAGAGTTTGTCCCTGGTGCCTGCTGACCTCATTGGTATGCTTTCTCTCACCTTGTACCACTTTAACCATTATTATATCGGGGCACTTCAAAACCAACCCTCACCGTTGGCATGCCAATCACCAGGGTTTTTACACTTAGGTGCCATGAGGGTCCCATTGAAATTTGCATTGTAAGAGCTATTTTTTCATACTCCCTCGTTAGTTCTGCTAAACTCTTGTAAGTGCTTCAATTACCAGCATTCCTGTTAATTAGAAGACACAATGGCTCATTTAGGTTCCAGGTTTTAGAAAATTAAATTCTCCAAAGAACAACAACGACAACTTGTGTTTATAGCAGGGCCATAATTGCCCATTTCCCTTAAGACCTGTTCACCGGAAATCTGCGGAGTGGAAAGGCCGCCGATTTTTCGTGTAATGGCCGCCCTTTTGAAAATTCTGCTCCTGTCGTATCCCGGCGGTGACCCGCTCCCCCATCCTCCCCCCACCACTCCGTCCTAAGTGCGTCATCAGAGCTTTTAGCTCCAATGGCTAAATTCTGCCGGAAAAATCTTGCTGCCACCACACGGTGCCAGAAGCAGCTTTTTCTGCCGGGGCACTGTGTTTGGAGCAGGGCCGGCACAACCATTAGACAAACTAGGCGGTCACCTAGGGCGACAAAATTTGGTGGGCGGCAAAAAATTGGCCAGCAAAAAATGGGTAAGCAATAAATAGAATTTTAACATTAATAATGCTGTTTTAATCGTATTATATATTGAATATTGTGCAGGCTGCTTGGCCGGGAGTACTCCACTGAAGTGTCAAAAATGGCGGAGCAGGCTCAAGGGGCCGTATGGCCTATTCCTGATCCTATTTCTTATGTTTCTTATGTTTATATTTGCCATAGATATCTATGTATTAAAAGGTGTTTTCAATTTTCAAAAAAGACACTTATTTAAGAAATAGGATCAGGAATAGGCCATACGGCCCCTTGAGCCTGCTCCGCCATTTAATACGATCATGGCTGATCAGATCATGGACTCAGGTCCACTTCACTGCCCGCTCCCCATAACCCCTTATCCCCTTATCGGTCAGATAACAGGGTTAGATCTTTCCTATGACTTACCACTGACGGAGTTGCCAGAAAAACTAAAGTGGTCACTGACTCGCTGCTGGAGGGCGTTTATACCTGTGACCTACAGACTGGGTCACGTTACGTATTTTTGGGGTTGGCGGCCAGGTTACCTGGATCGGTCACTGCCTATACCTGCCCAGGTTTTTGGTGATCAGGGTTTCCGCCCCTTAATCCTCTCAACGGTCAGGAGGAGTCAATGGCGCCACCGTGGCGGTCCCTTTGGTATTAGGTTATGACAATTGTCAGGTGACTCAGGATCATCCATGTTACCGATGTGGCATTGCCGACATCACCTGACAGTGTGATCAGAGTCACCTGCCGCTGCACCGTTCGCAGAGAAGTGTCAAAGTCATCAGCGCTGACACGACAACGTAGTGTCATGGGTCAGGTAACGGGCCATATATAACAGATCTGTTGCCAGCAAGTCACTTCAGTTTTGGGATTGACTCCATACTGACAAGTCAATTGAATTTGTGGATTTACGTCGTTAGATTTCAGGACTGGAAGAAATAATAAATACTGCGTTTTTCTATATGATGCGAAGGGGGTTGGGGTTGGAAGATATTCCAGATATTCGTCATACAATGAACTAAGCACCTCTCATCAGTTTGCTAGTGTTTACAAAACAAAGCCCCAACAATATCAAATTATTAGTCACGAGCACAGGGGAACAAAGGGCTGTATCCGTTACTGGCTGGCCTCTCCCATTTCCTTATGGGTAGAACAAAATAGAAAAATAAAATAGTGACTTTTAAATTTTGTTGAAAAAAAGGGGGGTTTACACGAACCCGTTGAGCCACCCCTGGTGTCCCCTCAATTAAATTTAAAGTTGAAAAATTAAAAAGGCCCCCTGTAATGCCTGGACTCATATTGTGTTCTTATATTTATTAACTTACAATATTATTATAACATTTATTATATACAATATCAAGGCTGCCGGCAGGTTAGCCAATGCATATTTTATACCTTCTCAGATTCATCCCAGAAGAATGTACAATATAGTACACTGTCCCTGAGGCATGTACAATGTTTTAAATGCCTCCAGGATGAATTTGGGACAGTGTACAATATTGTACATGAATCTGGGATGTCTTTGGGACTGTGTACAATATTGTACATGCCTCTGGGATGAATTTGGGACAGTGTACAATATTGTACATGAATCTGGGATGCCTCTGGAACAATGTACAATATTGTACATGCCTCTGGGATGTCTTTGGGACAGTGTACAAAAATGTACATTGTCCCAGAGGTAAATATCATATTGTACATTGTCAAAGAGTCACGTACAATATTGCAAATTATCCCAGAGACATCCCAGAGGCATGTACAATATTGTACCTATATATGGGACAATATACAATATTTTACATGCCACTGACAGTCGTCTAGGATATTGTACGATATTGCACTTGCCTTTGGCTTAGAAAAATTCTAATATATGAATGTTAATGTTATAGGTAAATGGTACCCATGGCAGATAGAAGAAAACCATCAGTATCGTAAACGGAAGACGGAAAAGGAACACGAGCAAGCAAAGCAAGAGGGGTCCTTCCTGAAATATCTTCGCCGACAACATCGAGATGAAGACAGTTCACAGCATCAAAATATCACGGTAGTCCAGGAAATACATTCACATACAGGCAGACGTACTGAAGTTGTGGTAGATACAGATTATCAGAGAACAGAACGTACGCAAAAGGAAATCAGCCTGGATGGAAATGTGAAAGATGAGGAAGAAGCAAATAAGTTAAACTATGTCGACCCTGCGACATGGCCGAGGTGTGATGATTGTGTGCGACAAATTCTGTTGGAACATGGACCTGAACAACTTCAAGAATTCCATTTTCCTAAAGCTGAAAATTAAAGAAAATTCTCTGCAAATCATTACAAGACGGGACTTACCAATGTGGAAGAAAATGCATCGTCAGGTGGCTCCTGTACTCAGTGCCAAAGGCTCCATTGATGAGGAAAATTTACATAGGATCAAGCGAGAAGAAAAATATTGGCAGCAAATATTGGAGCATTTGATTGCTTTAATGAGGGTTCCCGGTGGACAAAATCTAGCATTCTGGGGGACAAGTGAAAAATTATACAGTACTGATAAATGGAAATTTAAAGTTTGTGGAGTACCTGGCTTTGTTTGATCCACTCATGAACAAGCACCTGTGTAAAATAATTGACAGTAAAGCACACGTTCATAATGTGCATTACCTTGGAAAGGAAATACAGAACAAACTGATTCAACTCTTAGCAAATGCTGTTAAGGAGAAAAGCTTAGAAGCTGCACATGCTGCAAAATATTTTTCAATAGTTTTGTACACCAGATGCAAGTCATGTTGAGCAAATGACAATGATCATTTGCTTTGTAGATGTGAAGTCTTTAGATATGGATAATGCTGAGGTATCCAATAAAGGAACATTTTGTGGGGTTTATGCAGTTGAAAAAGACAACTGGTGACTGAAAGCCTTTTACAACAGCTTGAAGGAATGTCATTATCTGTTGAGAACTTAAGTGGCCAAGGCTGTGTCAATGGGAGCAATATGAAAGGTAAAGAAAAAGGTGTACAGAAAAGAATAATAGACATGAATCCTCGGGCTTTATTTGTTCTTTGCCGTGCACACTCTCTGAATTTATGGTTTCTGTTGCTGCTAGATGTGGTTAGGAGGCAACACATTTCTTTGACCTAATGCAACGTGTTTATATATATTTCTCAGGTTCAACACACCGTTGGGAAGTTCTTAGGTGCCATGTGCCTACTCTAACTGTAAAACCGTTGCGTGAAACAAGATGGGAGAGTCGAATTGATGCTTTGCAACCTCTTCGCTATGAGCTTGGCAATATCTATGATGCACTAATTTAAATTTCTGATGATACGACCTTCACAGGCTCATCTGGCAATACTGCACGTACTGATGCAAAAGCTCTTGCAAATGGCCTTTGCAAATTCAAATTTGTTGTTTCACTTATTTTGTGGTATAATGTTCTTTCTGAGATCAACCTGACTAGTAAACAACTTCAGGCAAAGGATTTTGACATGCATTCGGCTACCCAACAACTGGAATACACCAAGAATTTTCTTGTGGACTGCCGGAGTGACAAAGGGTTTGAAGAGACAAGCGCTGGCAGATGCTCGTGAACTTGCTGAAGAGTTCAAGATGCCAACAGACTTTGAACCAGAGCCAGTATGCATTCGAAGAAAAAGGAAGCGGTTTATAGATGAAGCAGAAGACGAGCCAGTTTATGACCCAACACAAAAATTCAAAAATAAGCTTCTATTTTGCTGTCCTCGATACTGCAATACAGTCAGTTGAAGGACGATTTGAGCAGATGCATAAACTTAATTCTGTGTTTGTTTTCCTCTGTGATATCCATAGTTTACAAAATAACACACCAAACAGATAATGGAACATTGCATCAAACTAGAGTCAGCTTTGCAACATGGAGATTAGTGCAGTGAATTTCAGGCTATTGCAGGGCAATTAGCAAAGCGTCTTACACCTCAAGATGTATTGAAATTTGTTGTGACAGACTGTGTTCCCAACATTTTCATTGCTCTCCGCATTTTTTTGACCCTTCCAGTTTCTGTTGCCAGTGGGGAGAGTAGCTTTCCAAAGCTGAAATTGATCAAAACATACCTTCGTTCTTCAATGCTGCAACAATGCTTGTTGGACTGGTCACTGTGTCAATGGAACAGGAAATTGCAGAAAAACTTGAGCTTAAAGAGCTTGTTTCTAAATTTGGAAAACTGTAAGCACAGAAAGTAAAGTTCTAAATTTTGACTCAATTGTTGCGAGAAAAATTTCATTTTAAGCAGTCTGTCTTATTCTTTACACATCAATAACTCGAAAACTATTAAAGGTATGTCGCTTTAACAGAAGTTAGCTTGAATTGCTAATATTTGTCCTGCTGTTGCATTGGCTTTATGAGGATTTACTTTTATTTGCATGTCTTATCTGATAAATTATATTAGAGTTGATGTAGTGTGATTTATGTTCTAGGGTTTTTGAAAAGTGTGGAACATTTAATAAATTGTGTAACGTTTACCATCATTTTGTTTATGTAGCATGTAAAATAAACCAGTGCATGTAAGACATCTTGCAATGTTTCTTTCCTTTATATTGGAATTGGTTGAGGTGGAGGGGATTGACAGGGTGCCAGGTGAACAGTTGGCCGAGGGCGGCAATTACCCTTTCGCCAGCCCTGGTTTGGAGTCCTTCTAAAATGGCGGTGCTCCCATTAAAGGGGAAGGCGCACTGCCGCTGCCGCCATGTTTTTATTTGTCGGCCGACACGTCAGGCCAACAATTATGCCCTCGGGTTCGGCCGGGCCACCAACAGGCAGTCTGGCACCCCCTCTTGGGCGCCAGACCACTGGCCCGGCTGAAACCCTCCCTGGTGGCCCAGTGGACCGAACTTTAAAAAATCGCGCAGGCTCTCCCCTTTAAGTGAAGGGGGGGGGGGCGGGGGAAATGCGCAGAATTGGGAGGATCGGTCACTGTGGACTGTCGGTATGATATGAGTTACAAGGACAATGATAAACAATGGTGTAAAGGTAAATATTACTTGAGCAGCTCTGTTATGGCTTCTACTGATCAACCAGAAAAAGGAGGAGTATCACTGACTGATAACAAAACACAAGGGATATTTTCAGTAACCATGGACCACCTAACAAAGAGTGATGAAGGAAAATACTGGTGTGTGATAGTACAACCAACATCTCAAGCAAATGAAAAGTTTTCGATCGAATTGAAAGTTTCTGAAGGTAAGAAGACAAATGTATTTCTATTTAGTTTATGCTACCAAAATGTAAACATTTGAGCCAACAAATTCCCACCTGTCTGTTCTGACAGTGACTCTGTGTCAAATCCCGGGGAAACGTTCATTTGCATAAAAGGGGTGGGCACCCAGTTACTGGGGTGCCCAGCCCATGGGGGACATTGGATTTCCAGAACAACATCTCGCCACCATCAGGAATGGTGATGAGTCGCTGCGGGGTGGGGGAGGGGGTGCGTGGAAGGGGAATGAACTTGCAAAATAATGTCCCTACTGAAAGGTTTTAGCTGCCAATCACTCTGAGATCAGAACCTCTGCCAACTCACACAGGAGGAGGGACGTCAGCACTATATCTGCACCCAGTAGGCACCAAAAGGTCAAATTCACGCGTCATGTGTTTTGTTGTAGTTGCCTCTGATTTCTTCCTTCCGGGCCTCAGTCAATGCTAATTCCATTAATTTTTTTCCCTTATATATAATGGAATGGTCTCATCATTTGAATTAAGCTACTCAAGCAATACAAAGAGGGAATGTAATGCTAAACTATTGACTGATTGAATTATTTAAGTACCTCAATTAACATTTCAAGCAAGTGAAAAGTTTTCGATCGAATTGAAAGTTTCTGAAGGTAAGAAGACAAATGTATTTCTATTTAGTTTATTCTACCCAAATGTAAATATTTGAGCCAACAAATTCCCACCTGTCTGCTCTGACAGTGACTCTGTGTCAAATCCCGGGGAAACGTTCATTTGCATAAAAGGGGACCGTGGTGGACACTGGATTTTCAGAGCAACATCTCACCGCTACATCAGGAATGGAGTTGGGGGGGCAATTGCGGGGGGCAGGGTGTGGGGGTGGAGGGGGGGGGGAGAAATGGAATTGTACAAAATGTTCCCACTGAAGGTTTTTAGGTGCCAGCTGTTTTGTTGTAATCGTGTCACTTCCCCAACGTCAATCGATCGCTCTGAGATCAGAACCTCCGCCAACTCACACAGGAGGAAAATCACAGGAGGAGATAAATCAGCGCCATATATGCATCCAGTCGGCACCAATAGGTCAAGTTCACTCATCATGTGTTTTGTAGCAGCCGCCTCCGATTTCACCCTTTCGTGCCACAGTCAATGCTATTTCAGTCATGTTTTGCCCTTAAATAGTGGAATGATCTAAACATTTGAATTAAGCAACACAAGCAATACAAAATGGTAATTTATTGCAAAAAATTGGATTGATCAGATTATTAAGCACCTCAATTAAGAGGAGAGACAGTATACAAAAAGTGATTTCTTGATAAAGTGTTCAGTAAGTTTATCTATTTTAGCCCCAGTATGAAGGTTAACAATGGGTCCTGAAATGTATGCACCTGTGAGTGTGCTCATAGGTTTGTAGAGCTGTTGCGCACCATCCTGCCGTCCGGAGGAGGCGGGGGTCCCCGATGGAGTGCACTCTACGCGGGAGTCCTCCCACTATTTATCGGGGACTTGGCCTGGAGGGTGGTGCATGGAGCAGTCCCGTGCAATAAATTTTTAAGCCGGTTCACGGGCTCCCATGCCGCCTGCAATTTCTGCGGTCTGGAAGAGTCCGTGTTCCATGTTTTTATGGAGTGTGCGAGGTTGCAGCCCCTGTTCCATTATTTAAAGGGGTTGCTCCTCAATTTCTGGCTGCACTTCAGTCCCACGCTCCTGATCTTTGGGCACCCTGTGCGGAGGGGAGCGGGTAGGTCCGAGGGCCTCCTCGTAGGACTGCTCCTGGGCACGGCCAAGGGTGCCATCAGCCGGTCCAGGCAGCGGGCGGTCGAGGGGGTCATTCAGCCTGACTGCCTGCCTCTCTTCCGCGCCTACATCCGGGCCAGGGTGTCCTTAGAGTTGGAGCACGCGGTGTCCACCGGTACGCTCGCAGCCTTCCGCGAGAGGTGGGCACCGGAGGGACTGGAGTGCATCATCACCCCCGGCAACCAAATTTTAATTTGACTTTATATGTTTTAAGGTTTAATTTGTTTTAATTGCCGGGTTTTTAGTGTCCCCCTCTCCTTTTATAGGGGGCACTTGTAAAATATACGATTTTAATGCCCAAAAAAAACCACAAAAAAAACTACAAAAATACAAAAAAAAAAAAAAGGGCATTGGAAAATGTTTGGAGTGGTCCCCCAGATTGGGAGGTACTTGATTTAAATGTTTTATTTTGTCTCCTCTAAAAGAGTTGTAGAGCTGTTGCGCACCATCCTGCCGTCCGGAGGAGGCGGGGGTCCCCGATGGAGTGCACTCTACGCGGGAGTCCTCCCACTATTTATCGGAGACTTGGCCTGGAGGGTGGTGCACGGAGCAGTCCCGTGCAACCAATTTTTAAGCCGGTTCACGGTCTCCCAGGCCGCCTGCAATTTCTGCGGTCTGGAGGAGTCCGTGTTCCATGTTTTTATGGAATGTACGAGGTTGCAGCCCCTGTTTCATTATTTGAAGGGGCTGCTCCTCAAATTCTGGTTGCACTTCAGTCCCACACTCCTGATCTTTGGGCACCCGGTGCAGAGGGGAGCGGGTAGGTCCGAGGGCCTCCTCGTAGGACTGCTCCTGGCACGGCCAAGGATGCCATCAGCCGGTCCAGGCAGCGAGCGGTCGAGGGGGTCGTTCAGCCTGACTGCCTGCCTCTCTTCCGCGCCTACATCCGGGCCAGGGTGTCCCTGAAGTTGGAGCACGCGGTGTCCACCGGTACGCTCGCGGCCTTCCGCGAGAGGTGGGCGCCGGAGGGACTGGAGTGCATTATCACCCCCGTCAACCAAATTCTAATTTGATTTTATATGTTTTAAAGTTTAATTTGTTTTATTGCTGGTTTTAGTGTCCCCCGAGGCAGGGGGCACTTGTATAATTTGTCTCTAGGTGCCCAAAAAAAAAAACCACAAAAAAAACCAAAAAAAAAGGGCACTGAAAAGTGTTTGGAGTGTCTCACAGCTTTTAATAAGGGGGCACTTGAGTTAATCTTTATTTTGTTTCAACAAAAGAGTTGTAGAGCTGTTGCGCACCATCCTGCCGTCCGGAGGAGGCAAGGGTCCCCGATGGAGTACACTCTACGCGGGAGTCCTCCCTCTATTTATCGGGGACTTGGCCTGGAGGGTGGTGCATGGAGCAGTCCCGTGCAATAAATTTTTAAGTCGGTTCACGGGCTCCCAGGCTGCGTGCAATTTCTGCGGTCTGGAAAAGTCCGTGTTCCATGTTTTTATCAAATGCACAAGGTTGCAGCTCCTGTTCCATTATTTAAAGGGGCTGCTCCTCAATTTCTGGTTGCACTTCAGTCCCACACTCCTGATCTTTGGGCACCCTGTGCTGAGGGGAGCGAGTAAGTCTGAGGGCCTCCTCGTAGGACTGCTCCTGGGCACGGCCAAGGGTGCCATCAGCCGGTCCAGGCAGCGGGCGGTCGAGGGGGTCGTTCAGCCTGACTGCCTGCCTCTCTTCCATGCGTACATCCGCGCCAGGGTGTCCCTGGAGTTGGAGCACGCGGTGTCCACCGGTACGCTCGCGGCCTTCCGCGAGAGGTGGGCGCCGGAGGGACTCGAGTGCATCATCACCCCCGGCAACCAAATTTTAATTTGATTTTAATGTCTAAAGTTTAATTTGTTTAAATTGTCGGTTTTAGTGCCCCCTCACCCTCTTTTAACCAGGGGGCACTCCCTCAAAAAAAACCAAGGGGCACTTGAAAAGTTTTTGGAGTGTGCCCCCCACAGCCCCCCCCCTCTTTAATCAGGGGGCACTTGATTACTGATACAACTCAAAATAGTTGTAGAGCTGTTGTGCACCGTCTTGCTGTCCGGAGGAGGCGGGGGTCCCCAATGGACTGGTCTCTACGCGGGAGTCCTCTCTCTATTTATTGGGGACTTGGCCTGGAGGGTGGTGCACGGAGCAGTCCCGTGCAATAGGTTTTGAAGTCGGTTCACGGACTCCAAGGCCGCCTGCAATTTTTGCAGTCTGGAAGAGTCCGTGTTCCACGTTTACATACAATGTGCGAGGTTGCAGCCCCTCTTCCATTATTTGAAGGGGCGGCTCTTCAAATTCTGGCTGCACTTCAGTCCCACGCTCCTGATCTTTGGGCATCCTGTGCGGAGGGGAGCGGGTAGGTCCGAGGGCCTCCTCGTGGGACTGCTCCTGGGCACGGCCAAGGGGGCCATCATTCGGTCCAGGCAGCAGGCGGGTCGAGGGGGTCGTTCAGCCTGACTGCCTGCCTCTCTTCCGTGGTTACATCCGGGCCAGGGTGTCCCTGGAGATGGAGCACGCGGTGTCCACCGGTACGCTCGTGGCCTTCCGCGAGAGGTGGGCACCGGAGGGACTGGAGTGCATCATCATCCCCGGCAACCAAATTTTAATTTGACCGTATTTCAAAAAGTTTAATTTGTTTAATTTGTCGGTTTTAGTGCCCCTTTAATAAGGGGCACTTGTATTTACGGTACTTTAAAATAGTTGTAGAGCTGTTGTGTGCCATCTTGCCTTCCGTAGGAGGCCGGGCTCCCCAATGGTGGGTTCTCTATGTGGCAGTCCTCCCTTTATTTATTGGGGATTTGGTCTGGAGGATGTTGCATGGACCAGTCCCATGCAATAAGTTTTTAAGTCGGTTCACAAACTCCTGAGCCGCCTACAATTTCTGCGGTCTGGAAGAGTCCATCTTCCATGTCTATCTTCAATGTGTGAGGTTACATCCCCTATTCCTTTACTTGAAGAGACTACTCCTGGATTTTTGCCTGCACTTCAGTCCCAAGCTCCTGATCTTTGGGCACCTGTTGCAGAGAGGAGCGGGCAGGTCGGAGGGCCTCCTCGTAGGACTGCTCCTGGGCCTGGCCAAGGGGGCCATTAACCGGTCCAAGCAGTGGGCAGTCGAGGGGGGTCATTCAGCCCGACTCTCTTCTGCGGTTACATCTGAGCCATGGTGTCCCTGAAGATGGAGCACGCAGAAGAGAGTCGGGCTGAATTTGATTTAAGTTTCCTTTAAAGTTTTATTTGGAAATTTGAGGGTTCTAGTGCCTTTACTAAAAGGGGGCACTTGATTGAATGTTACTTGAAATAGTTGTACGGCTGTTGCATTGTGAGTGACTTCACCAGTCACGCGATGTTCACAGGATGCAATAAGACCCCAGTCAGTTGAGTCTAAGTCATCCACGATGAGGTATGCAATTGCGAGCCTAGTGGATGAACTGGTAATGTGCGGTGGAGAAACATAGAAACATAGAAAATAGGTGCAGGAGTAGGCCATTCGGCCCTTCAAGCCTGCACCACCATTCAATATGATCATGGCTGATCATACAACTTCAGTACCTCATTCCTGCTTTCTCTCCATACCCTGTGATCCCTTTAGCCATAAGGCCGTGTGATTGTTGAACCTTTGTTAATAAGCCAAGTAGTTCTTAATAGAAATGTGTTGCCATGAATTCTTAAGCAAACAGCCCATGAAGCAAATACATTACAGGTCCAACCACCAGGAACTACTGAGGCGTCTGTTTCTATAGCTCGAACCACTTCGATTGGGGGCAATTAGGGGTGATTGGGGGCTACTGGGGGCGATTGGGGGTGGGATGGGGGGTGTGGATGGGGAGATGATCTGGAGGGAGCCGGCAATTGTCTTCCCTACACTTGCTGCTCCCGGCTCCTTATTCAGGCGAGAATTTATTTTTAAACCTAATTCTTGGTGGCGGCCTCCAGCAGTCCGCTTAAGGACCATTGGTTGGGCCGCACGTAGACCTGGATATCCTGAATGCAGCAGCCTGGTGCAGGCTATGTTCAGGGTAGTCCAGTTTTGGGAATGGGGGCCTCAAGGAAGCAGGGGGCCTCCGAATTGCAAATGTTTCAAGCACGGATCCTCAGCACTATACTGGACCCTTTAATACTATGTCAGGCGGTGCACATCTGGCACGGAATATGTACCACACGCCGCCGACCATATTGGACGCTCAGGCGCCCATTTTATGCTTGTAAAGGCTTCTATGAACTTGTAGGCCTCGGTGTTCACCTGCTAATATTGTCAAGAGTCATTTTCAGACGTATTAGTTTATCCTCGTCCGGCTGTTACACTACATATAAGGATAGATTTATTGTTTTGCACAGCCAACAGGTCAGTCTAAATGGCTCTCACAATAAATATGAATTATCTGTGAATGATCCCAGTTTAGGCCAATTTGGGCTACGTGCTCCGTTTGCTCATCTGGAATAGATTTAAGGGAAGGTTTGTATGTGACAGGGCTCTTAAGCAGACAGTTCTACAGGGCTGTAGTAATACTCGCCCTCATGTATGGCTCAGAGACATGGACCATGTACAGTTGACACCTCAAGTCGCTGGAGAAATGCCACCAACGATCCTACAAATCCCCTGGAAGGACAGATGCACCAACATTAGCGTCCTTGACTAACATCCCCAGCATTGAAGCACTGACCACACTTGATCAGCTCCGCTGGGCAGACCACATTGTTCTCATGCCAGACACGAGACTCCCAAAGCAATCGCTCTACTCAGAACGCCTTCATGGCAAACGAGCCAAAGGTGGGCAGAGGAAACGTTACAGGGACACCCTCAAAGCCTCCCTGAAAAAGTGCAACATCCCCACTGACACCTGGGAGTCCCTGGCCAAAGACCACCCTAAGTGGAGGAAGTGCATCCAGGAGGGCGCTGAGCACCTCGAGTCTCATCGCTAAGAGTATGCAGAAATCAAGCGCAGGCAGCGGAAAGAGCGTGCGGCAAATCAGTTCCACCCACTCCTTCCCTCAACGACTATCTATCCCACCTGTGACAGGGACTGTGGTTCTCGTATTGGACTGTTCAGCCACCTAAAGACTCATTTTAAGAGTGGAAGCAGGTCTTTCTCGATTCCGAGGGACTGCCTATGATGATGATGATAAAATGTTTATTCATTTGTAGATATACAGTACTTATTGATGCAAGTTTCTCCTAATTCTTTTGACAAGTAGGAACTGGGAAGAATAATTTAGAGTCCGGACAATCTGTTATTTGCCCATCATACCCCAATCAATTTCACTGCGTTGCTCTTTGCTTCCAGCAACCGACAGGGTCAATTCAGTTGACAGATTGTAGAAGCCTCTGATTTTATTCATCTGTGCCACCCAAAAAAATAGCTGTTGTCCGACAATATTTATTGAGCTTATAGACTTTGTTTTATGATTCCTAGCCCGCACCTCCACCCCAAACCAGGAACAACAATGGGTTGTGACACCAGGCACTGAGGCGTCCGTGGCTATTCCACACAACATATTTTCCACTAACGAAACTCACAAGTAAGTTCTGCAGAAACGGAAATCAATATATTTGCCTCTTTAGTACATATATATGAGGAATGATAGCTCAAAGAATATTTTTTAGCACTAACCATCGGGGCTGACTGCAATTATTCGAAGGAGCAATGAAGTCGTCCATTAATCACATAGCAGATCCTGTTCCTTCAGACCAGGGCACTTTTTTGGGTAAGCAAGAAATCAAGTTCTCTCGAAAGACCCTTTTCTATGCTCTCTATTTACAAGATGGTTAACTAAATAAAAATGGTAGCATTATATCCTTGACCTGACGATTACTCTGGCCAAGCCATTCCCATGAGTACTAATTTAAATTCAGGTACAAAGCTAAGCTTCACTGTTCGGTTAAAAGTTTGTATGTTACTTGTGACAACAATGGAACCTTCCTGGCCTGTTAACAGATACTTCCAATAATCAGAGTTATTTCTTAAAATGTAAAGCAATGCATTGCTAAGTCAGTTTACTTTGATATTACTTGTGGATTTTGTCCTGGCTCTTCTTGCTCTGCAAAGTGCACAGAAGTGTTTGGAGTGTACAAGACTGATGTTACCAGATATCATGGGCAGCCCAAGACCTCCGAGAGGTGGGCATAGGTTGCAAAATCGCCCCCATACTCACACACCCAACTCTCAGTACGTTCAATATTCCTCTGCACAATTTTTTGGGAGGCTGAAAGAGGTCATGCACGAACGTCATTTAAATGGATTTCCCAACTTCGGGCATAAACTATTTTGTGCTATATTAATTATATTTCCTTCTTTAATCAGGGAAGCTGAGCTGAAGATTCACTGTATATGGGCTATATTCCGCTGGATACTCTTCGGGGCTCTAGCTTTTTACACAGTTTCACTCATGTGCTATACCAGCTTTGCAAATGCCCAGGTATGATATTTTAAATCTTATCACTCTGATTTTCAACATCACTACACATAGCAGTGTCAGCCATGGCTCAGTGGGTAGTACACTTGCCTCTGAGTCATGAAGGTTGTGGGTTCAAGTCCCACTCTAGGAACTTGAGCACCAAGTATTTAGGCTGACACTCCAGTGTAGTGCTGAGAGAGTGCTGTCTTTTGGATGAGATGTTAAACCGAGATCCCATCTGCTCTCTCAGGTGGACGTAAAAGATCCCATGGCACTATCCCCGGTGTCCTGGCCAATATTTATCCCTCAATCAACATATCAAAAAAACAGATTATATGGTCATTATCACATTGCTGTTTGTGGGAGTTTGCTTGTGCACAAATTGGCTGCCGTATATCCCACATTGCAACAGTGACTATGCTTCAAAAGCACTTCAATGGCTGAAAAGCACTTTAAGATGTCCGGTGGTCGTGAAAGGCGCTATATAAATCCAAGTCTTTCTTTCTTTTCAGTTCAACAGTTC
Organism: Pristiophorus japonicus; assembly: GCF_044704955.1. NCBI lineage: Eukaryota > Metazoa > Chordata > Chondrichthyes > Pristiophoridae > Pristiophorus > Pristiophorus japonicus. The sequence continues at coordinate 117,058,362 of NC_091993.1, read as the reverse complement.
AAGCAGTCTGAAAGTTGCTTCAAAAAGCAACAAAGAATCCACAAGAATATAACAGCTGCTCATCGAGTTTCAGTGAGTGGAGCATTGCTGCCAGTCCAGTGTTATGACAATGCTTTTGTGGGGTGAATTTTAGGCTTATCACTGTAAAGGATAATAATAATGGTTGGTGTTGCGTTCCCGGTTTCAAGTGGGAATCCAAGAAAGCAAAAATCAAAAGAGGTGGTTGATTCAAAGCACTCACGTGCATCTGTTACTGACTGATTACAGAACGGAACAGCCTGAAGTTATGTATCAGAGATGAGAGTGTAGCATAAGACCAAGTGTGGCGAAAGAAAGTCTATCCATAGAATTGGTTTTTTTTTAAATACCACCTGAGTGTTTGTTTAATTGCTCCACCATTGGCAATCGTGCTTTTAACCATGTTGCCCAAAGCTCTGGAATTCCCTCCCTAAACCTCTCTGCCTCTCTCTCTTCCTTTAAGACGCTCCTTAAAACCTACCTCTTTGTCCAAGCTTTTGGGCATCTGCCCTAATTTCTCCTTTTGCGGCTCGGTGTCAATATTTTTTTTTTGATAGCACTCCTGTGAAGTGCCTTGGGATGGTTTACTATGTTAAAGGCGCTATATAAATAAAAATTGCTGTTGTAGCTAAAACTAATCCATGGGATCGATCAGGCACATGTAGCATGAAACTATGCAGCCGCAGTGCAGGCTCATCCATCAATTAACTTCCGTGGAGCTTGAAAGGGACGGGATCTCTGCCAATCAGGCCAGAGGCTTGGGAAGGATCCATAAGAAGGACCAGGCATAACACTAGGCCATAGTAATGTATGCTCATAGGTTTGTAGAGCTGTTGAGTTGGGAGTGGCTTAGCCAGTCGCATGGTGTTTACAAGACTCAATAAAACCCCAGCCAGTTGGGTTCGGGGGATCCACAATGAGGCAGGTGGTTGTGAGGCTGGTGGATGAACTGGTAATGTGGAGTGTGATTGTTAAACCTTTTGCTAATAAACCAACTCGTTCTTAACAGCAATGTGTTGCTATGAATTCTTAAGCAAAGAACCGTTGAAGCAAATACACTACGGCCAGCAACTGGGGTAACCAACCTGGCGGTCTCGGCCAAGACTAAATAAAAATAATCGGGTTTTTAAAAATTTAAATTACACCCCGAAGGGGAACTTGAGACAGGTGAGGGGAGTGAGCACCAACATCTCTCCTGGACCAGGTGCTAATGTGTTACATTTTGCAGCCTGGGACCCAAGACATGCCCCAATACTGTGGGCATCAGCATGCAAAATAGAAAGCTCCCCCTGAACCCAAGAAAGTCCAACAATGTCAGGGGCAGAGATTACAGGCAGGCTAACCTCTGCACTTTCACCATAAGAACATAAGAGCATAAGAAATAGGAGCAGGGGTAGGCCAGTTGGCCCCTTGAGCCTGCTCCGCCATTCAATAAGATCATGGCTGATCTGATCTTGGCCTCAACTCCACTTTACTGCCCGCTCCCCATAACCCTTGACACTCATGTCATTCAAGAATCTGTCTATCTCCACCTTAAGTATATTAAATGACAGCTTCCACAGCTTTCTACCCCATTTCCAAAGATTCACAACCCTCTGAGAGAAGAATTTCCTCCTCATCTCCATTTTAAATGGGTGACCCCTTACTGTGAAACTATGCCCCCTAGTTCTGGATTGCCCGATGAGGGGAAATATCCTCTCTGCATCTACCCTGTCAAGCCCCCTCAGAATCTTATATGTTTCAATAAGATCACATTTCATTCTTCTAAACTCCAACCTGCTCAACCTTTCTTCATAAAGCACTTGGATGTTTCCCTCCCTTGCCTTACATGGGGGGGGGGGGGCGGGAGGGGAGATATTGTGGCTTTGGAAAGGATGCAGAGGAGGGCCACTAGTGTAATTCCCAGTCTAAAGCATCTTAGTTATAAAGATAGGCGAAAAGAGTTAGGACTCTATACCTCAGAGAAGAGTAGACTGATTGAGGTTTTTAAAATAATGAAGGGAATTGATGTTGTTCCAGCAGAGAGTTTGTTCCAATTAAACAGGTTAGGCAGGACCAGGGGTCACAAATTTGAATTGTAAAGGCTGGATCTAGGTGAGATGTTAGGAGGTGGTTCTTTTCCCAGAGAATAGTGGACCTCTGGAACAAGCTGCCGTCTCGTGCAGCAGACGTTCATTCTCTGAATTCCTTTCAGCGACAGCTGGATTTGTTTCTGGCTGCGGTGGAGATCATCTCTTACAGAAGGTAGGTACTGCAGGGAATTCAGGGCCAGAGTGATCTCCTGGACTAGTTTCAATCGCCTAGATGGGTCGGAGAGGAATTTCGCAAATATTTTTATCGCAAATTGGCCTGGGTTTATATAACTGTTTTTTTGCCTCTCCCAGGAGATCACATGGTTTGGGGTGGGGTGGAGTGTATGTGCTGTGATACACAAGGTATCACAATTGTGTGTAACAGGCCGATGGACCAGTGCGTCTTTACCTGTCCGTCATTATTCATATGTTCGTATGTTGTTTCTTTGTAATATTCACAAATGACGGGATTCACGCAAATATCTGACTCACAGCATTTATTAACCAGCAGTAGTTAGTTCGGCAGAAAAAATAGAAAAACAAATTATAATTTAAATGGAGAAAAATTGCAAAGTGTTGCAGTACAGAGGGACCTGGGGTTCATTTTGCATGAAAACATTAGTATGCAGGTACAGCAAGTAATCAGGAAGACAAATTGAATGTTGGCCTTTATTGTAAGGGGGATGGAGTCTGAAAGCAGAGAAGTCCTGCACCAATGTACAGGGTATTGGTGAGGCCACACCTGGAGTATTGCGTGCAATTTTGGTCTCCGTATTTAAGGAGGGATATACTTGCATTGGATGCTGTTCAGAGAAGGTTCACTAGGTTGATTCCGGAGATGAGGGGGTTGACTTATGAAGATAGGTTGAGTAGATTGGGCCTATACTCATTGGAGTTCAGAAGAAAAAGAGGTGATCTTATCGAAACATATAAAATAATGAGGGGGCTCGACAAGGTGGATGCAAAGAGGATATTTCCACTCATAGGCGAAACTAAAGCTAGGGGACATAGTCTTAGAATAAGGGGCAGCCCATTTAAAACTGAGATGAGGAGGAATTTCTTCTCTCAGAGGGTTGTAAATCTGTGGAATTCTCTGCCCCAGAGAGCTGTGGAGGCTGGGTCATTGTATATATTTAAGGAGGAGATAGACAGATTTTTGAGCGATAAGGGAATAAAGGATTATGGGGAGCGGGCAGGGAAGTGGAGCTGGGTCCATAATCAGATCAACCATGATCTTATTGAATGGCGGGACAGGCCCTAGGGGCCAAATGGCCTACTCCTGCTCCTAGTTCTTATGTTCTTATGAAACGGTGTCACATTATGATTTGCGAATATAAAGGAGGAATAGTGTCAGGAAACAATTATTCAACATGTTGCCATTATTGAGAGGCTTAAAATTTTTTAGGTGTGAATTTTATTGGGGAGACGGGTTGGAAGTGGGATGGGGGAGTGGTTGCAAAGTGGTCGGGAAACCCAAAGCAGCGGGTTTACCTTTGGCCCTGGGAAACTGTGTTTTTCTCCTGTAGCTCGCCAGATTGGGCACCTGGTTGGCTGCGGGCAGGCAGGCCACAGGGAGGAGGGAGGGAGCGTGTTTGGGCCAGGGGGTGCGGCCGGAGTGTCTCTGGGAGGCGCAATGGGGGGTTAACGAATAATCAGCGGCCGGCAGGGTGGGCTGTTAGGGAACGATTGGCAGCCGGAGGAGCAGTGGGGAGATGTTGGCAAAGATTGGGGGCCGGAGGAGCAGATCGGAGGTCAGAGGAGTGGAGGGGGAGGGGGTGGGGAGTCAGAGGAGCAGGGGGAAGGGGATGGGGATTCTGAGGAGCTGGGGAGGAAGGGTGAGGAGTCAGAGGAGAGGTGGGTGAAGGAGCAGCAGGGGCAGGGCGGCAACAAACAGGGCCCAGAGCGCCAGATCAGGGGTCGGAGGAGACGTTGGGAGGGGCTCAGAGCATCATCGACAGTCAAGGAAGAGCATGGAGTGGGCAGGGAGGAGCAGCTGGGTGGTGGGGGGGGGGGGGGGAGGTGGTTGCTGGGGGGGGTCAGACGACATCAGAGGGCCGGAGGAGCATTGGGGAGAGGAGGCCTCATGGGGGGTCCGAGGCGTTGTAGGGGTGGGGATCGTCATTCAGGGGGTGTGGGTTAGGTAGGGACACTGGATCCAGGGGGTAAGTGAAAAAGCATTTATCTCCTGGACCCAACAGTCCTCGCCTTCCATTAGCTGCCGGGTTTCACCATTCCTGTGAAACCCGACCGTCCACTGTTAAATTCAAAATGGTGGTTAAGTCTGTGGAACGCCAGCCTCATGATAATATTTAAATGGGCAACACGCCCTGTCCCACCTCCATTAAAACCAGAAGTGAGCATGGTGGAAGACAGGTTCTGGTAGGGATTCAGATATTTAATGCTTTAACTTCCCACCGAACCGCAATCCACCCGCTTTTTCAGGTTAAAATTACCCCCATAGTTTCGATTCCAAGAAAAGATAAAGGCGCCACTACGCAGTTGTCTCTCGAGTCTGTTCTAATCAAGTGTTTTGCAATGTACACCTTATATAAGTGACTTGTTTACAAGTAACGGCCTGCACCTGGGCAGGACCGGAACCAATATCCTCGGGGGAGTGTTTGCTAGTGCTGTTGGGGAGGAGTTAAACTAATATGGCAGGGGGAAGGCAGGGAGACAGAGGGAAGTAGAATGGGGGAAGAAGCAAAAGATAGAAAGAAGAAAAGTAAAAGTGGAGGGCAGAGAAACCTAAGGCAAAAAGCAAAAAGGGCCACATTACAGCAAAATTCTAAAGGGGTAAAGTGTGTTAGAAAGACAAGCCTGAAGGCTCTGTGCCTCAATGCGAGGAGTATTTGGAATAAGATGGACGAATTAACTGCGCAGATAGCAGTTAACGGGTATGATGTAATTGGCATCACGGAGACATGGCTCCAGGGTGACCAAGGCTGGGAACTCAACATCCAGGGGTATTCAACATTTACGAAGCATAGACAGAAAGGAAAAGGAGGCGGGGTGGCATTGCTGGTTAAAGAGGAAATTAATGCAATAATAAGAAAGGACATTAGCTTGGATGATGCGGAATCAGTATGGGTGGAGCTACGGAATACTAAAGGGCAGAAAACGCTAGTGGGAGTTGTGTACAGACCACCAAACAGTAGAAGTAAGGTTAGGGACAGCATCAAACAAGAAATTAGGGATGCATGCAATAAAGCTACAGCAGTTATCATGGGTGACTTTAATCTACATATTGATTGGGCTAACCAACCTGGTAGCAATGCGGTGGAGAAGGATTTCCTGGAGTGTATTAGGGATGGTTTTCTAGACCAATATGTCGAGGAACCAACCAGGGAGCTGGCCATTCTAGACTGGGTGATGTGTAATGAGAAAGGACTAATTAGCAATCTTGTTGTGCGAGACCCCTTGGGGAAGAGTGACCATAACATAGTAGAATTCTTTATTAGGATGGAGAGTGACACAGTTAATTCAGAAACTAGGGTCCTGGACTTAAGGAAAGGTAACTTCGACGGTATGAGGTGTGAATTGGCTGGAATAGGCTGGCAAATGATACTTAAAGGGTTGACAGTGGATAGGCAATGGCAAACATTTAAAGATCACATGGATGAACTTCAACAATTGTACATCCCTGTCTGGAGTAAAAATAAAACGGGGAAGGTGGCTCAACTGTGGCTAACAAGGGAAATTAAGGATAGCGTTAAATCCAAGGAAGAGGCATATAAATTGGCCAGAAAAAGCAGCAAACTGAGGACTGGGAGAAATTTAGAATTCAGCAGAGGAGGACAAAGGGTTTAATTAAGAGGGGTAAAATAGAGTATGAGAAGAAGCTTGCCGGAAACATAAAAACTGACTGCAAAAGCTTTTATGAATATGTGAAGAGAAAAAGATTAGTGAAGACAAATGTAGGTCCCTTGCAGTCAGATTCAGGTGTATTTATAGTGGGAAACAAAGAAATGGCAGACCAATTGAACAAATACTTTGGTTCTGTCTTCACAAAGGAAGACACAAATAACCTTCCGGAAGTGCTAGGATTCCGAGGGTCTCGTGAGAAGGAGGAACTGAAGGATATCCTTAATAGGCGGGAAATTGTGTTAGGGAAATTGATGGGATTGAAGGCCGATAAATCCCCGGGGCCTGATAGTCTGCATCCCAGAGGACTTAAGGAAGTGGCCCTAGAAATAGTGGATGCATTGGTGATCATTCTCCAACAGTCTATCGACTTGGGATTAGTTCCTAAGGACTAATGTAACACCAGTTTTTAAAAAGGGAGGGAGCGAGAAAGCAGGTAATTATAGACCGGTTAGCCTGACATCAGTAGTGGGGACAATGTTGGAATCATCATTAAGGATGAAATAGCAGCGCATTTGGAAAGCAGTGACAGGATCGGTCCAAGTCAGGATGGGATTTATGAAGGGGAAATCATGCTTGACAAATCTTCTGGAATCTTTTGAGGATGTAACTAGTAGAGTGGACAAGGGAGAACCAGTGGATGTGGTGTATTTGGACTTTCAAAAGGTTTTTGACAAGGTCCAATACAAGAGATTGGTGTGCAAAATCAAAGCGCATGGTATTGGGGGTAATGTACTGGCGTGGATAGAGAACTGGTTGGCAGACAGGAAGCAGAGAGTCGGGATAAACGGGTCCTTTTCAGAATGGCAGGCAGTGACTAGTGGAGTGCCGCAGGGCTCAGTGCTGGGACCCCAGCTCTTTACAATGTACATCTATGATTTGGATGAAGGAATTGAGTGTAATATCTCCAAGTTTGCAGATGACACTAAACTGGATGGTGGTGTGAGCTGTGAGAAGGATGCTAGGAGGCTACAAGGTGATTTAGACAGGTTAGGTGAATGGGCAAATGCATGGTAGATGCAGTATGTGGATAAATGTGAGGTTATCCACTTCGGTGGCAAAAACGCGAAGACAGAATATTATCTGAATGGCGGCAGATTAGGAAAAGGGGAGGTGCAACGAGACCTGGGTGTCATGGTTCATTAGTCATTGAAAGCTGGCATACAGGTACAGCAGGCGGTAAAGAAGGATAATGGTATGTTGGCCTTCATAGCTAGTGGATTTGAGTATAGGAGCAGGGAGGTCTTACTGCAGTTGTACAGGGCCTTGGTGAGGCCTCACCGGGAATATTGTGTTCAGTTTTGGTCTCCTAATCTGAGGAAGGACATTCTTGCTATTGAGGGAGTGCAGCGAAGGTTCACAAGACTGATTCCCGGAATGGCTGGACTGACATATGAGGAAAGACTGGATCAACTGGGCCTTTATACATTGGAGTTTAGAAGGATGAGAGGGGATCTCATAGAAACATACAAGATTCTGACGGGACGGGACAGGTTAGATGCAGGTAGATTGTTCCTGATGTTGGGGAAGTCCAGAACCAGGGGACACAGTCTGAGGACTGAGATGAGGAGAAACTTCTTCACTCAGAGAGTTGTTAACCTGTGGAATTCCCTGCCGCAGAGAGTTGTTTTTGCCAGTTCATTGGATATATTCAAGAGGGAGTTAGGTATGGCCCTTACGGCTAAGGGGATCAAAGGGTATGGAGAGAGAGCAGGAAAGGGGTACTGAGGGAATGATCAGCCATGATCTTATCGAATGGTGGTGCAGGCTTGAAGGGCCGAATGGCCTACTCCTTCACCTATTTTCTATGTTTATATGTTTCTAACCTCGGTCAGCACAGAGCCAGGTTAGCTTTTAACACAAAACTTTCTTTTATTCTGTTTTTATGACATGAAAATCAACTGCCTTTATACGATAGTGGTCAAGGGGCAAATTAGTTATAACAACATAAGAAATAGGAGATGGACCAGACCATACGGCACTTCAAACCCGCTCTCAACTCCACTTTCCTGCCTGTTCCCTATAACCCTTGACTCCTCTATAGGTCAAGAATCTGTCTATCTCCGCCTTTAATATATTCAATGACCAAGCCTCCACAGCACTCTGGGGTGGAGAATTCCAAAGATTCTTGACCGTCTGAGAGAAGAAATTTCTCCTCATCTTCGTCCTAATGGGCGGCCCCTTATTCTGACCCCTTTTACCTCTTTTAGTTTTTAGAACAAATAGAATTCATCATCATCATAGGCAGTCCCTCGGAATCAAGGAAGACTTGCTTGCACTCCTGAAGTGAGTTCTTTGGTGGCTGAACAGTCCAATACGAGAGCCACAGACTCTGTCACAGGTGGGACAGATAGTCGTTGAGGGGAGGGGTGGGTGGGACTGGTTTGCCGCACGCTCTTTCTGCAGCCTGCGCTTGATTTCTGCATGCTCTCGGCGTTGAGACTTGAGGTGCTCAGCGCCTTCCCAGATGCACTTCCTTAACTTAGGGCGGTCTTGGGCCAGGGACTCCCAGGTGTCAGTGGGGATGTTGCACTTTATCAGGGAGGCTTTGAGGGTATCCCTGTAACGTTTCCGCTGCCCACTTTTGGCTCGTTTGCCGTGAAGGAGCTCTGAGCAGAGCACTTGCTTTGGGTGTCTCGTGTTTGGCATGCGAACTATGTGGCCTGCCCAGCGGAGCTGATCAAGTCTGGTCAGTGCTTCAATGCTGGGGATGTTGGCCTGGTCGAGGACACTAACGTTGGTGCGTCTGTCCTCCCAAGGGATTTGTTGGATCTTGCGGAGACATCGTTGGTGGTATTTCTCCAGCAACTTGAGGTGTCTACTGTACATGGTCCATGACTCTGAGCCATACAGGAGGGCGGGTATTACTACAACCCTATAGACCATAAGCTTGGTGGCAGTTTTGAGGGCCTGGTCTTCAAACACTTACCAGTTTGCTAGCAAGTTACTGGCATCCATAACCACACTTCTGCTTTTCTATACAAGAAGGTTCAAGAGATCAAGAAGTGTGAAGATATTTGCTATCACACTGCACAACCATTCCTGTTCTCACAAAATACGCTATTTAAAAGTACACATCAAGACAGTGCATAGTGACAGTGCATAGAGACTTTTGTTGTTTTAAGACATGTGTTCAGACATCGGCCTAGAAACTCAATAGTGCTGAGCACATTTTTCAGGTGCAAAGCCTCCAATATCGCGGGCAGGAAGTGAATGCTCGTTGTGAGCAGGAAGTGCCTGCTTCTTAGCTGCGTAGGGCAAAGTTCTGCAGGACACAGCAGGCCACAAAACTCTTTGCCACCTTGGCCAGATTGTATCGCAGCAGTACGCCAAGAACTGACCGGGCTGCTAAAGCACTGCTTTGGGACAGTATTGATGTTTTAAACTAAAACCCTGGTTGCAATTTATGCATCTGTGAGTATTTTCACAGGTTTGTAGAGCTGTTGAGTTGGGAGTGGCTTAGCCAGTCGCGTGATGTTCATGAGACTCAATAAAACCCCAGCCAGTTGGGTTCAGGGGATCCACAATGGGGCAGGTGGTTGTGAACTGGTAATGTGTAGTGTGATTGTTAAACCTGTTGCTAATAAACCAACTAGTTCTAAATAGCAATGTGTTGCTATGAATTCTTAAGCAAAGAGCCCTTGAAGCAAATACAGTGCACTGGTGAAAGCGTATACAGCATTTTCCTTGTGTTTCACAACGGTGCCATCGGTCATGGATGCAGTCTATGTCCTTCATCTCCATGCAGCTATTCCTGTAATCTTTGTGGTTCTTCAAATAGTACCAGTACCGTGAAATGGCTTAGGGTGACTGAATAATAGGAGCTGCTAGGGTAATAACCATAATTTGTGGTCGCAAATTCATGAAACAGTAGCCCTTTCCATTCCTTCCCTCGCATCATTACCTCTGGTGTCCCCCAAGGATCCATCCTTCATCCCCTCCTATTTCTCATCTACATGTTGCGGCTTGACGACGTCATCTGAAAACGCAGCGTCAGTTTCCACATGTACGCTGACGACACCCAGCTCTACCTCACTACCACTTCTCGCGACCCCTCCTCGGTCTCTAAATTGTCAGGCTGCTTGTCCAACATCCAGTTCTGGATGAGCAGAAATTTTCTCCAATTGAATATTGGGAAGACTGAAGCCATTGTTTTTGGTCCCCGCCACAAGCTCTGTTCCCTAGCAACTGACTTCATCCCTCTCCCCAACTTCTGTCTGAAGCTGAACCAGACTGTTCAAGGTGGTGTTATATTTGATCCCAAAATGAGCTTTTGACCACATATCCACAGCATAACTAAGACCACTTATTTCTACCTGCATAATATCGCCCGCCTCCGCCCTTACCTCAGCTCATCCACTGCTGAAGCCCTCATCCATGCTTTTATTACCGCCACACTTGACTATTCCAATGCACTCCTCCCACATTCTACCCCACATAAACTAGAGGTGATCCAAAACTCAGCAGCCCATGTCCTAACTCGCACCAAGTCCCGCTCACCCATCATCCCTGTGCTTGCTGACCTACATTAGCTCCCGGTTAAACAACGCCTCAAATTCTCATCCTTATTTTCAAATTCCTCCATGGCCTCGCCCCTCCCTATCTCTGTAATCTCCTCCAGCCCCATGCAGATCAGCCATGATCTTGTTGAATGGCAGAGCAGGTTCAAGGGGCTAGATGGCCTACTCCTGTTCCTAATTCTTATGTTCTTATGTTCTTAACCCCCCGAGATGTCTATGCTCCTCTAATTCTGCCCTCTTGAGGCCCGAGAGTTTGGGAGATTCGGGAGTTCTGAGAGTTCGGGAGGCCCAAAGATCTGAGAGTTCCCGAGTTCGAAGAGCAGGAGGCCCAGAGGTCGGCGAGGAGTTCACTTCTGGTGAGGAGCTCACAGCCCTCATCCGTGAAGGGACGCAAAATTCACAAGAACCCTCCCACCCCGTGTTTGGGCTCATTCGAAAGGAAATTTAATTTGGGACTATCTACTGAAAAGTTTGGAACTCTAAAGTGCTTATGGAAGAAACTACAAACTTTAATAGAATTTTGGATTTTTAAAAGACAAATTCAAGGCTGTGGGTGGGCCTAAGGAACTGGCAGGAGACAACCTGATTAAGTGAGGCTACCTGGGTGTGAGGACTAAGTTAACCTGTCTGGAGGAATGAGTGTTCGAGAATCCTTCTCCACAAGAGACATTAACATCACAAAATCACCCAGACTTAGCTACCCATCAACATGGATCTGGAAAACCCTTTCAGCATATACATCACAAAGAGGCCCAATCCAACCTGTATGCAAAAACTAAGTACAAAAGGACATTGCAATTACCAAACTAATATTTCCATCAGGAAACAGTTTTTGAACATCAACTCACCCAAAACATATCAACTTTTAACGAGCCCGCCAAAATATTACAAAGAAGAGCCAAGCCCGCCAAATTTATACAAAGGATTTTGAACTGATTTGGCGCCAAGATTAGAACCACTGAAATCGTATAACTGGCCCGTGTTTTCAACAGAGGGATTGACGCACTTTGACTGACAGACTAGTACCACACTACGCTGTGTCATCACGACAAGGAGAGAAACCAACGCAACAGTTGTAAACTAACTTCTCCAGCCTTGAAGTTCTGAAGTCCTGAAGGAAGGAAGAACATCACCATCGCGGCAGCAACCGACCACAGCCAAAGTGGTATCAACGGAAAACCCACCGCGAGCGACCAAACTCGAACAAAACTCCAACGGGAAAAAAACGAAGAATCGAAAAGTTTCCACTCTACAATCTAATCCTGATGTACCAACGGGTAAAACATTACCTAACAGACTGTAGAAACCTATTTCTAGCCAAAGAAAACAGGTACTTACCCCACAGATCCAAAACACACTTTACCGCATCAGCGGACTTAACCCAACTGAAGATTGCACAGCAAGAAGTCTTCTCCGACGTGCGGGGTACGGCAAGCAGACCCTACCACATCCAGCGAACCCCGAAACCACAATCTACCGATAACTGTCAAAAGGATTGGGAAGCATAGTCCCTGCCTGCCCTGGAGCCCAACCTAGCTAGAATTAGGAATTGGGAGGTGTGAGGTGTAATTTTACTGTAACCCTCTTTGAATGTGTAGTGTATGGTTCTTTATTAGAGTGATTATAAGTTTGACCTTGTACCTTTCCTTGTATTGTCCCTTATTAGAACGATTGTAAGTTTGGCCTTGTATTCTCTTACTAGAGTAATAAGCTTGTATTTCCTTGACTGTAATAAAAACAAAGTTCTTTTGCATCAAACCAGTGTCCTTTGCACTTTTGTCACACCCCCCCCCCCCCCAAATAAATCCAGAGTTTAGAACCCAAGGGAGTGGGAGCGATTCGAACCGCTCAAGTTGGTCAGAAAGGAACCTGACCCCCTCATAGAGACCACCCCCTTACATCCGGGCAGGTAAGTGATTGGCTGTTTGATTGGAAAGTACCTCTCTTTCTCTTTCTCTTTTATAATCAGATAAGTCTAATTAGAGGAATGGCAGGGCAGCTCAGTCCTGTGGACTGCACATCCTGTGGCATGTGGGAAGTCCTGGACATTTCGTGCGGCCGAGACAACCATGTGTGCAGGCGTTATCTCCAGCTTCAACTAGTCGGGCTCCGTGTTTCGGAGCTTGAGCAGAGGCTGGAGTCACCACGGTGCATCCACAAGGCTGAGAGCTATGTGGATAGCACATTTCAGGTGGTGGTCACCCCGCAGCTTAAAGCATGCAGGCAGAGGGGCAGAGGGTGAACACCAGATAGAGGAAGAATGCTAGGCAGGTAGTGCAGGAGTCCCCCCCCCAAGTCCATCTCGCTTTCCAACCGATATTTTCTCCTGAGCGCCGTGAGGGCGATGGTGCCTCTGGGGAGTGCAGTCAGAGCCAAGTCCAAGGCACCATGGGTGGCTCAGCTGCACATGGGGGAGGAACAAAAAATAAAAGGACTGTAGTGGTAGGGGATTCAATAGTTAAGGGAATAGAGCGGCGTTTCTGCGGCCATAGACGTGATTCCAGGATGGTATGGTGCCTCCCTGATGCCAGGGTCAAAGATGTCACAGAGCGGACGCAGGGCATTCTGGGGGGGAGAGGGTGAACAGCTAGAGGTTGTGGTCCATATTGGGACCAATTACATAGCTAGAAAGAGGGATGAGGTCCTGCAGGCAGAATTTAGGGAGCTAGGAGAAAAATTAAAGGGTAGGACCTCAAAGGTAATAATCTCTGGGTTACTACCGGTGCCACAAGTACTAATGAGTGCAAGAATAGAAGGATAGAAAGGATGAACCCGTGAATGGAGAGTTGGTGCAGGAATGAGGGCTTTAAAATTCCTGAGGTATTGGGACCGCTTCTGGGGTCTGTTTTCACAAAGGAAAGGGGCAATGCAGATACTGCTATCGAGGAGGAGTGTGAAATTTTGGATGAAATAAACATAGTGAGAGAGGAGGTATTAAAGGGTTTAATGGCTTTGAAAGTGGCTAAGTCCCCAGGCCCGAATGAAATGCATCCCAGGCTGTTGAGTGAAATAAAAGAAGAAATAGCAGAGGCCTTGACCATCATTTTCGAGTTTTTTTTGGATTCAGGCATGATGCCTGAGGACTGGAGGACTGCTAATGTGGTACGCTTGTTTAAGAAGGGAAAAATGGATAAGCTGAGTAATTACAGGTCTGTCAGCCCAACCTCAGTGGTGGGAAAATTATTGGAAAAAATCATGAAGGACAGGATAAATCTACATTTAGAAAGGCAAGGATTAATCAGGGACAGTCAGTGCGGATTTGTTAAGGGAAGATCATGTTTGACTAACCTAATTGAATTTTTTGAGGAGGTAACTGTTATATATGCAGACTATAGATATACTCTCTATGTAATCACTGTATAGTTGCATAAGATGGACTAGCTGATGTACTATCAATAAGGTTTACACTGTGTATATACTATGCTGGCACCACTAGAGGGTGCAACTGGTGGAGACTGGTGTTTCCTGCCCTGGTGGCAGAGGCTGTATAAAAGGGTAGCCACCATGTGGCTAGCTCACTCTGGAGTTACGAATAAAGGACCAAGGTCACTACAGTTTGAGTACAACACATTGCCTCGTAGAGTCATTCATAAGTGCATTCCATACATAACAACTGCCGATGAGTATATGGACTTTCACGTGATTATGACTAACTTTGGCACACTAAAAGACTTCGCAGAGAGTGATGATTGGGATGCCTTCACGGAAAGACTCGAGCAATATTTTGTGGCAAACGACCTGGCAGGGGAGACGGACGCATTGGTGGAGAAGCACAAGGCTATACTGCTGACCAGTTGTGGGCCTGAGGTCTACCGTCTCGTCAGGGACTTGCTGGCACCCACGAAGGCCAAGGATAAGACATGCGATGAACTGACTGAACTAATTCGCGACCAACTAAAACCAAAAGAGAGCATCCTCACGGCCAGGCACAGATTCTACACTCACCGCAGACCTGAGGGCCAGGAGATTGCAAAATGTGCTGCTGACCTCAGGAGACTTGCGGCACCGTGTGATTTCAGCACGCACCTCAACGAAGCATTGCGAGACATCTTCGTTATAGGAATTGGCGACGAGGGCCTCCTTCACAAGCTATTATCTGCCAACACCACAGTCCACCTGCAGAAGGCCATCAGCATCAGTCAGGCATTCCTGACCTCAACCTGCAGCACCAAGCAAATTATTCATCCTGTGGACTCAAACCCAACAAGTACTGTACACAGAATGGTGCCTTTCACAGGCAAGACTGTAGAACATGGCTCTGCCCAGGGCAGATAGCACAGACCTCAGGGTTCCAGAACTCAGAATCCGCCGAGGGGTGCTAATCGAGTAGCACCATACTGGCGTTGCGGAGGAAACCATAGGGCTCACCAGTGTCGGTTTGCTGAGTATGTATGCAAAGCTTGTAACATGAAGAGACACTTCTAGCCTATGTGTAAAAGAAATACGACTCACCGTCTAGCAGAGGAGTCGTCAGATGACTTTGAATCCAGCGGGGAGTATGATGATATGGCCAGAGAGGCAGCTCAGCCCCAAGAAGAAGTGTATGGAGTGTATACCTGCACCACCGATTGTCCTCCAGTGAAGATGGAAGTCGAGATAAACGGCGTTCCAGTCTTCATGGGAGTGGACACGGGAGCGAGCCAGTCAGTGATGAGCCAGGATGCCTTTGAGAGGCTATGGAACAAAAAACGACCCGAGCTGGTTCCAGTACAGGAAAAGTTGTGCACTTGGTAGTGCAGATGTAAATGTAATCCATAATGGAATCTTGCACAAGTTACCTTTGTGGATTGTTGCAGGTGATGGTCCAACACTACTCGGAAGAAAGTGGATGGGGAAGATCCTGTCCCCCGTGCTCAGAGGCACCTCACCTTCTCTTGGGCCAGGCACCAGAGAACAGACCAGCGCAGCACCTGAGGCACAGACCATCCATCACGACTGTGTGGCAATGATCCGGCCGGAACGACCTAAAAGTACCTCCCCGGCTCCAGTGGCAGGACTCCTGGGGAGGAAGGTCGAATTCACAGGCACTTTTCCAGCTTTTGTGGCAGAATCGCGGGAGAGAAAGATCAAGGCAGTCGACCTCGAGGACAGAGGCAAGATGGCGTCCCTGCTGCAGCGAGTTGCAGCGTGGCTGAAAAAAAAGATGTCCGCGGTAATACCACGAGGTGCAAAGCTGAGGGACCAACACGTGGTGTCTAACAAAGGATTTGATTGGGGTAAAGCCATCAGGGTTCTCTTAAAGGAGACCTGCAACCAACTGAAGTTAAAGAGACATTGCATGCATGGCAATCAATGTAACAAACCGATTAAGATTGTGAACAAAATGTTGTTGTGAGATGTCGGTACTATTCCTAATGTAAAGAACAAAACGTTGTTGCGAGATGTCGTGCATAGAGTGCCCCAAGAGTAGCAAGCGAGTGAATTCGGGAGAGTAAAGGCGCTGATCCTGATGCCCTGCCCCAGGTGTCCCCACAAGTTATAGGCCAGCGACCTCAGGAGGGTGAATGCACTGATCCTGATACTCTACCCCAGGTCTATCCCACGCTGCAGGCACCCGATGGCACTATTCGCCACGGACCTGGAAACGAAAATGGCGCCAATACTCGTAGTTGCCCGCCGTTACCCACCACCCGGGTGGAGATGGCGCAGCCCCCAGACCCAGTCACTACCTCGGCCATATCTGGGAGCGAAAGGTCAGAACCAACGAGTTCCCCAAACGGGACCTGGAACAGTCAGGTTCCCAACACCATTGGAGAGCAGGCAGAAGATTCTGCAGCCCTCAAAGGAGGACAGGGAGGCCACACACATCTGTGGCTCTGCCCACCACTAGGCAACGGCAAAGGCCCCGAGTCCTGGCAAGGTGAGCGAACCAAGCCCATCCCGCCAGCAGGGGGCGCAGCGCCGCCATCAGACGAGTAGGACCCCGTCCGGTTACTCTGGAACCAGCATCCTGGCATACCTGTACTGCTACCTCAGTACTGACCATGACTGAACCATGAATGCAATCTACCCAATCCTGGCGCAGGACCATAAAACGTAACAAATGTAATTCCCTGAACTAAGGTGTCATGATAACAAATGTCCTTTCTTTTCGTAATGCACGTTGAAAAGAAAAAATGTAAATGTACCGTCACCCATTCCGTGTACTGTGTAGTGACACATGTAATGTCATTTGTTGAATGTACTACAATGTATCCCGTATTGTATCGAATTGTACTTGAAATGAAAAGCAAGGAAATGTATCGAACGGAACTGCCGTCAGCACCCAAATGTAGTGTATGGGATTGCTGACCGCAGCTAAATGTACTGAACTGCTTTTGAATGAACTGTACAAATTTTTATATGAATAAAGTATATTTTGAAATAAAAAAAAACAAATGTCCTTTCTTTGTACTTGCACTGTGTCTGAACCTGTATGTTAATGTAATGGGCCAGCTGCATGATCTTGCTGTGGGGGTGTGGGGGGGTGACGGGGGATGGATGTATGTAGCCATAGACACACACATGGATCACACCCAGAACTCACTGGAACCTCCATTGCATCATCGAACCATCCAAACTGGTAACCACTACCCAACGTTGTGGCAAAAGGACTTGGGGGTTAACAGGGAGAGAGCCAAGCCAAAGCACAGCCAAGGTGCAAGGGCTATTGGCACTTAAGTATGGGGAGAGCTAAGCCAGAGCACAATAGCCTGTGCGTGGATATTTTTCACGTGTGGTGACCGTTGCACACCAGTCACCACACGGGCTTGACAGAGCTAGGCCTTTATCCAGTGGCAAGGGTAAACCAGGATGACTGGAGGCCTGCTCTGCTGCATGGAGCTAGTGCGCACACATATTGCAGTGTTGGCAGACCCGTTCTGCCCCTGGGCCCTCGGCTCTTCTGGGCCCTGTACCCTCATTTGCCGCAGCTCCGCCACGATCTCTCGCGGCTCCTCCACCACAAACATTCACCTCACCTCCGCCATGCAAAATCACTGCTGTTGTTGACCTGCTTATACATTCCAGCTCTTAACACCTCCGCAGGGCGGGTTATAAAAGAGCTGGAGCATAACACTGCAGCTTCCAGCGCGAGCTGTTCCAAGTGTACGACGATTTTGAAGTGGGCAACTGGGTGACCCTGACTGGTATTCAACACTGAATACCAGGTTCTGAGTGACACACTCCCAGGGGATTCCTACACTGCCTGCCTGATCCTCCTAGTCTCCCTGCTAATCGCCCACTCCCTCTCCTGAGCTCTCTGCATCTGCGGGACGACCATCATCCTGAGATGTGCTATCCTCAAAACACTCAGCTTCCCGCATGCCCTGTCACAAAGCCAGCCGCCCCTCAAGCTCAGAAACCCAAGCAGTCGGTGCCACCTCCTGTCGATGTGGTTTTTCAGGATCTTGTGGAGACATCGTTGGTGGTATTTCTCCAGCGACTTGAGGTGTCTACTGTACATGGTCCATGTCTCTGAGCCATACAGGAGGGCGGGTATTACTACAGCCCTGTAGACCATGAGTATGATAGCAGATTTGAGGGCCTGGTCTTCAAACACTCTTTTCCTCAAGCGGCTGAAGGCTGCACTGGCGCACTGGAGGCAGTGTTGAATCTCGTTGTCAGTGTCTGCTCTTGTTGGTAAGAGGCTCCCGAGGTATGGGAAATGGTCCACGTTGTCCAGGGCCGCGCCGTGGATCTTGATGACTGGGGGGCAATGCTGTGCGGCGACACACTCGATCAGCTCCGCTGGGCAGGCCATATGGTTCGCATGCCAGACACGAGACTCCTAAAGCAAGCGCTCTACTCGGAACTCCTTCATGGCAAACGAGCCAAAGGTGAGCAGAGGAAACGTTACAAGGACACCCTCAAAGCCTCCCTGATCAAGTGCAAGATCCCCACTGGCACCTGGGAATTCCTGGCCAAAGGCCGCCCTAAGTGGAGGAAGAGCATCCGGGAGGGCGCTGAGCACCTCGAGTCTCATCGCCGAGAGCAGGCAGTGGAAAGAGCGTGCGGCAAACCTGTCCCACCCACCCTTGCCCTCAATGACTATCTGTCCCACCTGTGACAGGGACTGTGGTTCTTGTATTGGACTGTTCAGCAACCTAAGGAGTCATTTTTAGAATGGAAGCAAGTCTTCCTCGATTCCGAGGGACTGCCTATGATGATGGTTCTTCAGGACCCGCAAAGTGTTCTGGGGCTCCCACATGGCCCAGGATGTGCATGTGACGGGTCCAATAGCTAACAGTTATTTAAACGGGGCAAACATATTGTTAGCCTTTAAAATATACTGGATATATTCAAAACGTATATACTTCAGCCTTTCCAGGGGCTGTTTGGGGCAATGCCTTGTGGATGACACAATAAATTGGGAGACTTTAAACGGAATCTGTGGGCAAATGTTGGAGAGCGCAGTGTATTGTCGTTTTCCATAAATAAGCCTGAAAATGAAACAGTTCGCACCACTTTACATCTAAATCTCTGAATGTTATGGAAAGTGGCCCAAACCACTGAGAATAATAACCCAGTCCTTTAGATGGCTGGGCTGGGCAGATTCGGTTCCTCCTGTAGGCCCCAGACCTCTGCATATAATGAAATTTGGGAAACAGGAAGTGTTCTAGCAGACTGCTCTGTGAATAAGGAAGTGACCTACGCAAATACCATATAGGAAACAACCGTCTCAAACACAGCACAGTTGATTTGCGATGTCTGCGCATGGCGAATTCACCCACCAGAAACAGGCCAGGACGATGGAATTAATTGCTCTTTTGATTCTTACGTCTGTATCAAGTAAGTCTTCTTTTTCAATCTCGTTCTTCAGTGTTTAAGAAGTACTTTTGTAATCAGCAGCTTCTACTGACTGAGCAACCTGCCGTTGGACGTGCTGAGCTACGGATAAACCACTCACAGTCTTGCAAGTTGTTGCAATACCATGAGCTTCTGCAATCCGCCTTTCCTTCTCTCTGACCTTTCCCACTGCATCTGATTCTTTCTGCCCTGTTGCTGCTCCATCCTACCAGAAACTCTAGCTCCTCATCAATGCCAAGAGACTAGCTGCATTTCTCTTAGGGTTACAGCAACAATTTAATATAGCTGCTTTAGCTTAGTAAAACAAACCAGAGGAGTGTCACAGGGATTCCCTCTACAGACTGCGTCGAAAAAAGTTGAACCTAGACGTCATTTGCCTCTTAAAATGCAAACTGTGTGAAATATCAGTGTGTAGATCAGAAGCACTTTTGAAAAAAAAATAGCCACAGCCGTTATTTCAGTTCAACTATATTTAAATATAAAAAATATCTCACTCTTCTAAAAGGTCAGATGCTACCAAGAAATGAATTGCATCAGAATCTCGGGTATGTCTCCACCTTGCGCTTCACCCAGATTCTGAAGCTCAAATAATTGAATTGTTTTTTTATACCATTTACGTTGTGACTTGTGAGTTTACTTGGATTTATATGATCATATTTCTCAGTGCCAGCTCAGAGCTGATGATTCTCCACCTGGGCTTTTTTTCATGACTATCCCTACAACCCCTCTATGAAGATTTCCCAATTCCCCAGTGACACCAGTGTGCACAGATCACACCTTTAACTTAGTTGACAAACCGACAGTACTGTAATATAGAAAATGCTGGAAATCTCAGCAGGTCAGGCAGCATCTGTGGAGAGAGAAAGCAGACTTAACGTTTCGGGCCGATGACTCTGCTTTCTCTCCACAGATGCTGCCTGACCTACTGCAATTTCCAGCATTTTCTGTTTTTATTCCAGATTCCAGCATCTGCAGTATTTTGCTTTTGTAATACAGGTTGAGCGTCCAAAATCCAGAGCTCCGGAATCCGGAATATACTGGAATCCGGACCGATTGAACATAGGAACATAAGAAATAGGAACAGGAGGAGGCCATTCGGCCCCTCGAGCCTGCTCCACCATTCAATAAGATCGTGGCTGATCTGATCATGGACTCAACTCCACCTCCCTGCCCGCTCCCCATAACCCCTTATCCACTTATCGTTTAAGAAACTGTTTATTTATGTCTTAAATTTATTCAATGTCCCAGCTTCCACAGCTCTCTGAGGCAGCAAATTCCACAGATTTGCAACCCTCTGAGAGAAGAAATTTCTCCTCATCTCTATTTTAAATGGGCGGCGCCTTATTCTAAGATCATGCCCTCTAGTTCTAGTCTCCCCCATCAGTGGAAACATCCTCTCTGCATCCACCTTGTCAAGCCCCCTCATAATCTGATACATTTCGATAAGATCACCTCTCATTGTTCTGAATTCCAATGAGTAGAGGCCCAACCTACTCAACCTTTCCTCATAAGTCAACCCCCTCATCTCCGGAATCAACCTAGTGAACCTTCTGTGAACTGCCTCCAAAGAAAGTATATCCTTTCGTAAATATGGAAACCAAAACTGCACGCTGTATTCCAGGTGTGGCCTCACCAATACCCTGTATAGTTGTAGCAAGACTTCCCTGCTTTTATATTCCATCCCCTTTACAATAAAGGCCAAGATACCATTGGCCTTCCTGATCACTTGCTGTAGCTGCATACTATCCTTTTGTGTTTCATGCACAAGTACCCCCAGGTCCCGCTGTACTGCGGCACTTTGCAATCTTTCTCCATTTAAATAATAACTTGCTCTTTGATTTTTTTTCTGCCAAAGTGCTTGACCTCACACTTTCCAACATTATACTCCATCTGTCAAATTTTTGCCCACTCACTTAGCCTGTCTATGTCCTTGTGCAGATTTTTTGTGTCCTCCTCACACATCGCTTTTCCTCCCATCTTTGTATCGTCATCAAACTTGGCTACGTTACACTCAGTCTCTTCTTCCAAGTCGTTAATATAGATTGTAAATAGTTGGGGTCCCATCACTGATCCTTGAGGCACCCCACTAGTTACTGGTTGCCAACCAGAGAATTAACCATTTATCCCCACTCTCTGTTCTCTGTTAGTTAGCCAATCCTCTATCCATGCTAATATATTACCCCCAACCCCGTGAACTGTTATCTTGTATAATAACCTTTTATGTGGCACCTTGTCAAATACCTTCTGGAAGTCCAAATACACCATATCCACTGGTTCTCCTTTATCCACACTGTTTGTTACATCCTCAAAGAATTCCAGCAAATTTGTCAAACATGACTTCCCCTTCATAAATCCATGCTGACTCTACCTGACCGAATTTTGCTTTTCTAAATGTCCTGCTACTGCTTCTTGAATAATGGACGTCAACATTTTCCCAACCACAGGTGTTAGGCTAACTAGTCTATAGTTTCCTGCTTTTTGTCTGCCTCCTTTTTTAAATAGGGGCGTCACATTTGCCATTTTCCAATCTGCTGGGACCTCCCCAGAATCCAAGGAATTTTGGTAAATTACAACCAATGCATCTACAATCCCTGCTGTTACTGCTCTTAAGACCCGAGGACGCAACCCATAAGGTCCAGGGGATTTATCTGCCTTTAATCCCATTATCTTACTGATTGGTGGCAGGTTCGTCCGGAATCGGTAAAATGTTGCGGAATCTGGACCCGCCAACCCTGTCGAACTCGGGGCCCCGCTGCTGCCCGACCTTGGGCCTCGCCTCCACTATCCTCGCCCCGCCCGCCGCCGCTGCCCTTACCTCAGGGTCTCCTCATCGGCCGGCCCCAACACCTCCTCTGCGACGGAGCCTGCCAGTCCAAACACTTCCTTGGCGACGGGGCCCGCCCGACACCTCCTCCTCGGCGGGGCCTGCCCGACACCTCCTCCTCGGCGGGGCCTGCCCGACACCTCCTCCTCGGCGGGGCCTGCCCGACACCTCCTCCTCGGCGGGGCCTGCCCGACACCTCCACCTCGGCAGGGCCCGCCCGACACCTCCTCCTCGGCGGGGCCCGCCCGACACCTCCTCCTCGGCGGGGCTGCCCGACACCTCCTCCTCGGCGGGGCCCGCCCGACACCTCCACCTCGATGGGGCCCGCCCGACACCTCCACCTCGGCGGGGCCCGCCCGACACCTCCACCTCGGTGGGTCCCGCCCGACACCTCCTCCTCGGCGGGGCCCGCCCGACACCTCCTCCTCGGCAGGGCCCGCCCGACACCTCCACCTCGATGGGGCCCACCCGACACCTCCTCCTCGGCGGGGCCCGCCCAAACACCTCCACCTCGATGGGGCCCGCCCGACACCTCCTCCTCGGCGGGGCCCGCCTGACACCTCCTCCTCGGCGGGGCCCGCCCAAACACCTCCTTGTCAGTGGGGCCTGCCCAAATATCACCATGGCGACGGGGGCCCACCCAAACATCACCACCTCGACGGGGCCCGCCCGAACACCTCCTTGTCAGTGGGGCCTGCCCAAATATCACCATGGCGACGGGGGCCCACCCAAACATCACCACCTCGACGGGGCCCGCCCGAACACCTCCTTGTCAGTGGGGCCTGCCCAAATATCACCATGGCGACGGGGGCCCACCCAAACATCACCACCTCGACGGGGCCCGCCCGAACACCTCCTTGTCAGTGGGGCCTGCCCAAATATCACCATGGCGACGGGGGCCCACCCAAACATCACCACCTCGACGGGGCCCGCCCGAACACCTCCTTGTCAGTGGGGCCTGCCCAAATATCACCATGGCGGCGGGGTCCGCCCGAACAACTCCTCGGCGGCTGAGCCCCGCCCGACGTCCTCCTGGATGGGTCGGCGACCCAAACAGCTCTTCGGAGAGCAACCCCCACCTTTCTAACATTCCGAAATCCGGAAATGTCCAAACCCGGGCTCAGGTGTTTCCAGATTTGTGACGTCAGAAAGATGTTCCAAAGCCCAGAAAAACGCAAAATCTGAAACGGCCTCGGTCCAGAGGGTTCCGGATTTGGGACGCTGCATCTGTACTGTAATAGATATAGCTCCACCCAGTGGACTACTGTGGCATTGCAGCCAGTGCTGTTTACAAGAATAAACAGGTCAGGTCACCTGACAGGCTTCCTGAAGCTATCAGCCATCTTACATCTGCGTGTTTGTGATGTCAAACTGAAAACATAACATTGGCGATGAGGATGGGATAATAGGATAACCTAGCTGAAATTTTTGTTGGTGGCTGATTCAGCCATCTGACAGAGAGACTTTGAGAGCTTCTCTGTTTTGATTAACAGCTAAAAATCCAAGGAAAATTACAAGCACACTTGGCTGAACTGCCAGAGTTCAGATGGCCGTGCCTATGGGAATAATAGGGCGCTTGGGGAAGTTTCAATGCAACCATGAAAGTTTCGGAGCATTTGTGGAGTGGCTAGAAATGTTTATCACTGCAAATAATATCATCAAAGTCCCAAATGATGAAAACCATAACCGGGTGGTGTTAGAAAGACCACGGGCTATTTTTTTAACTGAAGCAGGGCCCGAGGTGTATGAAGAGGGATCTCATAGAAACATATAAAATTCTGACAGGATTGGACAGGTTAGATGCAGGAAAAATGTTCCCGATGTTGGGGAAGTCCAGAACCAGGAGTCACAGTCTAAGGATAAGGGGTAAGCCATTTAGGACCGAGACGAGAAGAAACTTCTTCACTCAGAGAATTGTGAACCTGTGGAATTCTCTATCGCAGAAAGTTGTTGAGGCCAGTTCGTTAGATATATTCAAAAGGGAGCTAGATGTGGCCCTTACGGCTAAAGGGATCAAGGGGTAAGGAGAGAAAGCAGAAATGGAAGACTGAAATTGCAAAAATAATCAGCCATGATCATATTGAATGGTGGTGCAGGCTCGAAGGGCCGAATGGCCCACTCCTGCACCTATTTTCTATGTTTCTCTGTTTCTATGTAAACCCTGAAAATTTGCCTGTGCCCGTCAAGCCAAAGAACACATCAACTAGGTTAGAACAGCACTACAGTCCTGAGCCCCTGGAAATTGCTGAAAGTTATCATTTCGGAATACGAGATCAGTTAACCGAAGAAAGTATCAGTGAGTACATTGTAACATTAAAGAAGCTATCTATTCACAGTAATTTTGGAAACTTTCAGGACCGAGCATTGCGTGACCGCTTTGTTTGTGGGATGAAAAATGATGCGATCAGAAGAAAGTTATTGACATCGCCTAACTTGACTTTTGATTAGCGTGTCAGACAGCTATGTCAATGGACATGGTCAACCAATGTTCCCGAGAATTTCATACTATTTTCGGTGGTCAGACAACCGAGGTGAATCGCCTGCAGGTTAAAAGTAAAAGGCAGTTGGGCCCTAAGGTTTCAGCAACTGGCAAGGGTAACAGAGCATTGAAGTCCTGCTATCGATGCCTGGGACAACCCATTGCTCAAAGTTGTCCATATGTGAAGGAAGAGTGTTTCTTCTGCAGGAAAACTGGGCATCCTGCGAAGGCATGCCGACTGAAGAGTAAACCAACTTTCAAAGCTATAAGTAGAAATCCCCAGAGACTACATAGCATGGAAGAAAAACAACAGGACGAGGAGGTTTTAGAGCTACACATTATCAGGAGCATGAGGGTATCTAACAGCGATTCAAAATGTATCAACAGCCATGTAGATGTTGCAGGAACCAAGATACCCATGGAAATCGACACTGGTGCATCCGTGAGTGTAGCACCGGAATTGCTATTCCTCAATAAATTGCATGATTTCCCACTGGAGCAATCCAAGATAGAGTTGCGAGGCTACTCGGGAGAGAACATTCCTGAAGTTAGCAGCCATTTTAAAGCCTGTGAGTTCGTACGGTCATACCGAAAACATAACCAGTACGACAAAGAAAGTGACTTAACCCTCCTATCTTCATGTTGCATTTATTCCTCATTGCTATCCTGCACCAAAAGGGAACCAATTTTCCTGTGTTGTCCACGTTTGGTGTGCCTGTAAAGTGGTCACTCACATCCTGGCTCTGGCTGTATTCTGCTTCTTGTGAGGGCTTCAGAGGAGCAGAGAAAGCAGGAATGGGATACTGAAGTTGCATGATCAGCCATGATCATATTGAATGATGATGCAGGCTCGAAGGGCTGAATGGCCTACTCCTATATCTATTTTCTATCTTTCTATGTTTCTATGTAGGGTAGTTTGGCAGCTCAATTAAATGGGTACATTAAATACTGGTACAACATCCCTTTAAATCTGCTGCTGTGTCGGATATCATTCCGGTCAGACATTATGTCCCCTGAATTGTGCCCGGTCCATACAGGGAATTCATGAATAATATTTGAATAAGCAACTTCACAAGATACTTTGAGGTCAGCAATTTGCGATATACACACGAACTGCATATTGTTACCAACGACAGGATGCCCAAATATTGCCTGTAGTTCCTAGCAGTCACTTATCGAAAATTATTGCCACCAGCCCCTAATCAGGTCCACTGCCTATCCTCTCATACAAGGATTGGTTAATAGGAACATCTAATGAGAGAGAATTTTCATTTCAATCAAATCAGTGTAATCTAAATATTTGATGTAATCGGTTTAGATCCAGAAGGCATTCGGCAAGGTGCCACACATGAGATTATTGGCAAAAATGAGAATGCACGAAAATAGAGGTAGCTTTGGGTTGACAATTAGTTGGGAGGTAGGAGACAGAGAGGGGGACATGGGGTAGGGGTGCTCAGGTTGGCAGGGTGTGTCTAGCGGTGATCCCCGGGGATCTGTGCTGGGGCCTCAACTTTTTACCATATTTATTAATTGTAATGACTCAAGAGTCTGGTTACTGTAAACTTACTCAGGTGAAACCTGATCCATCTTTATTCCAGTCCAAGAGTGCCAGCTTGACAAAGACACACAGCTTATATACAGGTGACCAAGCACACATGCCACATGCATACAGCCCGATGACCTCCGACCGTAGCGCCCTCTGGTGTCTGTGACCCCCAAGCATTAATACATAACATTAATGTTTTGCATGAAGAAATAGAGAGTTGTGTATCCAAAGTTTCAGGTGACATTAAGTTAGGAGTGACAGAAAATTCCAAAGGGCCATAGGCAGATGGTTACTGGCCAAAACTATGGCAAATGGAGTTCAACGTGGGCAAATATGAAGTAATCTACTTTGGACCCAAGCAAGATACATCAGAGTATTTCTAAATAGTTAGAAACTAGGGACTCAGGTAAAAAAGCAATCAAAAAGGCAAATTGAATGTTGGTCTTTATCTCAAGGGCGGTGCATTACAAAGGGGAGGAAGTTCTGCTTCAGTATAATCATCATCATCATAGGCAGTCCCTCGAAATCGAGGAAGACTTGCTTCCATTCTAAAAGTGAGTCCTCAGGGGACTGTACAGTCCAATACGGGAATTACAGTCTCTGTCACAGGTGGAACCGATAGGCGTTTCAGCAAAGGAGGGGTGGGACTGATTTGCCGCTCCCTCCGCTGTCTGCGCCTGTTTTCCGCATGCTTTCGGCGACGATACTCGAGGTGCTTAGCGCCCTCCCGAATACTCTTCCCCCACCTAGGGCGGTCTTTGGCCAGGCATTCCCAGGTGTCGATGGGGATGCCACACCCTTTCGAGAAGGCTTCGAGGGTGTCCCCAAAACGCCTCCTCTGCCCACCTGGGTCTCACTTGCCGTTTAGGAGTCCAAGTACAGCGCTTGCTTTGGGAGTCTTGTGTCAGGCATGCGGAAATGTGGCCTGCCCAACGGAACTGGTCGAGTGTGGTCAGTGCTTCAATGCTGGGGATGTTGGCCTGATTGAGGACATTAACGTTGGTGCATCTGTCCTCCCAGCGGATTTGCAGGATCTTGCGGAGACATCGTTGGTGGTATTTCTCCAGCGATTTGAGATGCCTGCTGTATATGGGCCACGTCTTTGAGCCATACAGGAGGGCAGGTATTATAGAGCTTTGGTCACACTCCTTCTGGAGTATTGCATTCAGTGTCGGGCCCCGTGCCTCGGGAAGAATACATTGGCCTTGGAGGAGTTGCAGCGTAAATCTCCAGAATGATTCCAGGGCTGAGAGGGTAATTATTATGAGGACAGGTTGCGTAAACCTGGCTTGTATTCCCTACAGTGCAGGAGATTGATAGGTTATCTAATCAAGGTGATTAAAATGTTAAAAGGATTTGATGGGGTAGATGTGGAGAGATTATTTCCTCTGGTGGGGGAATCAAGAACAAGGAGTCATAATCTTAAAATTAGAGCTTGGCCATTCAGGAGCGAAATCAGGAAGCACTTTTAAACACAAAGGGTAGTAGTAATTTTTAACTCTCTCTCCCAAAAGACTGTGGTTGCTGGGACAAGTTGAGCTGTCAAGACTGAGATCAATTTAAAAAAAAAGATTATATTAATGTAAGTGTATCGAGGGATACGGTGTTAAGGCAGGAAAATGGCCTGCACCTGCTCCTAATGTCTCTCTGTTCCTGTGAACCGACAAAGGCAGTTTAGGTCCAGGGAACTTGACTGTAGAAAGTGAAATAAAATAACTGGGCTTAGAAATGGGCAGTCTGGGAGAACCTGTTAGAAAGAATGAAAGAATTAGGGGGGCAAAATTGGTCTTTTTTATAGCCCCATTAGCGCTTCCGGGTGGTGCTCGTGAGGCGCAATGAGGTTATGGTCGATAGCGCCTCCGTGGAAATTGCCCCGGAGGTTTGTGGGCGTTGTGTCATTAGCACCTTTGCTGGCGCACACACGTGCAATATTTTCCAATATTTCGCAAAGATTCCTTGTACTATTCCCCTGAAAAGGAAGAATCCCTTTTTGAACTTTTAAAATGGAAGGAAAACTTCGGGACACAAATGAGTTTTGAAAGGCAGACGAGGCCTGCGAGAGATAAAGGGGATGCATTCATGCATTCATGGAGACCCCCCCCCCCACAGTGTTTGGACTCAAAGGAAAGGGAATACAATTTGGAACTCGATGAACATTTTGGTATCCTAGTAAAAACTCTGAGGAAGAAACCTAAGAGTTTAACAAGTTTAGAATTTTAAAAGGACATGTTAAAACAGACTGCAAGAACAGAGGGTGGGACTTCACTCGGAATTGGATATTGGAGCTAATTCAATTTGTCTGGGAGAATGAGTCAATCGATAACTAACGAGAACTGTGGGGCATAAAAATTTGCTCCCTAGGACATAAACGCATCAAGAGCTATCAGGCTAATCACCGGAGACCATTATTTGCATGCATGTGCAAATAGCCCTATAGAAATCACGGGCCCAGCCAAACGGCCCAAGAGTTTAAACACTCTTACAACAATGCAAAGCCATTGATTTCCACATTATCACATCTTAATCAAATCAATACTAAACTAGCCCGCCAAAACTCGACAAAAGATGGTTTTTAAAACGAATGGACAGCTGCATCAAGAAAAAAGGCTGAGCTAGTTTTGGCGTGAAGATAAGGAAGCTTTTTGGGGGTATAAATATACCTTTTTCCAAAGGGAAGTAGGTGTGTGGGTGTGTGTGCGCGTTTTTAGAGACACTCTCCGGAGCAGTTCTCATCGCACAAGCCCTCTACCTGTTCCGTGGACTCCAGAAGACCGACCAGAAAAATCGACAAGAAACCTGCAAGGACCGACCAAACACGCCGCAACAACAAGAGGCCCACGAAATGACCAACGGAAGATTACCAGAAACCGAATTGGTAAGCTGGGCCATCGCAACCAACGAAACGACCAGCCGGAATCAACTCTGCAAAAACCGAAAAATCAATATAGTTTCCATTCTACAATCTACTCCTGCACGATCAACGGGTGAGATTTTATTTAAAGAGACTGACAAAAACTATCCCTAACCAAAGAAAGTGGATACTCACCCCGTAGATCCTAACACGCCCAACCGCATCAGCAGACTCACCCCAACTGAAGACCACGCAGTCTGAAGTCCACTCCTCCATCCGGGGTACGGCTCACCTAAACGACAAAGTCCAGTGAACCCCAAAACCGTGTTCCAGCAGCAACTGTCCAACAGAGAGGTGAGCATAGTCCCTGAAGCCCCAGAGTTCTGACTTAGTTAGATAGGGGTATTGGGAGGGGGTTAAGGGAACATTGTTTAGGATATGTTTATCCTCTGTTTTTCTTCCCCTTTAAAGTAATAAGCTGTATAATTCTTATCTGGTGTGAATTGTTAGTATTATTTAAAGGTGCGTTCTGTAATTTGTCTTGAATGTAATAAAACCATACCTGCTCCTTACCTTGAAACCAATCATCTGTCATCAGTTCGTCACTTCCCCCAAATAAGTCTAGAATCGAGAACCCAGGGTGTGGGAGTGCTTCGAAACCACTCAGTGAGGTCAGAAGGGAAAGCTGACCTCCCCACAAACCACCCCCTACACATGGCGATGACGTCATCACTGTGCATGCCAACCCTTCACCGCCCCATGGGGGGAAATTGCCCCGGAGGTTGGGGGGGGGGGGGGGAGGGCATTGTGTCGTTAGTGTCACGCCTCGCGATTTTCACCCTGGGCTGGCGCAGGCACGGTGATCGCCGTGTACGCTGACCCCTCACCGCCCCATGGGGGGGGGGGGGGGAATGCCCCGCAAGTGGCAAGAATGGCACCGGCCGATGTCACCGCCAGCTTCGCTGGTCGCGGATATCCGCCGCCGAGGTGCCCCTTGAAGCAGAGGCCGTTTGCGCCATGGGCTGCCATATTTTTCTGTTGGCCGACTCTTCTGGCCGCCATCCTGCAGCCCAGCACTCCGTTTTGAGTGCCGGGCTGCTGGCCCTGGTGGCCCAGTGGCGGCCGCCAAAGGGGCTGTAGAGCGCTCATCAGCCCTCCCCTTTAATTGAAGGGGTTGGGCGTTCTGCCACGTCAGCGCTACATGGAGCATCCGGGAGCGCTCCTCCACGGAAGCTGAGCGCCTCCAATAGCGCTCCGCCTCCGTTGAGGGGCGGAACGGCCGAATTCCGCACCAGGGGCGGAAACTCCAGGCCGATCGATAAACGTCCCGGCCTCGGAAGGTTACCGCCTTCAAATGGGGCGCGGAGCAATTTCGCCCCCTAGGTTTTTTAGCAAGCTTTTTAGTCTCACTTAACAGCCATGATCAGTGTAAATAGAGAATATCAATCGATGACGGAGATAATTTTCTCAGAATGCACAATCAGGAGGGAATTGGGCCTCACAACAGGAAATCACAGGCCCGCATATTGGGAAAATCAGGCCCAAAAACTGAGCGTACTCAGTAATTTCAGTAACAATGTTAGCAATGTGAGGTCAGCACATGGAATGTGATATTAAAAATTGAATTGGACCTATAATTGCAAACAACGAGACTGCAATTCCAGTGGATCAGCAGTGTTTGTTTGGTTAAATGCTGGTTATGTTGATTCTGATAGAGCAGTCAATAATCTTTCATCATTAATATGCCAGCAGGTTCATGTCAATTATCTGGACCTAAGAATGTTGTCGCAGAATTGGGAGGATCGGTCACTGTGGACTGTCGGTATGATATGAGTTATAAGGACAATGATAAACAATGGTGTAAAGGTAAATATTACTTGAGCAGCTCTGTTGTGGTTTCTACTGATCAACCAGAAAAAGGAGGAGTATCACTGACTGATAACAAAACACAAGGGATATTTTCAGTAACCATGGACCACCTAACAAAGAGTGATGAAGGAACATACTGGTGTGTGATAGTACAACCAACATTTCAAGCAAATGAAAAGTTTTCGATCGAATTGAAAGTTTCTGAAGGTAAGAAGACAAATGTATTTCTATTTAGTTTATGCTACCCAAATGTAAACATTTGAGCCAACAAATTCCCACCTGTCTGTTCTGACAGTGACTCTGTGTCAAATCCCGGGGAAACGTTCATTTGCATAAAAGGGGTGGGCACCCAGTTACTGGGGTGCCCAGCCCATGGGGGCCATTGGATTTCCAGAACAACATCTCGCCACCATCAGGAATGGTGATGAGTCGCTGCGGGGTGGGGGGAGGGGGTGCGTGGAAGGGGAATGAACTTGCAAAATAATGTCCCTACTGAAAGGTTTTAGCTGCCAATCACTCTGAGATCAGAACCTCTGCCAACTCACACAGGAGGAGGGACGTCAGCACTGTATCTGCACCCAGTAGGCACCAAAAGGTCAAATTCACTCGTCATGTGTTTTGTTGTAGTTGCCTCTGATTTCTTCCTTCCGGGCCTCAGTCAATGCTAATTCCATTAATTTTTTCCCCTTATATATAATGGAATGGTCTCATCATTTGAATTAAGCTACTCAAGCAATACAAAGAGGGAATGTAATGCTAAACTATTGACTGATTGAATTATTTAAGTACCTCAATTAAGAGGAGTAAACTGTACGCAAAAAGTACTTTTAGTGATAAAGGGAGATAAATTGGATGCGCATGCGGCCGGGCATGGTGCCGTTAATGACTCCCGCTAAATTAGTCGGGAGGTTAGCGGTGACGCTACGGCGTTGCGCCCCACTGTCGTCATTGCCGCGCACAGCGCCCCATTAGCACCCTGGTCTCTAAATTGGGTTTTGCCCCCTGAAGCTGTGCCGGGCGATGACAGCGACAGCTCCAGGGGGGCGCGTACCGAGCGGCCAGCTGCTACCCAGTGGAAATTTAAAGGGGAGATGGCCAGCTGCTGCTGAGTAAAACACACGGCGCTTTGATTCCCGCACCAGTGCGGGTTTGTTCCGCGGGGTCTGTGCCGCGATTGCTCAGCCCAGCACTCTGCCTGGGTGGTCCAGGTCGGTGGTTCCCTTCTCTTTAATTCGGGGAAGAGCCCCTCGTACGCGGCATCATTACACGGCCCAGTGCAAAGCGCTGCTCAGCCTTGTGTGCCTTGCTACCGCCCCAGGAAGGAAGTGGAGCGCTCGATTTAGTGCTCCACTTCCTTCCGGGAGTGGTCCTCCAAATCTATCGCGAGAGGCGAGACTTCTGCACCTGGTCTTGTGCCTCCCAAGCGTCACTGCCTGCAAATAGGACGATACCCAATTTCTAGACTAAGATGTTCAGCATGTTCCTCTATTTTATCTCCAGCACACAGGCCAACAATGCGTCCAACCACAAGGACAAGAACGTTTGAGGTTTCTGTCACTACAGCTCTCACCACTTCTTTTCCCAGCTCGAGGAGAGACAGGTTAGTGTCTCAAAAGGTCAAAATCACTATTGTGCATCTTTACCATAAGTGTGATAGTATTCTGCAAATAGCTCGCAGATGCTTTTTTAAAATGCTGAACTGGAGGGAAAAATACAATATGGCGCTTCACTATCCTTGGCAATCTTTGGTGAAACTTATAATAGATCATATGGTTTTGGCTTTGGTACTTTGCATTGAATAGAGCAGGTTTCAAGAATTTCTGAAAACCCGTATCCTTTCTTTTTAAGGAGCTTGACGAGGTAAGCATTACATTTTTCTCCTTTCTTTTGCACAGTGCCCTGTTGAGATGTCCGACACGTAGTTTCTGTCAGATCTCCGGGGGCTGATCTTCCTCTCCTGGTGCAGGGCGCGAGCAATTATTGCAGAGCACTCCAGAAGTGGGCTGTGCTTCACTGACATCTTCAGCATTCAATCTTCCTCCGGGGCCTCAGCAGTAGGTGTGGAAAGGTTCAGTAAAGGGAATAACAGGTGTTGGTAGACGTAACATCAATCCCAGTCACTTGCAGCAGTGCGGTGTCTGGGCATGCTCCACCTCACAGTCAGCACGGGGACTGTGGTTCTCGTATTGGACTGTTCAGCCACTCAAGGACTCGTTTTAAGAGTGGAAGCAAGTCTTCCTCGATTCAAAGGGACTGCCGATGATTTATTTGGTCCAGGCGTGATTGGTGGGAGAATTACCCAATCCCCTCATTCTGGCAGAAGGAGGCCATTCGGCCCATCGTGCCTGTGCCAGCTCTTTGAAGGAGCTGTCCTATTTCGTCCCATTCCTCACTACTCTCTGCCCCCTATCCCTTAGCCAATTTCGTAGACAAGTTACTGCCGTCCCTTTAATACCACTTACAGCAAAGAGAGCACACAGCAAAGCAAACAAAGATTCTTTACCGAATCTATTTAAAAAGATTCTCGACCAACGACAACAAACTGAACTGTGTAACACCAAACCTAGCCACTTACAGCAGTGCAGACTCCAGGCGTGATTGATGGGGAATTACCCAACCATCTCCATTCTGGATGGGCATAGTGGCGTCACAATATGCTGCCAAGACTAAAAGTATTCTGCAACACGTCCTGAGGTAGCAAAACCATCTTTGATTCAAAAAGTCTAAAATAAAAACCTAATTTGACAATGCCAGCATATGAGGAAAAGTTGAGTAGGTTGGGCCTCTACTCATTGGAATTCAGAAGATTGAGGGATGATCTTATCGAAACATATAAGATTATGTGGGGGCTTGACAAGGTGGATGCAGAGAGGATGTTTCCACTGATAGGGGAGACTAGAACTAGAAGGCATAATCTTAGAATAAGGGGCCGCCCATTTAAAACTGAGATGAAGAAGAATTTCTTCTGACAGAGGTGTGTAAATCTGTGGAATTCACTGTCTCAGAGAGCTGTGGAAGTTGGGTCATTGAATAAGTTTAAGACAGAGATAGACAGTTTTTTAACCAACAAGGGAATAAGGGGTTATGGGGAGTGGGCAGAGAAGTGGACCTGAGCCCATGATCGGTTCAGCCATGATCGTATTAAATGGCGGAGCAGGCTCAAGGGGTGGGGTAGACAGCTCATGAGAAGAACTGCCTGCTACCTGTTTTATTATGGGATCTTTTGACATCCACATAAGTAGGCAGATAGAGCCTTTCCTCCAAAACAAAGCACCTCTGGGCACTACAGTGCTATGTCCGTAGTGAGACCTGAATTCACAACCTTCTGGGGCTGAAATTACCACCCTCTCCGTAAGCTCCATAAGAGGCGGGAATGGTGTGGGGAGGCCTCACCGATGGGGGGAAGACAAATGGGACGACCCGTTCAAAATTGCTCCCAGGCTGGGACTGACGGGAACGGGTTTCTGCTCGGCCTGTATTCCCACCGCGTCGGGCACGCACCGACCACTTATCATCTGGCGACGACCCCCCTCGTGGAACTGCCGCGGTGGGGCGCTGTCTGTGGCTGGGCAGCACATCCACCCTCAGAGGTGTGGTCGCGCTGCCGGCAACTCCTGCTTATTTATTTACTGTCGACCAAGTGCCATGATGTCAGGCAGACAATTATGCCCACAAATTCGACCGGGCCACCAACAGGAGGCCTTGCAACCTTCTCGTTGTTGTTTGTGGGAGTTTGCTGCTATTGTGTTCTTAACACAGATGAGACTGCACACAGGGAGGTTAAAGTAACAGTGACCTCAGTCTTTCTTAAGACACTCCAGAGTGAGGAACAGGCCTTAGGGGCCGGCTTATATACAGTGCTCCCAAGGGATGCTGGGATCCCTTGGGACTTCAGGGGATGCACTCCCTGGTGGCGGAACATGGGAGTGCATGCTTTACAGATACACAACATCACTCCCCCCCCAAAGTCAAAGTGAAAACTATTTACAAGGTGAGGTGGTTGGGAGCCTTTCTTTCCCTGGTGGACTGCCTCGGTACAAATGTCTGTTCTGGTGTGTTGGCTGTGCCCTCGCTGGGCTGGCGTATTGTTGGCCCTGCAGGGCTGCTGGGTGAGCATGGCCTTGCTGGGCTGTTGGGCGTGATGGGTTTGATTTCCAGGATGGTGTCATTGATCCTTTGGCTGTGTGTTGTGGGCTCGAAAAAGATGGTGTCTGCTGTGGGTTGTTCAGGGCAGTCTGTGAACCGCAGCCTCATTTGGTCCAGGTGCTTTCTGCAAATTTGTCCATTGTCTAGTTTGACTACAAACACCCTACTCCCTTCTTTAGCTATCACCGTGCCCACGATCCACTTGGGACTATGTCCATAGTTTAGCACATACACAGGGTCATACAGATCAATTTCCCGTGACACAGTGCCGTGACCATTGTTTACATTTTGTTGCTGCCGCCTGCTCTCTACCTGATCATGCAGGTTGGGGTGAACCAGCGAGAGTCTGGTTTTAAGTGTCCTTTTCATGAGTAGCTCAGCCGGGGGCACCCCTGTGAGCGAATGGGGTCTCGTGCAGTAGCTGAGCAGTACTCGGGACAGGTGGGTTTGGAGTGAGCCTTCCGTGACTCATTTAAGGGTCTGATTGTTTGTACTGCCCGCTCTGCCTGCCCATTGGAGGCTGGTTTAAACGGGGCCGAGGTGACATGTTTGATCCCATTGCGGGTCATGAATTCTTTAAATTCGGCACTGGTGAAACATGGCCCGTTGTCACTGACCAGTATGTCAGGCAGGCCATGGGTGGCAAACATGGCCTTCAGGCTTTCAATGGTGATGGTGGCGGTGCTTCCCGACATTATTTCACATTCAATCCATTTTGAAAAAGCATCCACCACCACCAGGAACATTTTACTGAGAAACGGGCCCGCATAGTCGACATGGATCCTCGACCATGGTCTGGAGGGCCAGGACCACAAACTTAGTGGTGCCTCTCTGGGCGTGTTGCTCAACTGAGCACACACGCTGCATTGCCGTACACAGGGCTCTAAGTCAGAGTCGATACCGGGCCACCACACATGGGATCTGGCTATCGCTTTCATCATTACTATACCCGGGTGTGTGCTGTGGATGAACGTCTCCCTGCCCTTTTTGGGTAGCACTACACAGTTACCCCACAACAGGCAGTCTGCCTGAATGGACAGCTTGTCCTTTCGCTGCTGGAATGGCTTGATTAGCTCTTGCATTTCAACGGGGATGCTGGCACAGTTTTTTACTAGGGATAGCAGAGGATCTTGGCTGGTCCAAGTCCTAATCTGACGGGCCGTGACAGTGATTTATCATTTTCAAATGCTTCCATGACCATCAACAAGTCTGCGGGCTGCGCCACCATCAACAAGTTTGCAGGCTGCGCCATTTCCACCCCCGTGGTGGGCAATGGTAGCCGACTGAGAGCATCCGCACAGTTCTCGGTGCCTGGCCTGTGACGGATGGTATAGTTATATGCTGATAGCACCTGTGCCCACCTTTGTATGCGGGCTGAGGCATTAGTATTTATCCCCTTGTTTTCAGCGAACAGGGATATGAAGGGCTTGTGATTGGTTTCCAGCTCAAATTTGAGGCCAAACGGGTACTGATGCATTTTCTTTACCCCGAACACACACGCTAATGCCTCTTTCTCAATCATGCTATAGGTCCTCTCGGCCTTAGACAAGCTCCTGAAGGCATAGGCGACAGTTTGCAACTTCCCCGCAACGTTAGCTTGTTGTAATACACACCCGACTCCGTACGACAACACATCACATGCTAGCACAAGTCTTTTACACGGGTTATACAATACAAGCAGCTTGTTGGAGCATAAAATGCTTCTGGCTTTCTCAAAAGCAATTACTTGTTTTTTTCCCCATACCTAGATCTCACCTTTACGCAATAACACATGTAGGGGCTCTAAGAGGGTGCTTAACCCCGGTAGGATGTTACCAAAATAGTTGAGGAGACCCAGGAACGACCGCAGCTCCATGATGTTCTGTGGCCTGGGCGCGTTCCTGATAGCCTCTGTCTTGGCGTCTGTGGGCCGAATGCCATCCGCCGTGATCTTTCTCCCCAAAAACTCCACTTCTGTTGCCATGAAGACGCATTTCGACCTCTTCAGCCACAGCTCTATGCGATCCAGTCGCTGGAGGACCTCCTCCAGGTTTTGTAGGTGCTCGACGGTGTCCTGACCCGTGACCAATATGTCGTCCTGAAAAACCACCGTGCGTGGTACCGACTTGAATAGGCTCTCCATGTTTCTTTAGAAGATCGCTGCAGCCGACCGAATTCCAAACGGGCATTTGTTGTAGATGAACAGTCCCTTGTGCGTGTTGATGCAGGTGAGGCCCTTCGAAGACTCCTCTAGCTCCTGCGTCATGTAGGCCGAAGTCAGGTCGAGCTTAGTGAATGTCTTGCCTCCTGCCAGCGTCGCAAATAGGTCGTCTGCCTTAGGTAGCGGGTATTGGTCCTGTAGCGAGAAACGATTAATAGTTACTTTATAATCGCCGCAAATCCTGACCGTGCCATCACTTTTGAGCACTGGAACAATCGGGCTGGCCCACTCGCTGAATTCCACTAGGGAAATGATGCCCTCGCGTTGCAGCCTGTCCAGCTCGATTTCCACTGTCTCTCTCATCATGTGAGGTACTGCTCGCGCCTTGTGGTGAATGGATCGTGCCTCTGGGACCAAGTGGATGCGCACCTTCGCCCCGGAAAAGCTTCCAGTGCCTGGCTCAAAAAGGGAAGGAAATTTGTTAAGAACCTGGGTACATGAGGCCTGATCGACATGTGACAGCGCTCGGATGTCATCCCCAGTTCCAGCGGATTTTGCCCAGCCAGCTCCTTCCAAGCAGTGTGGGGCCATCGACTGGGACAATCTGTGCACCGTCCCCTCGTAGGTGACCTTGACCATGGCACTGCCCAGGACAGTGATGAGCTCTTTGGTGTACGTTCTCAGTTTCGTGTGGATGGGGCTCAGGGCTGGTCTGAGTGCCTTGTTGCACCACAGTCCCTCAAACATCTTTTTACTCATGATGGATTGGCTAGCGCCAGTGTCCAGTTCCATGGCTACGGGTAAGCCATTCAATTTTACATTTAGCATTATAGGTGGACATTTCGTCGACAATGTGTGCACCCCGTGTACTTCAGCATCTGCCTCCTCTCTCTGAGGCTCGAAATTGCTTTGATCCACCATGGACCGATCTTCCTCTGCCACGTGGTGGTTAGTAGGTTTTGCAGAGCTTGCAGCTCTTGCAAACATACCCTTTGAAGCGGCATGAATAGGCTGAATAGAAGCCTCCACAACGCCAACAAGATGTGAATTGCCTTGCATTCATCTTTGTTGCGGACTCTGAGTCATCTGGCTCACCTGAGGCCTGCTGGCAGTTGCAGACTCGTGGTTTCTGCCCTGTACATTTCAACTCGCAAACACGGTTCCAGTTAATTTCTGAACATTGCTCGCACTTGTGTGCTGAGAGATTTGTTTGATGTTATCACTGGTGGACATAAACGTCTGTGCTATCGCAATGGCCTTACTGAGGGTCAGTGTCTCTACAGTCAAAAGTTTTCGTAGGATGATCTCGTGGCCAATGCCCAGTACAAAAAGGTCTCTGAGCATTTGCTCCAGGTAGCCATCAAACTCACATTGTCCTGCAAGTCGCCTTAGCTCGGCAACATAGCTCGTCACTTCCTGACCTTCAGATCGCTGGCACTTGAAGAACCGATACCTTGTCATCAGCACGCTCTCCCTCGGGTTAAGATGCTCCCGAACCAGTGTACACAGCTCCTCATACGACTTGTCTGTGGGTTTCACCAGAGCCAGAAGATTCTTCATAAGGCTGTAGGTCGGTGCCCCGCAGACCGTGAGGAGGACCGCTCTCCTTTTTGCAGCGCTTCCTTCTCCGTCCAGCTCGTTGACTACAAAGTACTGGTCTAGCTGTTCGACATAGGCTTCCCAGTCCTCACCCTCCGAGAACTTCTCCAGGATGCCCACAGTTTGCTGCATCTTTGCGTTGGATTCATACACTCGTCGCCAGTTATTGTGTTCCTAACACAGATGAGATTGCACACAGGGAGGTTAAAGTAACAGTGACCTCAGTCTTTATTAAGACACTCCAGAGTGAGGAACAGGCCTTAGGGGCCGGCTTATATACAGTGCTCCCAAGGGATCCCAGCATCCCTTGGGACTTCAGGGGATGCACTCCCTGGTGGCGGAACATGGGAGTGCATGCTTTACACATACACAACAGCTGCGTAACTTGGCTGCCGCATTTCCTATATTACATCAGTGACTATACTTCAAAAAAGGACTTCATTTGGGACGTCCAGTGATCGTGAAAGGCTTTGTATAAATGTAAACTTTTTTTTTACAGCTATAGCAACTATAAGTATTTTTCAGTTATATGAGAACAGATTGAAGCACAATGAACAAGACTGATGAGGAATAAAGTTGTTTTTGTTATGTAATTATGTAACTAGAGTTTAGAAGAGTGAGAGGTGATCTCATTGAAACATATGACTTCTGAAGATAGGTTGAGCAGATTGGGCCTATACTCATTGGAGTTCAGAAGAATGAGGTGATCTAATCGAAACACATAAAGTAATGAGGGGGCTCAACAAGGTGGATGCAGAGAGGATATTTCCACTCATAGGGGAAACTAAAACTAGGGGATATAGTCTGAGAATAGGGGGCCGCCCATTTAAAACAGATGAGAGGAATTTCTTCTCTCAGAGGGTTGTAAATCTATGGAATTGTCTGCCCCAGAGAGCTGTGGAGGCTGGGTCATTGAATATATTTAAGGTGGAGATAGACAGATTTTTGAGTGATAAGGGAATAAAGTGTTATGGGGAGCAGGCAGGGAAGTGGAGCTGAGTCCATGATCAAATCAGCCATGATCTTATTAAATGGCAGAGCAGGCTCGAGGGACCAAATGGCCTTCTCCTGCTCCTATTTCTTATGTTCTTATATAAGATTCTGAAGGGGATTGACAGGGTAAATGCAGAGAGGATGTTTCCCTTAGCTGGGGGAGTCTGGAACTAAGGCCACAGTCTCAGGATAAGAGGTTGACCATTTAAGACCGCGATGAGGAGGACGTTCTTCACTCAGAGGGTTGCGAATCTTTGGAATTCTCTGCCACAGAGGCCTGTGGATGCTGAGTCTTTGAGTATAATCAAGGATGAGATAGATAGACTTTGTACTCTAAGGGAATTGAGGTATATGGAGATCGGACAGGAAAGTTGTGTTGAGGTCGAAGGTCAGCCATGATCTCATTGAATGGCGGAGCAGGCTCAAGGGGCCATATGGCCTGCTCTTGCTCTTGTTTCTTATGTTCTTATGTTCTAATTACCTCAGCTCTGCCCATCTCATGCTCCATATATCTCACCTGTATTTTGCTGCAGGAAAGGTTCGTTTCTGAAACATGTCATTCTTTCAGTGGTCGTGGTGATCATCTTCCTACTGCTCATTGTTGCTGTTATTTTTTGTTTAAAAATAAAACAGTGGAAGAAATATGGTAAGTTCAGTCCAATACATTATAAATGCAACAAAAATTAGAAATCAAGAGCGACCATATTTAAAATATCTACAAAGAAGAACTTGCATTTATGAAGCATCTTTGCACGACCTCCGAACATTCCCGAATTGTTTTCCAGCCAATTAAATATATTGAAGTGCAGTCCCTGTTGTAATATAGGGAAAGACCGCATCCAATTTGCAAGCAGCATGATCCCACAAACAGCAATGAGATAAATCACCAGATAATTTGTTTTAGTGATGTGAGTTGTGGGATAAATATTGGTCATGACAGTGGGGATAACTCCCCTGCTCTTCTTCGAAATAGTGCCATGGGATCTTTTATGTCTAGCTGAGAGGGCAGACGGGGCATTGATTTAACAGCTCATCCAAACAAAAAAAGTTTCCAGCATTTTCTGATTATTTCATGCTTATAAATCTGCAAAGAATATTAAACTATTTTAAAAAAAATCATTATCATAGGCAGCCCCTCGAAATCGAGGAAGACTTGCTTCCACTCTAAAAGTGAGTTCTCAGGTGACTGTACAGTCCAATGCAGGAATTACAGTATCTGTCACAGGTGGGACAGACCGTGGTTGAAGGAAAGGGTGGGTGGGGAGTCTGGTTTGCTGCACACTCCTTCCGCTGCCTGCGCTTGTTTTCTGCATGCTCTCGGCGACAAGACTCGAGGTGCTCAGCGCCCTCCCGGATGCTCTTCCTCCACTTTGGGGGGACGTAGGCCAGGGACTCCCAGGTATCAGTGGCGATGATCTTCACCGCGCGACAACTACAAGAGAAATGCAGGGAACAGCACCAACCCTGGTCTTCTTTGACCTTACAAAGGTCTTTGACACAGTCAACCATGAGGGACTATGGAGTGTCCTCCTCTGTTTCGGCTGCCCCCAAAAGCTTGTCACCATCCTCCGCCTGCTCCCTGACTACATGCAAGCCGTGATTCTGACCAACTGATCCACCACAGACCCAATCCATGTCCGGACAGGGGCTGCGTCATCGCACCAACGCACTTCTCGGAAAAAAATAGCAAAGCACAGCATGTCAGGAACATACAACAAGAATTAAATTCAATATATCTGAAGTAGTTTTAAACACAATTTAATATTTCAAGATTTAGTCATACTCCATTGGGATAAAAATTCTTACGTGAAAACTGAGATCTCGGATAAGGGGCCAGAACTGGTTGTACCCAGACTCACCTGTGCAATTCCCTGCATGGTGAGGTCACAGTTAAGCTGGGATGTTGGGGAGCAGTGCAGAGGGTGTTAAAAAAACAAGCCTAAAGGCTTTGTGTCTTAATGCAAGGAGTATCCGCAATAAGGTGGATGAATTAACTGTGCAAATAGATGTTAACAAATATGATGTGATTGGGATTACGGAGACGTGGCTCCAGGATGAGCAGGGCTGGGAACTCAACATCCAGGGGTATTCAACATTCAGGAAGGATAGAATAAAAGGAAAAGGAGGTGGGGTAGCATTGCTGGTTAAGGAGGAGATTAAGGCAATAGTTAGGAAGGACATTAGCTTGGATGATGTGGAATCTATATGGGTAGAGCTGCAGAACACCAAAGGGCAAAAAACGTTAGTGGGAGTTGTGTACAGACCTCCAAACAGTAGTAGTGATGTTGGGGAGGGCATCAAACAGGAAATTAGGGGTGCGTGCAATAAAGGTGCAGCAGTTATAATGGGTGACTTTAATATGCACATAGATTGGGCTAACCAAACTGGAAGCAATACGGTGGAGGAGGATTTTCTGGAGTGCATAAGGGATGGTTTTTTAGACCAATATGTCGAGGAACCAACTAGGGGGGAGGCCATCTTAGACTGGGTGTTATGTAATGAGAAAGGATTAATTAGCAATCTCGTTGTGCGAGGCCCCTTGGGGAAGAGTGACCATAATATGGTGGAATTCTGCATTAGGATGGAGAATGAAACAGTTAATTCAGAGACCATGGTCCAGAACTTAAAGAAGGCTAACTTTGAAGGTATGAGGCGTGAATTGGCTGAGATGGATTGGCGAATGATACTTAAGGGGTTGACTGTGGATGGGCAATGGCAGACATTTAGAGACCGCATGGATGAACTACAACAATTGTACATTCCTGTCTGGCATAGAAATAAAAAAGGGAAGGTGGCTCAACCGTGGCTATCAAGGGAAATCAGGGATAGTATTAAAGCCAAGGAAGTGGCATACAAATTGGCCAGAAATAGCAGCGAACCTGGGGACTGGGAGAAATTTAGAACTCAGCAGAGGAGGACAAAGGGTTTGATTAGGGCAGGGAAAATGGAGTATGAGAAGAAGCTTGCAGGGAACATTAAGACGGATTGCAAAGGTTTCTATAGATATGTAAAGAGAAAAAGGTTAGTAAAGACAAATGTAGGTCCCCTGCAGTCGGAATCAGGGGAAGTCATAACGGGGAACAAAGAAATGGCGGACCAATTGAACAAGTACTTTGGTTCGGTATTCACGAAGGAGGACACGAACAACCTTCCGGTTATAAAAGGGGTCGGGGGGTCTAGTAAGGAGGAGGAACTGAGGGAAATCCTTATTAGCCGGGAAATTGTGTTGGGGAAATTGATGGGATTGAAGGCCGATAAATCCCCAGGGCCTGATGGACTGCATCCCAGAGTACTTAAGGAGGTGGCCTTGGAAATAGTGGATGCGTTGACAGTCATTTTCCAACATTCCATTGACTCTGGATCAGTTCCTATGGAGTGGAGGGTAGCCAATGTAACCCCACTTTTTAAAAAAGGAGGGAGAGAGAAAACAGGGAATTATAGACCGGTCAGCCTGACATCGGTAGTGGGTAAAATGATGGAATCAATTATTAAGGATGTCATAGCAGTGCATTTGGAAAGAGGTGACATGATAGGTCCAAGTCAGCATGGATTTGTGAAAGGGAAATCATGCTTGACAAATCTTCTGGAATTTTTTGAGGATGTTTCCAGTAGAGTGGATAAGGGAGAACCAGTTGATGTGGTATATTTGGACTTTCAGAAGGCGTTCGACAAGGTCCCACACAAGAGATTGATGTGCAAAGTTAGAGCACATGGGATTGGGGGTAGTGTACTGACATGGATTGAGAACTGGTTGTCAGACAGGAAGCAAAGAGTAGGAGTAAATGGGTACTTTTCAGAATGGCAGGCAGTGACTAGTGGGGTACCGCAAGGTTCTGTGCTGGGGCCCCAGCTGTTTACACTGTACATTAATGATTTAGATGAGGGGATTAAATGTAGTATCTCCAAATTTGCGGATGACACTAAGTTGGGTGGCAGTGTGAGCTGCGAGGAGGATGCTGTGAGGCTGCAGAGCGACTTGGATAGGTTAGGTGAGTGGGCAAATGCATGGCAGATGAAGTATAATGTGGATAAATGTGAGGTTATCCACTTTGGTGGTAAAAACAGAGAGACAGACTATTATCTGAATGGTGACAGATTAGGAAAAGGGGAGGTGCAAAGAGACCTGGGTGTCATGGTACATCAGTCATTGAAGGTTGGCATGCAGGTGCAGCAGGCGGTTAAGAAAGCAAATGGCATGTTGGCCTTCATAGCAAGGGGATTTGAGTACAGGGGCAGGGAGGTGTTGCTACAGTTGTACAGGGCATTGGTGAGGCCACACCTGGAGTATTGTGTACAGTTTTGGTCTCCTAACCTGAGGAAGGACATTCTTGCTATTGAGGGAGTGCAGCGAAGGTTCACCAGACTGATTCCCGGGATGGCGGGACTGACCTATCAAGAAAGACTGGATCAACTGGGCTTGTATTCACTGGAGTTCAGAAGAATGAGAGGGGACCTCATAGAAACATATAAAATTCTGACGGGGTTAGACAGGTTAGATGCAGGAAGAATGTTCCCAATGTTGGGGAAGTCCAGAACCAGGGGTCACAGTCTAAGGATAAGGGGTAAGCCATTTAGGACCGAGATGCGGAGGAACTTCTTCACCCAGAGAGTGGTGAACCTGTGGAATTCTCTACCACAGAAAGTTGTTGAGGCCAATTCACTAAATATATTCAAAA
Organism: Pristiophorus japonicus; assembly: GCF_044704955.1. NCBI lineage: Eukaryota > Metazoa > Chordata > Chondrichthyes > Pristiophoridae > Pristiophorus > Pristiophorus japonicus. The sequence goes on along the minus strand of NC_091993.1, from coordinate 117,013,981 downwards.
AGGAGTTAGATGAGGTCCTTACTGCTAGGGGGATCAAGGGGTATGGCGAGAAAGCAGGAATGGGGTACTGAAGTTGAATGTTCAGCCATGAACTCATTGAATGGCGGTGCAGGCTAGAAGGGCCGAATGGCCTACTCCTGCACCTATTTTCTATGTTTCTATGTTTCTATGGCAGAGAGGAGGAACTATCTATGAGGGAATGAAACTCAGAAATTCACCAACCCAATGTCATTATCATTATCATTGAAGATACAAACCTTTGCTAGTAGGAGTCAGTATGAGCTGCCTCGCAGTAGTTTTAAGGCATAGAAACCAGAAGACCTGGGTCCGATCACCCCAGCCTATGCAAACGTAGCTGTCCTCCCACTAGTTTTGGCCACTTTGAGAGCCCTTGTTTTTAATTGGATACTGTCCTTTATTTCTTTAGTTAGCCACAGATGGCTATCTTTTCTTTTACACCCTTTCCTCCTCACTGGAATATATTTTTCTTGAGAGTTGTGAAATGTTACAACTGTACAGGGTATTGGCGACGCCATACCTAAAGTACTGCATATAGTTTTGGTCACCTTATTTAAGGAGGGATATACTTGCATTGACGGCGGCCTTTTGGCTAAGATCATGCGTAACTGACCTGACAGGGGAGTAACCATGACCCCAAAGTGGTTCTCCCTGGATCAGGAAGGTGGTTCTCCTATGCTTTTTGTAAATAGGAGGTGGGTGGGGTGGCTTGACCCATCCACCTCCACGGAGGTGTGTGGGGGACCTGACTCATCCACCTCCATGGCACGAACCTGGTATTGCAGTACTTCCAGGAACGGTGCAGTGGCTCTCGGCCTTTTGGCTAAGAGCATTGGCGCAGAGTGATCCTTGATGTGTGCAAGGTGACCTCTGGCGTTTGTGATTTGACAAAGAATTGGAAAGATTGGCTACGAATTTTTAAAAAAAACGTGGTTCTCCCTGAATCAGGAAGGTGATTCTCCTATGCTTTTTGGAAATAGGAGGTGGGTGGGGTGGCTTGACCCATCCATCTCCACGGAGGTGTGGGAGGCCTGACCCATCCACCTCCATGGCACGAACCTGGTATTGCAGTACTTCCAGGAACGGTGCAGTGGCTCTCGGCCTTTTGGCTAAGAGCTTTGGCGCAGAGTGATCCTTGATGTGTGCAAGGTGACCTCTGGCGTTTGTGATTTGACAAAGAATTGGAAAGATTGGCAACGAATAAAAAAAAAAGTCCAGAGAAAGTTCACAAGGTTGATTCCTGAGATGAAGCGGTTGACTTATGAAGAAAGATTGAGCAGATTGGGCCTATACTTATTGGAATTTAGAAGAATGAGAGGTGATCTTATTGAAACATATAAGAGGGGGCTCGACAAGGTAGATGCAGAGAGAATGTTTCTCCTCGTGGGGGAATCTAGAACTAAGGGGCATAGTTTCAGAATAAGGGGTCGCCCATTTTGAACTGAGATGAGGAGAAATTTCTTCTCTCAAAGGGTTGTAACTCTGTGGAATTCTCTGTCCCAGAAAGCTGTGGAGGCTGGGTCATTGAATATATTTAAGGTGGACAGGTTTTTGAGCGATAAGGGAGTGAAGGGTTATGGGGAGCGGGCAGGGAAGTGGAGCTGAGCCCAAGATCAGATTAGCCATGACCTTATTAAATGGTGGAGCGGGCTCGAGAGGCCAAATGGCCCACTCCTTCTCCTTTTTCTAGTGTTGTGTGCTTGTGGAGAGGATTGGATCGCGCATGACTGTGATGTCTTCCACAATTGAACCGCAATCATTGCCCAGGTTCACTCACTTTGAATGGGCACTTGAGCAAGGTATCAGGGGATAGCTGGTAGTGGTGTAACTGTAGGCCAGTGAAAGTCAACACCTGCAGAAGACAAGGGGGTAAGCAGGGGGCAAATTAACAAAAGAAAAAGTCTCAAAGGAAAACAAAGAATGGGGTATTCACAAGTGAAAGCAATCAGGCTCCCTCCAGTGATGTTATACTCCTGCCTCTCACCAGTGAGAAACTATGTTTGTTTCAATTCATGCAGGAACAGGAAAATTGCCTCCTTTGTGCCTTTCCAGTGCACTTTGAATTTTTTCAAGAGGCTTAGTATGGTGCTGCAATAGACTAGTTGGAGGTCCTGCCTTCAACTGCCTCGGCCCTAAGCTATGGAACTCCCTCCCTAAACCTCTCCACCTTTCTTTCCTCCTTTAAGACGCTCCTTAGAACCTACCTCTTTGACCAAGTCTTTAATCATCGCCCTAATTTCTTATGTGGCTTGGTGTCAAATATTTTGTCATATAACACTCCTCTGAAGTGCCTTGGAATGTTTTACAATGTTAAGAACGCTATATTAATACAAGTTGTTGTAATTTATGAATCATATTCTTTAGCAACCAATGTATTCTGTAAGCCATTGGGACCACCTAAGGATGAGAGAAGGCACTACATAAATGCATAAACATAAATTCCTTCTTCTATCTTTCAGACGAGTAACATTTCTACAAAACTTATGATAGATTGTGTTTATCATGTTTTCCTTAAAACACTGATCACATATTGCTTAAATGAATACAACCCACCAGGAATCATTGCATATTTGAGCTCAATAAAGTTCTTATCATAAAATGATGTTTTAATTATAATTTTATTTTATAGGCACAAATGAACAGAATGTGACTGGGGTGGAAAAATCTGCAGTAACCTGCAAGGTAAGATAATGCCACATCAGACCCACCAATGCGGAAGATGGTCAGCCTCAGGAGAGGGTTGCCAACTCTGATTGGATGCACTCCTGAAGGTTTGATCACGTGGCATTCTGGCCACGCTACACTCGATCACATGACCTCCGATCACGTGACGTCTGATTGTGCGAGAGCTGCAGATTTTATTGCACTTAGCTTATAATGGTTGGGTCTCCTGCAGTAGAGTATTGTTGCTCATGGGTTCAAACCTGCAGCTGTCGTGCGAGAGGTTCCAAGGCCAGGCGACCTCCTGTGAGCAAGCAAAGGGGGGGAAACAGAGAGCGGGGAGGAGTAGAAATCGAAGCTGGGGGAGCGATTCGTCGAGCGGAAGCCAGGTGGGAGTAACTTTGATTCCACCAGTGACTAAGAGTGACTCTCCGAAATAGCGCTGATAATTAATAGTAATATTGGTAACACTCAGGCTTCCCACATAAAAAGAAAGACTTGCATTTATATAGCATCTTTCACGACCACCAGATGTCCCAAAGCGCTTTACAGCCAATGAAGTACTTTTGGAGTGTAGTCACTGTTGTAATGTAGGAAACACGTGCTAATTTCCGCACAGCAAGCTCCCACAAACAGCAATGTGATAATGACCAGATAATTTGTTCTGGTGATGTTGTATGATGGATAAATATTGGCCAGGACAGTGGGGATCACATTCCTGCTCTTCTTTGAATTAGTGTCATGGGATCTTTTATGTCCACCTGAGAGAGCAGACGGGGCTTCAGTTTAACGTCTCATCCGAAAGACGGCACCTTCGACAGTGCAGCACTCCCTCAGCACTGCACTGGGAGTGTCAGCCTAGATTCTTGTGCTCAAATCTCTGGAGTGGGGCTTGAACCCACAACCTTCTGACTCTGAGGCGAGGGTGAAAGTAATAGATTAAGTCACTCTGAGAGTTTATATGTAATTGGTATGAATAGGGCCACAATATCTTACCTATAAATAATGGTAATCCTATAACGCACTGATACTCACCCCGAAACTACAGCTGGCATCCCCCTGCAATGCACAAGGTGCGTTCAGGCACTCCAGTCGATGTCACTTTGAACAGGCCCAATCTCTCTCCCTATCTCCTTGGACTCTGGTTCTGTGTGAAGGTGACGACACTGAACTGGGAACCTCAGTCAGAGCCGCTGCGTACTCGAGCTTCGCACGTCAAAAATGGCCGGTGCAGGCCGATCTGCAGCAAACCGAGAGATCGCCACAAAGGGCAGTAGGTTCAGTGCTCGGGGCAGTTCTTACAGACTGCCAAGGCACCTGGATTGCCCTGGGGACTCCCAGAATAGGACCTGTAACAGTGCCCAAGTGATCTACATTTTGAGGCCATAGCAGCAACTCGCAGCCCAGCAGAGAGCCAGGACCGGCTGCAGTGCCGGAAGCAATTTTGGTGGGGGGAGGGGGGGGGAATCGTGGGGGAGCTAAAGTCCTGGGGCCGAGAGAGATGGATGGCACAAGAATTGGGTGGCACGAGAGTGGGAAATAATTATTGATTGGGGGAGGAGCTGGAGTCCGGGGAGGCGGGAGAGATGGGGGTGGGTGTTTGCAAGTGTCAGGGGGCAAAAGTGGGGGCGAGAGTCGGGGGTGCAAGGGTCAGGGACATGAGTGTTGGGGGATGCGAGAGTCGGGGGTTCGAGGGTTGGCGGTATGAGGGCTGGGGGTCACGAGGGCCTTAATTGTATAATGGTTTGGGACGTCCTGAAGTCATGAAAGACCCCACATTATGCAAGTTTCTTCTTCCTTTACTTTCTGACTTACCTCAGCTTCTCTAACGACCTTGCTGATGTCCTCCATTCTGAACCTTGGCCCTTCGTCCAAGTTTCTCGACTTCAAAAAAAAAATGTCTCTCACAGAAACGAATGAGGGAACATTGGGTTCCTGTAAATATGTATATAATGGGTAAAGTAGACAATAACACAGAACGGAATTTGCAACTTTAATATTTATTGGTTATGATAAAAGCTGTGAGTTTGGATAACGTTGTGTCGCTATTGTGGTGACGGTTTTGCATTTGTCTCAGTTTTCTAAGGAAGATAAGGAAGTGACATATTCCAATGTGAAGATCCTCCCGAAAGCTGAAGTGGAAAATATTTACTGTAATGTTCAGGATCTTAAAGAAGGAACAGCCAATGGCCAGGATGCTTCGGAAACTGTAGAATATTCAACACTGCTTTTCAGATCATAATGAAATCAACCACAAGAGGAACAGCACGAGTCCTCCTCTGTACAACTCCAGGAACACGGCTTCAATAGAACCATCTCCTCTTACAGTGTTTCTCAAGAAGACTGTCCCTGTGAACTTAGATATGTTTTAAAGCTATTTTTTTCTACAGATCTCATCATCATAGGCAATCCCTTGGAATCGAGGAAGACTTGCTTCCACTCTTAAAATGAGTTCTTAGGTGGCTGAACAGTCCAATACGAGAACCACGGTCTCTGTCACAAGTGGGACAGATAGTCGTTGAGAGAGGGGGTGGGTGGGACAGGTTTGCCGCACGCTCTTTCCGCTGCCTGCGCTTGGTTTCTGCATGCTCTCGGCGATGAGACTCGAGGTGCTCAGCGCCCTCCCGGATGCTCTTAGGGCGGTCTTTGGCCAGGGACTCCCAGGTATCAGTGGGGATGTTGCACTTTATCAGGGAGGCTTAGAGGGTGTCCATGTAACGTTTCCTGTGCCCACCTTTGGCTCGTTTGATCTACTGAGTAACTGTCCTGTCACTTGTTTTTATTGAAAAATTACAGCTTTGGTCATCAACACAGATTTGATCCGTTGAATATTCATTTGTTGTTCTAGTATGTGTCTGTTTTCTTTTGTTCCTGGAGCATTTTGCTGTACATTCTCAAGGATTGCTTTCATTGCCTTCCTTTTAAAAAAAAAATGTGATGCATGAATTGTGGCAGCTAGCAAACGGAATTGTGAAGATCAGGAAATGTTCGCGAAGCATACGGTTTTATTATTGTAGAGATTGTAACTTTGTCAATTGTTGGTAATGGTTTGAAGATGCCAGTTTTGTTTATTATACATGTACGCATGCAGTATAGTTTATGTAGAGCTTGTGAATGGAAAATAAAATCACAAATATTGACCGAAACAAAAACAGACAATGCTGGAAATACTCAGTGGGTCGGGCAGCATCTGTGGAGAGAGAAACAGAGTTAACGTTTCAGGTATATGACCCTTCGTCAGAACAAATATTGACTATTATTTGAAACCAGATATACAAGATATGCAGCATTAATACAAAAAAATTTGTCTTAGTTCATGCATTTAATATGGGAGCTATTCCATCATCACCACAAGTCCGCTTTCTACAATGTTACATGAACAAATCACCCATTTCTCTAAACTTGACATTTCCTTGGAAAGAAAGGCTTCCATTTCTATAGCGCCTTTTGTGACCCCAGGATGTCCTAAAGGGCTTTAGAATGCAGTGCTTTTGAGTGTAGTCACTGTTGCAATGTAGAAGAGTTGATTCTCAAGCCTACAGCAGGGCACCAGACACAAGTAGCCCACCTTCTCAGTCACACCAGCAAGACAGGCCATTGGCCTAGTTGGGAATCACTAACGCAAACTAACACACAACCAGCCAGCGCTGCAATATGTTCGCTCGCACACCAACAACATACTGCACCACCTCATATGCGAGTGTAAATATTTAGCAATTTGTGGCAACATCTTTTAGTCACTGCAAAAATAATCAGGTATATTGGGACAAAAATTGTGGTCGGTGACGTACCACCGGAGTACGCCACCAACCCGCACAAAGAATACTCACCAACCTGATGGCGGCCCTACTGCGCTCTCATGCTGTGCGCTGGAGGGCAGCGAAATGGCCCACGGATCCCAGGGGCACAGTCTGTGCGGAGGCCTACCTGGGATCACGTGGGCCTGGTCCTCCAATCAGAAAATGGATCGCTTTTCATTCTTTTAAATGACTACATTACTTCATTACGGCAGCCTTTAAAATACGCACAGATTTTGCTTTTATGGTGGAATCCAATTCATTGCGCATAATTCCCACTTTCAATCAATTACTTTGCACTGCGCTTTTAGGCTTTTAGGCTTTGATGTTTTTGGGGTGATAATGGCAGTGGGGTGGGAAAGTTAGTGGCCGGGAATAGTTTGCGCCTCAGTCGGTAAGTTTGGACATCTGGGCCCTGCGTCGGGGGAGAGGCACAGCGCTAAGGGAGGCGTTGTACACCTCTCTTGGCGCAAGGTTGGGAAACTCCCGAGCTAAAGAGTCGGGCCAGGAGTGCTCCGAGAGAGGCCTGGGGGGGTGGGGGTGGTACCTAAAGAAAACCCACAAAAATATTCCCAAAACATTGCCCACGCCACCACAACACAAATCGCGACCAAAATTAAAAGAGAAAACAATCCACACTTAACCTTCGGATTCCATTACTCACCTCTTCGCCGACGGGGTGGTTGGACCACCGTGATTTCCCGGGGGTTAATTGCAAGGCGCGATTCCAGGCGGACAGGTCGCTCAAACTCACGCCAGTGTCGCAACCAGCAGTTGTTCCGGGTGGCGCTGCTCCATGCCGCCGCTGAACCGGATCCAAGGATCGCTGCGGGGCGTTGGAGGCTGACCGCCCGCCCGGAACACCTCACCGCCGCCATTGCCGCCGCTCCAGGGCGAAACCGCAGAGCAGAAGATCGGAAAATCCACCCCTTGAAATGTAAAGGCTATTTTTTTTAATCCTGCAGCTTTAACATGCACGAGGATTGCTTCTCATTAACACTTTTAATGTTCCCGGATGTCACTTAAAATTTGACGGGGCTGCTCCTCAAATTCTGGCTGCACTTCAGTCCCACGCTCCTGATCTTTGGGCGCCCTGTGCGGAGGGGAGCGGGCAGGTCGGAAGGCCTCCTCGTAGGACTGCTCCTGGGCAGGGCCAAGGGGGCCATCAGCCGGTCCAGGCAGCGGGCGGTCGAGGGGGTCGTTCAGCCTGACTGTCTGCCTCTCTTCCGCGCCTACATCCGGGCCAGGGTGTCCCTAGAGATGGAGCACGCGGTGTCCACCGGTACGCTCGCGGCCTCCCGCGAGAGGTGGGCGCCGGAGGGACTGGAGTGCATCATCACCCTCGGCAACCAAATTCTAATTTGATTAAAGGTTTTCGTTACAGTTTTAAAGTGTTCATTTGTGGGTTCTGGTGCCAAAAGGAGGCACTTAATTTAAAGTTTCTATTAAAATAATTGTCACTTCATTTAAAACAAAAAGATTTATTTTCATTTTGGGTATCCGCATACGCTGTGGATGTTCCCACCAGCCGTAAAATTTCAGTACATAATTGCTGGGCTGTTGGTGGGCAAGTAGCCCAACTCTGCGCCAGCAATTGGGTTTTCGGTGGCAGTGCGGACGGCCTGTCAACGCGTACATTGATGGACGGCAAGCTCGGGATTCAGCGCACGCACAAGTGCATGCAGAAATCTACAACTTGCCATGGATTTCAACGGCCGACTCCGGGTCTGCAGAATCGCACCCACCGCAAAATCCGGGCATATTCCTACGCTTCAAAACAGCAGGTTTGTTCAAGTTATATGGTCCTAAAATTCCACTCCACCGCTTCCCGCGGGCACTCGACCAGAAAATGGTCAAAAAGATGCACGCCGACCTGTTCCTTGCTGCGCCCACCAGCGATCCCAGTACTGAGGCCTCCTCTCCCTGCGCATCGGTGAGCATGCACATCAGGACGTCCGTATGCTGGAGCTGGAGTCACATGGCACTGGGCAGCCAATCCAGGTACAGTATTTGCTCATTCATAATAATGGGAACTCTGTAAGTAGGAGTTCTCGTTATTATGATTGAGAAACACCCCGCCCCCCCCCCCCAAACATCAATAAAAAAATAGAAAAAATACATCACATATTTAAGATTAATTTTTTTTTTGTTTTTTAATTATGGCTTAAAATAAACTTACCTTAGTGGGCAAGGCTTTTAACATTAAAACGTGCTTTTTAAATTTTATTTTTATCTGTTTTTGTATATTTTAAAACTTTTAAGCTGGTAAAAGTAGGCAATGCGCCTGCTTTTTACCAGGCGCAAGAGTTTTCAGAATATCCGCTGGGCAAGAGATGGGTTAATACCGTAATCTTGCCCATGCGAATGTCCTGGCTGTGGGGGTACGGAAGATCAATCAATCCAGAGCTTGGCAGATCGGAAAAGCCGGTTTTCAGCACATGCGCATTGTTTGCTGAAAACTGGCTCTTGCGATGCCTTCCTGGATCTGTACACACTCCGTACGGGCCTGGGGAGGCCGGGATTTCTGGGCCATAGAATTTTTTAACTTGTCCAAGTACGCTCCATCAGAATTTGCAAAGGACATGGACATCGTAACTTAATATATGTCATTCCCATCCTTACTTTCAAATCCCTCCATGGCTCGCCCCTCCCTATCTCTGTAATCTCCTCCAGCTCCACAACCCCCCAAGATGTCTGCGCTCCTCTAAGTCTGTCCTCTTGAGCATTCCTGATTATAATCGCTCAACCATTGGTGGCCGTGCCTTCAGCTGCTTAGGCCCCAAGCTTTGGAACTCGCTGCCTAAACCTCTTTGTCTCTCTACCTCTCTTTCTTCCTTCAAGATGCTCCTTAAAACCTACCTCTGTGACCAGTCACCTGCGTTAATTTCTACGTATGCGGCTCGGTGTCAAATTTTTAGCGCATAATGCTCCTGCGAAGCGCCTTGGGACGTTTTACTGCATTAAAGGCGCTATATAAATACAAGTTGTTGTTGTCCTTGTATAACAATTAGTGAAATTCAAAAACAATCTATTTATTTAACATTAAACAGGTCTTTGGCAAAACAGATATACATTATACATTTGTACGTTTTCTATTGTTTGATAGAGAAACTGCCCAGACCATTAATACAAAATGATTCTCTTAATTTCAATTGAATCACTCTACCAATTCTCAAAGATCAATTTAGTTTTTGAATGAGTTGGATAGAGAAATCCTATTAGATGCAATAAGTGCCCACCCAATTATCCCTTAAAAGATACTGTGGCAAAGCATTCTGTACTCCGACATTTCTTTGCGTAAATAAATGTCTCCTAATCATTTCTCCTCAGTCTGACAATGACAATTTTGAATCGATGATCCCTTGTTACTGACATGCCAACCGGAAGAAATAGTTTTCCTCTATTCAGTCTATCAAAACCCTTCATCATTTTAAAAACCTCTATTATCAATCGTTTAACCTTCTCTGCTCCTGAGGAAATATCACGTCACTCCTCATAACTATACTTTGCAAAATCCTACAAATCCCCTGGGAGGATAGATGCACCAACATTAGCGTCCTCGACCAGGCCAACATCCCCAGCATTGAAGCTCTGACCACACTTGATCAGCTCCGCTGGGCAGGCCACATAGTTCGCATGCCAGACACGAGACTCCCAAAGCAAGCGCTCTACTCAGAACTTGTCCACGGCAAACGAGCCAAAGGTGGGCAGCGGAAACGTTACAAGGACACTTTCAAAGCTTCCCTGATAAAGTGCGACATCCCACTGACATACTGGGAGTCCCTGGCCAAAGACCGCCCGAAGTGGAGGAAGTGCATCCAGGAGGGCACTGAGCTCCTCAAGTTTCGTCGCTGAGAGCATGCAGAAATCAAGCACAGGCAGTGGAAGGGGCGTGCGGCAAACCAGACTCCCACCCACCCTTTTCTTCAACCACTGTCTGTCCCACCTGTGACTGTACAGCTACCTAAGAACTCATACTAAGAGTGGAAGCAAGTCTTCCTCGATTCTGAGGGACTGCCTATGATGATGATAATGATGATGATGATGATGATGATCAACCTGGTGAATCTTTCTGACATCTCCTTATACACCATGCATTATTCCTTGGGCGAAGATAATGGCCTGGAATTTTCAATCAATGGTGAAGCAAAGGCGTTCACTGCTGGCCCCAAACAAAGCTGCCCACAGAGATCGCCCGATCTCTGTGGCGAGAAGTTTGCCATTTTCGACGTGCATTTGATTGCAGCACTCTGCCATGGAGATTCCCAGTTAAGAGCTGCAGTGACGTCAACCAGCTGTCTTAGCAGCCAATCACATTGCAGAATTCTCACAGACAGCAAACCAAGAAATAAAAAGTTGCCTTTATCCAGACTTTTTAAAAAAGTTGCAGAGAGCGAAATAAAGATTGGACTTTCACATGGGGATAAGGTAAAAGCCAAAATATCATGAACAAACTTTAAAATTCTTCTTTTAAGTTTTTAAACAATTGTAATTTTCATCATAATGGAGAAATTTGATACGCCACAAGTATAAAAATTATTTTTTCAGGGCCAAAATGGTTGCTTAGCAGTCAATAAGCTATTAAATCCCCACTTATTCCAACAAGGTCTAACTTTTAATGGGGTATTTAGCAGCGATATTAGCGTGGAAAAGCCCAAGTTTTCATCCGTTTCACGGATTTCACTGATTACACTGATTGGCGGCTATGGGGGGATGGGATGGGCCACAACGTAGCCAGTGTTGGTGCAGTAAATGACTGACCGCAACTTCAGGATTTCCGCATTTAGATGCACATGCGCCAAATCCTGAAGTGGCGGTCAGGGTCAGAAGGGTAATGACGATGAACGCTGACAGTTCGCCATTATTACCCATTGCAATGTGGCCCGCCCAATGGAGTTGATCGAATGTAATCAGTGCTTCGATGCTGGGGATGTTGGCCTGATCGAGAACACTGACGTCGGTGCGTCTATCCTCCCAGGAGATTTGCAGGATCTTGCGGAGACATTGTTGGTGGTATTTCTCCAGCGATTTGAAGTGTCTACTGTATATGGTCCATGTCTCTGAGCCATACAGGAGGGCGGGTATCACTATAGCCTTGTAGACCATAAGCTTGGTGCCAGACTTGAGGTCCTGGTCTTCGAACACTCTCTTCTTCAGGCAACCGAAGGCTGCGCTGGCGCACTGGAGGCAGTGTTGGACCTCATCATCGATGTCTGCCTTTGCTGATAGTAGGCTCCTGAGGTATGGAAAGTGGTCCACGTTGTCCAAGGCCGCGCCGTGGATTTTAATGACCGTGGGCAGTGCTGCATACCTGACACAAGACTCCTAAAGCAAGCGCTTTACTCGGAACTCCTACATGGCAGGCAATCCCCAGCTGGGCAGAGGAAACATTTCAAGGACACCCTCAAAGCCTCCTTGATAAAGTGCAGCATTCCCAACTGCACCTGGGAATCCCTGGTCTAAGACCGCCCTAAGTGGAGAAAGTGCATCCGGGAGGGCGCTGAGCACCTCGAGTCTCGTCACCGAGAGCATGCAGAAACCAAGCGCGGGCAGCAGAAACATAGAAACCTAGAAACATAGAAAATAGGCGCAGGAGTAGGCCATTCGGCCCTTCGAGCTTGCACCGCCATTCAATGAATTCATGGCTGAACATGCAACTTCAGTACCCCATTCCTGCTTTCTCGCCATACCCCTTGATCCCCAAGGAGCGTGCGGCAAACCAGACTTCCCGCCCACCCTTTCCTTCAACCATTATCTGGCCCACCTGCGACAGAGACTGTAATTCCCATATTGAACTGTACATTCACCTGAGAACTCACTTTTAGAGTGGAAGCAAGCCTTCCTCGATTTCGAGGGACTGCCTATAATGATGATGATTACCCACCGCAAAATTCGGGCCATCGAACTGTGTGCTCGGAGTCTGTCAATGGCACTCCAACACCAACTGCCAAGAGATGCATAACAGGAGCACAGGAGAAACTCATCGATGAACTCTGCCTCTCCTCTGCTGGGGAAGTGCACATCATAATAATCCCCATGGTTTCAATTTCCTTTCTATAATCGGGCATTCAAAACTATACATCGTATTCCAACTGTGGTCTAACCATTTCCTCTGAAAATTTTCGGAATGTCGTGGTCCAATGTTGAATGTTCCATTCAGGTTTGGAATATCTTACTGTGGTGTAGAACTCCATCTACTGATGCAGCTCGGAACTAGCAAATCAAACCAAGCAAATCTTGAACGGCTGGCAACTTTGGCATCGATACTTGCAACATTCTGAGCAGGAAAGATTCAAACACTTAATCACCGAGTTACCAGGTCACTGCGCATTTTTAATTTGTTTTTATTTTTTATTTCAATCACTCCAGCTCTCAGTCTCGCCATCTCTCCTTTGTATCCCACAAGCCGCTCAGCCGGAGCGAGGAGAGGATTGCCAAAGGTCTCTCTGTTTCTACCAGTGTCAGCTATGGCTCAGTGGGTATCACTCGCGCCTCCGAGGCAGAAGGTCGTGGGTTCAAGTCCCACGTCAGAGACTTGAGCACAAAAATCTTGGCTGACACTCCCGAGGGAGTGCTGCACTGTCGGAGGTGCCGTCTTTTGGATGAGATGTTAAACCAAGGCCCTGTCTACTCTCTCAGATGGATGTAAAAGATCCCATGGCACTATTTTGAAGAAGAGCAGGGGAGTTATCCCCAGTGTCCTGGCTAATATTTATCCCTCAATCAACATAACAAAAAAACAGATTATCTGGTTATTCTCACACTGCTGTTTGTGGGAGCTTGCTGTGTGCAAATTTCCTACCACGGTTCCCTACATTACAACAGTGACTACACTTCAAAAGCACTTAATTGGCTGTAAAAGGGCTTTGGGATATCCAGTGGTTGTGAAAGGCGCTATATAAATACAAGCCTTTCATTCTTTCTAGTCAGTGGGTATGGACCATTGAAACTCAGTCTGTCAATTGAGCACTTTTGCCTCCATTCAGGACTTTAGCGACTGGCTATCCAAGATCAAAGCTTGTCATCTTGCAGAAGACCTAGTTGAGGATGCCAGCAAATGTTGAGATTCAGAGCTGGTCTCCCAGTCTGTGACCCATTATGTTAACTCATTAACATGAGACCAGCTCACTCCACCACAGTTGCTTTTCTTCAAGCAGAAAGCAATGTTGGAGGGTGTCCTTCATTTTAACTATAAATTGCACAATGCTGATTGACACACAGAGATAAAACTTAACAAGACTACTGTGCATGAAGAGTAACAGAGGAATTGATAGATTAAAAAACGACCGAGGTCCAGCTGGTTCACCTTTCCCTCTGTGACAGAGACTGTAATTCCCGTATTCGACTGTTCAGCCACCTAAGAGCTCACTTTTAGAGTGGAAGCAAGTCTTCCTCGATTTCGAGGGACTGCCTGTGCTGCAGCTGATGATGAGTCACATGATACAACGACAGCAGTGTTGCAATCGGAGCACCATTGAATTTTCAAACAAGGCACAACTCCACTTGCAATAAATGACCAACACGTTTTACTGATTTCAATAAAAATGTTAATAATGCTGCACATCGAAAACAGCACCAGAAAAAGCTGGAAACACACAGTCAGCATCTGTGGGGAGAACGAATGGTCAGCATCGAGTTTAAATAGTAATATAAAAATAATAATAAAGCGGAAGGCCTTGAATGTGCTCCGGTCAGTAGGGCACTGCATTAGGATGGGGCAGGTGGGCAGAAGTGCCATTGCGGGGGCACCTCTGGCGACTGCCAGCCCCGCTCTGCTAGAAACGAGTTCTGCCCTGAGGGAGGGGGAGAGAGCTGCGACACATGCCATGCTTGGACCCCACCGGTGGAGCCCACCTGTACCTCTATGCCTCTCCTCACTGGCCTAAGGATTTAGATAGAGTAAGTAAAGAGAACTTGTTTCCAATAGCCGAAGGGTCGATAACGAGAGGACACAGATCTAAGGTGATTGGCAAAAGAACCAGAGGCAATTTGAGAGAAAACCTTTTTATGCAACGACTGCTAGATGAAGGAACCGGTGCAGACTCGATGGGCCGAATGGCCTCCTTCTCTGCTGTAGCACGCTATGATTCTAAGGTAATGGGAGAAAATGAAAAACAGAAAACCTGGGGATCAGGTTTGAATTAAAACACAAGACGCTGGCAACGTACAGCAGGTCCACCTGCTCCAAAAAAAGAACATTAAAAGAAAGACTTGCACGCCTATAGCACTTTTCATGACCTCAAGGACATCCCAAAGCGCTTTTCAGCCAATGGTATAGTCACTGTTGTAATGTAGGAAACACGGCAGCCAATTTGCGCAGATGGTTAGTCACAAAAGGAAAATGTTTCCAAACTGCAACTGTTGACGTATACACACACAGCGAGTTAGGAAAAAGGAAGATTTGGCAATATCTCTGATCAAATGTCATATTGCGAAAGTATTTGTAATTCTACGAGGATGTGAAAATTCCGCATAGATTTTTTAACCAGCACACAGAAACATTTTTACTGAAAACTTCACTGGAAGGATGAAGGTCGCTGCTCTGCTGTTCCTCACGTTGACATCAAGTAAGATTCTCCAATTGTATATTTAGGAGCAACAGCTCGCACCTACATAGTGCTTTTAACATCGAAAAAATGGCTCAAAGCGCTTCACAGCAGTGTGAGGAAACAGATACTGAGCCAAAGAACGACAGATTGGGAGGGGCTTGGTCAAAGAGATAGGTCTTAAAGAGGGTCTTAAAAGAGGAGTGGGAGTTGGAGAGCAGGATGGGGTCTAGCAATCGAATTCCAGAGAGTTGGACCTAAGTGAAGACTTAGATCTAGTACTGTGTGATGAGGCAGGATTAATAAATAATCTCATAATAAAAGATCCTCTAGGAATGCATGACCATAATATGGTTGAGTTTAAAATTCACTTGGAAAGAAAGAAAGTTTTAAGCTTAAATAAAGGAGACTACAAAGGTATGAGGGCAGAGTTGGCTAAAGTGGGCTGGGAAAATAGACTAAAGTACGGGACGGTTGATGAGCAGTGGCATTTAAGGAAATATTTCATAACTCGCAACAAAATATATCCCAATGAGAAAGAAAAACTGAAAGAGAAGGGATAACCATCTGTGGCTAACTAAGGAAATAAGGGAGGGTATCAAATTGAAAACAAAGGCATACAATGTGGCCAAGACTAGTGAGAGGCCAGAGAATTGGGAAATTTTTAAAAGCCAGCAAAGAATGACTAAAAAAATGATAGAGAGGGAAGATAGATTATGAAAGTAAACTAGCACGAAATATAAAAACAGATAGTAAGAATTTCTAGAGGTACATTAAAAGTAAATGTTGGCCCCCTAGAGGATGAGATTGGGGAATTAATAATGGAGAACAGGGAAATGGTAGAGACGTTGAACAAATAGTTTGTATCGGTCTTCATGGTAGAAGACACTAAAAACATCCCAATAGTGGATAATCAAGGGGCTATAGGGAGGAACTTAATACAATCGCTATCACTAATGAAGTAGTACTAGGCAAAATAATGGGACTAAAGGCGGACAAGTCCCCTGCACCTGATGGCCTACATCCTAGGGTCTTAAGAGAAGTGGCTGCAGAGAGAATGGATGCATTGGTTGTAATTTACCAAAATTCCCTGGATTCTGGAGCGGTCCCAGCGGATTGGAAAACCGCAAATGTAATGCCCCTATTTAAAAAAGGAGGCAGACAAAAAGCAGGAAACTATAGAGCAGTTAGCCTATCAACTGTCGTTGGGAAAATGCTGGAGTCCATTATTAAGTAAGCAGCACTGGGACATTTGAAAAAGCATGATTCAATCAAGCAGAGTCAGCATGGTTTTATGAAAGGGAAATCATGTTTGACAAATTTGCTGGAGTTCTTTGAGGATGTAATGAGCAGAGTGGATAAGGGGGAACCAGTGGATGTGGTGTATTTGGATTTCCAGGAGGCATTTGATAAGGTGCCACATAAGAGGTTACTGCACAAGATCATCATCATCATAGGCAGTCCCTCGGAATCAAGGAAAACTTGCTTCCACTCTTAGCATGAGTTCTTAGGTGGCTGTACAGTCCAATACGAGAACCACTGTCTCTGTCACAGGTGGGACAGACAGTGGTTGAAAGAAAGGGTGGGCTGGGAGCCTGGCTTGCTGCACGCCCGTCCACCGCCTGCGCTTGATTTCTACCTGCTCGCGGCGACAATACTCGAGGTGCTCAGCGTCCTCCCGAATGCACTTCCTTCTCTTAGGGCGGTCTGTGGCCAGGGACTCCCAGGTGTCAGTGGGGATGTCGCACTTTATCAGGGAAGCTTTGAAGGTGTCATTGTAACGTTTCCTCTGCCCACATTTGGCTCGTTTGCCATGGACGAGTTCCGAGTAGAGCGCTTGCTTTGGGAGTCTCGTGTCTGGCATGCGAACTATGTGGCCTGCCCAGCGGAGCTGATCAAGTGTGGTCTGTGCTTCAATGCTGGGGATGTTGGCCTGGACACTAATGTTGGTGCGTCTGTCCTCCCAGGGGATTTGTAAGATCTTGCGGTGACATCATTGTTGGTTTTTCTCCAGCGAACTGAGGTGTCTACTGTACATGATCCACATCTCTGAGCCATACAGGAGGGGCGGGTATTACTACGGCCCTGTGAGCTTGGTGACAGTTTTGAGGGCCTGGTCTTCAAACACTCTTTTCCTCAGGCAGCCGAAGGCTGCACTGGCGCACTGGAGGCGGTGTTGGATCTCGTCGTCAATGCCCGCTCTTGTTGATAAGAGGCTCCCTAGATAAGGGAAATTATCCACGTTGTCCAGGGTTGCCCCGTGGATCTTGATGTCTGGGGGGGCAGTTCTGTGCGGCGAGGACAGGCTTGTGGAGGACCTTTGTCTTACTGATGTTTAGCGTAAGGCCCATGCTTTCATACGCCTCATTAAATACGTTGACTATGTCCTGGAGTTCAGCCTCTGTGTGTGCACAGACGCAGGCATACTGCAGCTCGACGACAGAGGTTGTAGTGGTCTTCGACCTGGCCTGGAGTCGACGACAGTTGAACAGCTTCCCACCAGTTCTGTAGTTTAGTTCCACTCCAACGGGGAGCTTGTCAACTGTGAGGTGGAGCATGGCAGCGAGGAAGATTGAGAAGAGGGTTGGGGTGATGATGCAGCCCTGCTTGACCCCCAGTCCGGACCTGGATTGGGTCTGTGATGGATCCGTTGGTCAGGATCACGGCCTGCATGTCGTCGTGGAGCAGGCGGAGGATGGTGACGTACTTTTGGGGGCATCCGAAACGGAGGAGGGCGCTCCATAGACCCTCGCAGTTGACAGTGTCAAAGGCCTTTGTAAGGTTGAAGAAGGCCGTTTATAAGGGTTGGCGCTGTTCCCTGCATTTTTCCTCCAGCTGTCACGCTGCAAAAATCAGGTTCGTTGTGCCCCGGAGGGGACGAAATCCGCACTGCGACTCCAGGAGGAGCTCCTCGGCCACAGGGAGAAGACGATTGAGGAGGACTCTAGTGACGACCTTCCCAGTGGCTGATAGCAGGGAGCTTCCTCTGTAGTTGCCGCAGTCGGACTTGTCCCCTTTTTTAAAGATGGTCACAATCACTGCAAACTGATAAATGCTCATGGGGTTGGGGGTAATATATTAGCATGGATAAAAGATTGGCTAACTAACAGAAAACAGAGAGTTGGGATAAATGGGTCATTTTCCGGTTGGCAAACACTGGCTAGTGGGGTGCCACAGGGATCGGTGCTGGGCTCTCAATTATTTACAATCTATATCAATGACTTGCATGAAGGGACCGAGTATAATGTAGCCAAGTTTGCTGATGATACAAAGATGGGTGGGAAAGCAAATTGTGAGGAGGACACAAAAAATCAGCAAAGGGATATAGACAGGCTAAGTGAGTGGGCAAACATTTGGCAGATGAAGTATAATGTGGGAAAATGTGAGGTTATCCACTTTGGCAGAAATAATAGAAAAGCAAATTTTAATTTAAATGGAGAAAAATTGCAAAGTGCTGCAGTACAGAGGGACCTGGGGGTCCTTGTGCATGAAACACAAAAAGTTAGTATGCAGGTACAGCAAGTAATCAGGAGGGCAAATGGAATGTTGGCTTTTATTGCAAGGGGGGTAGAGTATAAAAGCAGAGAAGTGCTGCTACAACTGTGCAGGGTATTGGTGAGGCCACACCTGGAGTACTGCGTACAGTTTTGGTATCCGTATTTAAGGAAGGATATATTTGCATCGGAGGCTGTTCAGAGAAGGTCCACTAGGTTGATTCCGGAGATGAGGGGGTTGACTTACGAAGATAGGTTGAGTAGGTTGGGCCTCTACTCATTAGAGTTTAGAAGGATGAGAGGTGATCTTATTGAAATTTATAAGATAATGAGGGGGCTCGACAAGGTGGATGCAGAGAGGATATTTCCACTC
Source organism: Pristiophorus japonicus (assembly GCF_044704955.1). Classification (NCBI taxonomy): domain Eukaryota; kingdom Metazoa; phylum Chordata; class Chondrichthyes; family Pristiophoridae; genus Pristiophorus; species Pristiophorus japonicus. The sequence continues at coordinate 116,995,092 of NC_091993.1, read as the reverse complement.
ATAGGGAAAACTAAAACTGGGGGACATAGTCTCAGAATAAGGGGCCGGCCATTTAAAACTGAGATGAGGAGATATTTCTTCTTTCAGAGAGTTGTAAATCTATGGAATTCTCTGTCCCAGAGAACTGTGGAGGCTGGGTCGTTGAATATATTTAAGGTGGAGATAGACAGATTTTTGAGCGATAAGGAAGTAAAATGTTATGGGGAGCGGGCAGGGAAGTGGAGCTGAGTCCATGATCAGATCAGCCGTGATCTTATTGAATGCGGAGCAGGCGTGAGGGGCCATATGGCCTACTCCTGATCCTATTTCTTATCTTCTTATGTTCTTGTGTTCAACTATCAATGGTGGGGCAGAGGGAGGAGACAATGCAGAAGAAGCTTGAGTCAGAGGAATGGAATGTTCTCTCAGGGAGGGGGACAGAAGGATATTGCGGGACATTACAGGGATATGAACAGGTGAGTACGATTTGCATAATCAAGAGGCCGACTGTACCAAACAGGCGGTTGCTCCGGCCACCCGAGAGAAGGCCCCTTTAAAAATGGTGGCAGCCGGAGTGTCGGCATTAAGGAGCGGTAACAACCCCTCAGTGCCAATTTGGCCCAGCGGCAATCGGCGTCAGACAGGTTAATATTTTAGGTTTATGCGCTTCATCAAAATTTATTATTTGGAGATTAACAGGACAAAAAATGTTCTCTGTCCTCAGGTTTCTCCAATAGTGAAGATAAACTTACAACTCGTGTGGAACACAAAGTGTATATGAATATCGTGTTGTTAAATTTCAAGCTGTTTAACATATCGTTTACTGATAGTCTGTTCATTTAATCAAGCATCATTTGATCGTTGAGCTTCCTAGATGGTCTACTCAGTAGAGGCACGTCACTTCCCTGATCGGTTTCCTTTGTTTGTCCCCATGTGAACCCCTTTGCCTTTGTTATTTGTGTTCTGCCAGATGCGGCGGGTAATATTGATTCGTGCCAAGCGTACAGAAGAATGAGAGGGGACCTCATAGAAACGTTTAAAATTCTGACGTGTTTAGACAGGTTAGATGCAGGAAGAATGTTCCCAATGTTGGGGAAGTCCAGAACCAGGGGTCACAGTCTAAGGATAAGGGGTAAGCCATTTAGGACCGAGATGAGGAGAAACTTCTTCACCCAGAGAGTGGTGAACCTGTGAAATTCTCTACCACAGAAAGTTGTTGAGGCCAATTCACTAAATATATTCAAAAGGGAGTGAGATGAAGTCCTTACTACTCGGGGGATCAAGGGGTATGGCGAGAAAGCAGGAATGGGGTACTGAAGTTGCATGTTCAGCCATGAATTCATTGAATGGCGATGCAGGCTAGAAGGGCCTACTCCTGCACCTATTTTCTATGTTTCTATGTTTTACTTCTCCGCCATGCTTTAATACTTCGGTAGGGATTCCATCTGCTCCTGAGGCCTTGTTGTTTTTCAGTTGTCGGATGGCCTTTTCTACCTCATGCCAGGCTGGGATTGTGCCGAGGTGGTGTGAGATGGAGTCAGGGACACTCACGTCAAAGACAGAGTCTCGGTTGAGGAGATCCTCGAAGTGCTCCTTCCAGTGGGCACTGACTGCCTCTCTGTCCTTGACGAGCATCCCTCCTTTCTTGGCTCTCAGTGGAATAGGACCTTGAATGCTTTGGGCCGTAAGTGGCCTTGACTGCGGTAAAAAAAAATCCACGCATGTCGTGATTGTTGCGTTACTTTAAGTTTTATGACGTGTGGTTTCGCCCAACAGGTTTGTGGACACAGATTGCAGCGACGGTGGTGACAGCCACAGTGGGAAAAACATTTACCATAGAATGTCCGCAGGCAGCGAACCAAGGGAACAATGTAATTACCTTGTGTAAAGCAACTTCCGACCACAAGTGCGATCTTATAGCGAGCACTAACGGAAATAAGTACAACGGTTACTCAGAAAGAGTGTCGATCACTCATGCCAATGGGTTAATTACTGGGACCATAAAACACCTTTTGGAGAGAGATACAGGGATATACTGGTGTGGACGTCAACATGGAAGTGATATCGACGTTTTAGATATCATATTACTGAAGGTTTTCACAGGTAAGAAGATAATAGGGCTGATAATGTGGTCTGGATGCAATGACATCAGGACTGCTGCTCTTCACAGGCTGAAGGGGCCTTAATATAAGCGCAGCTTACTCGGATGTGAGGGTAGTCCCTTTGGTGGGAAGAATATTTTTTAAATCGCGAGAAACTATTAAATGTTGGTGTTCAGGCGTCCTCGTACAGGAAACAGCGAGAGTTAGTATGCAGGTACAGCAAGTAATTAGGAAGGCAAATGGTATGTTGGCCTTTAATGCAAGGGGGTTGGAGTACAAGAGTAAATGGGGTCAAAATTGCCCCCGTCTTTAAGGTCAATTACCACCTCTAAGACGAAGTAATGGGGTGGTAAGGCCTTTCCGACCGGGCATACACCCCTTTCCGTTCAGCGAAGGCCCGCTGGAGCAGAGCAGCCTCTGCTCAATGCCCCCCCCCGCCCCCCGACAGCTTTTCCTGGCGGGAAGCTGCCAGTAGCTGGCCGGGGCATCCACCCTTAAAGGAGAGGGTGCACCACCGCGACCACCATTTTATTTTAATTGTTGGCCGATTCTGCAGTCGGTCCAACAATGGCAGCCATGGGTTTCAGCCGGGCCACCAACAGGCAACAGGCAACAGGCATCTCTGCACCCCCGTCCCTCGGGTGCCGGCCCACTGGCCCGGCCGAAGCCCTCCCTGGGGGCCCAGTGGGCACCACCAAAGTGGCTGCAGAGCTCACAGCGGCCCTCCTTTTTAACTGAGGGGGAGGGACGTTGCGTCGCCCCGCTCCCGATGCACTTCCTCCCCTCGGCTGCCCCAAACACCACCCCGACAATTCCTTCACCAAAAGAGGGCAAAATCCCTCTATTCTCCGCCCCATGGATTCGGGCGGGGAATATTCATTTAACTTGAATTATCCGCCGTGTTTGGGGCAGAGGACAATTTCGGCCCCGATAAGTCTTGCTGCAATTGTACAGGGCTTTGGTGAGACCACACCTGGAATACTGTGCACAGTTTTGGTCTCCTTACCTGAGGACGGTTATGCTGGCCTTAGATGGGGTGCAATAAAGGACCACTTGATGATTCCTGGGATGAGAGGGTTGTCCTATGAGTAGAGATTGAGTAGACTAGGCCTATACTCTCTGGAGTTTAGAAGAATGAAAGGTGATCTCCTTGAGACATATAAGATTCTGAGTGGGATTGAAAGGGTAGATGCAGGGAGGATGTTTCCCCTGGCTGGAGAGTCTAGAACCAGGGGTCACAGTCTCAGGATAAGGGGGCAACCATTTAAGACTGAGATGAGGAGGAATTTCTTCACTCAGAGGGTTGTGAATCTTTGGAATTCTCCACCCAAAAGGACTGTGAATGCTGAGCCATTGAGTATATTCAATGCTGAGATAGATAGATGTTTGGACTTCAGAGGAATCAAGGGTAATAGGGATCAGGCAGAAAAGTGGAGTTGAAGTCAAAGATCAGCCATGATCTTATTAAATGGCGGAGCAGACTCAAGAGGCTGTATGGCCTACTCCTGCTCCTAATTCTTATGTTCTTATGTTCTGAAGGTATTATCACAGACACACTAGGAATGGTTGGGGATCAAGTAATGACCTCTCACCCGAACAGCCCTCTCCATTTCCTTATCTAAATAGACAGTATCACTTCACCTCATCATTCATTCATTTCATCAATTCCCCAGCGCCCCGATTGGGGGCAGTAACCGATGCGGAGATCCTGCCCCGGCCGCGAAATTGCAGTTATCGCCCCTCAGAGGAAGTGAATGCAATCTTGCGTGGATGCTTCACGTAGCGCTGACGCAGTTCAACGCCCCGCCCCTGCTCGTAAAGGGGAGGGCGGCTGCGCACACTGCACGGCCTCCGATGGTCCTCACTAGGCCTCCACTGAGGCCGCAGCACGGCACCCACCGGACTGCACAGTGGCGGCGCGGGGCGATCGTGACCTCCCCTTTAACCTCTGCCCCGTGAGCGGATGTCGGCCCGGTTTGTGACCCGCGAGGCTGGCGCTGGCACCGCTCGCTCACGGGACGTAGGGCAATATCCGCCGCGGGGAGGAAAGGGGTCGCCACGCGGTGACATCATCACCGGATGCGCGGCAGCACAGGTCGCTGCATTACCGTGGCAGCACCTACACTAACTCCTGTGCAAATTCGCGCCCCATTAGTGCCCCCCAGAGGTGCTAACAGGCGTCGCAAAAAGGGACAATTTCAACCCCCTTAACTCATATTCCCCCCCCAAGCCTCTGTGTTTCCAAAGTAAAATAACTGTCTGGGACACTGCTCAATTCTCAGGGCCTTTTATAAGGCGACAATGGCCTTACGGCAAGCTCTAACTACTTTTTCAGGCTCTACAGCGGCCTAACCAGTGGGGCTGCTAGAGGTGTTGGAAGAAGCCTGGAGGAGCACTCCTCCTGCCGCCACATTACGACTGCAGCCGCTGTCGACCCGCGCTCACCCTCCGCCCACCTTTGATCACCCTCCCTCCCCCCCCCTTAATTTAGGAAGGCCCAGGGGCCTCCTCGTTCTAACGTGCCACACAGATCACATCCCGGCTTCGGGCAGTAATGAATTTAGGCCCGAATGTTGTGGCTGGTGGAGTGGGGGTGGGGGGGAGGGGGGAGTGGGGGTGCGTGCGGCGGGGAGAGGGGGGTGAAATCAGTCTTGCGCAATAGCACAAAATGGGTGATCGGGAAGCGGCAGCCCATTTTACTTGCCTCTCGATTTTCCTTTCGATTGACTTCACCTGCAATACTCCAAGGGTGAGTGTACCGGAGCCCTACGTAGCCCATTTTTTACTCAATGGTTCCAGCAATAACAGCTAAAACTCTGTTAGACATACAAATAACCACCTCACATTGCTTGTGTATCTTTAGCCGACAACCAACATAATGCGTGGGTCTATTTCCTGAACTTTTTTCCAAACCTGCACATTTTAACAGGCCTGGAGTTAGGCACCTTCCATCATAAGAACATAAGAAATAGGAACAGGAGTAGGCCTTATGGCCCATCGAGCCTGCTCCGCCATTTAATAAGATCATGGTTAATCTGATCATGGACTCAGCTCCACTTCCCCGCCCACTCCCCATAACCTTTTATCCCCTTATCATTTCAGAAACTGTCTATTTCTGTCTTAAATTTATTCAATGCCCCAGCTTTCACAGCTCTCTGAGGCAACAAATTCCACAGATTTACAACCCTCTGAGAGAAGAAATTTCTCCTCATCTCTGTTTTAAATGGGCGGCCCCTTATTCTAAGATCGTGCCCTCTAGTTCTAGTCTCCCCTATCAGTGGAAACATCCTCTCTGCATCCACCTTGTCAAGCCCCCCTCATAATCTGATACGTTTCGATAAGCTCACCTCTCATTCTTCTGAATTCCAATGAGTAGAGGCCCAATCTACTCAACCTTTCCTCATAAGTCAACCCCCTCATCCCCGGAATCAACCTAGTGAACCTTCTCTGAACTGCTTCCAAAGCAAGTAAATATGGAAACCAAAACTGCACGGAGTATTCCAGGTGTGGCCTCACCAATACCCTGTATAGCAAGACTTCCCTGCTTTTATACTCCATCCCCTTTGCAATAAAGGCCAGGATACCATTGGCTTTCCTGATTACTTGCTGTACCTGCATACTATCCTTTTGTGCTCCATGCAAAAGTACCCCCAGGTCCCGCTGTACTGCAGCACTTTGCAATCTTTCTCCATTTAAATAATAACTTGCTCTTTTGATTTTTTTCTGCCAAAGTGCATGACCTCACACTTTCCAATATTATATTCCATCTGCCAAATTTTTACCCACTCACTTAGCCTGTCTATGTCCTTTTGCAGGTTTTTTGTGTCCTCCTCACACAATGCTTTTCCTCCCATCTTTGTATCGTCAGCAAACTTGGCTACGTTACACTCAATCCCTTCTTCCAAGTCGTTTATATAGATTGTAAATAGTTGGGATCCCAGCACTGATCCCTGCGGCACCCCACTTGTTACTGATTGCCAAACAGAGAGTGAACCATTTATCCCGACTCTCTGTTTTCTGTTAGTTAGCCAATCCTCTATCCATGCTGATATATTACCCCCAACCCCGTGAACTTTTATCTTGTGCAGTAATCTTTTATGTGGTACTTAGAAAATGTACCCAGGCTTTTGCTAGCGTTTGCACTGTAGCCACACAATGCAGAAAAAATTTACCAAACTTGGACCAACATGGTGCAAACTGTACACCATGAACAAAGATAGTATTAGAATGGGCAGGGAGTGAACACAGGGGCCTTCAGTGATTACACTGGGCTCTATAATTCTGTTCGTACTTTAAGAACGGAAAAGATTTTTGACATTTTCAATGTTTGGCTCATTAATTTTATATTTTGTTCAACGAAAGATGTTTAGTTTTTCAGCATTTTGAACTTTTACTGTTATTTGTTTTTTCATTTACCAACAGATTCATTGTTGCCAATCAAATCGCAGATCAATGGTGTCATGGGAAATGTCACCACTGTACAGTGCCTGTACACGGAGCAGTATACAAGCTATAAGAAATTCTTCTGTAAAGTAACCTCTGTAAATAAGTGCACCCCTATAGCCAGTTCCGATGGACGTGTGGAAAATCTGTACAGTGGAAGAGCTTCAATCACAACTAACAATAAGCATAATTTTTCTGTTACCCTGAGCAACATTAGTAAAGGAGATGAGGGAGAGTATTGGTGTGGAGCAGCAACAATAGTTGAAATAGAGATTGCACATGTTAAAATCCTGACCATTTCTGAAGGTATGAATCAATATAAAATTATTGTTATAATTCTGTCGATGTTACATAGAATTGACAGCAACAACAACAACTTGCATTTATATAGCACCTTTAAAGTAGTGAAACGTCCCAAGGCGCTTCACAGGTGTATTATGAGATTTTAGAAAATTGACATCAGTAGAAATAAGCGCCGGTGACCAAAAGCTTGGTCAAAGAGATATGTTTTAAGGAGCGTCTTAAGGGAGGAGATGTAGAGAGGCGGAGAGGTTTAGGCAGGGAGTTCCAGAGCTTGGGGCCGAGGCAACAGAAGGCACAGCCACCAATGGTGGAGCGATTATAATCAGGGATGCTCAAGAGGGCAGAATTAGAGGAGCGCAGATATCTGGGGGGGCGCGGGAGGGTTGTGGGGCTGGAGGAGATTACAGAGATAGGGAGGGATGAGGCCATGGAAGGATTTGAAAATAAGGATGAGAAACAACTAGTCTCTTCTGGTGTTTATGCTCCACACAAACTTCCTCCCTACTTGATCAACCCCTATCTGCATATCCTTCTGTTCCTTTACCCTTCAATATGTTTATCTAGCTCCCCTTAAATGCATCTATGCTATTCACCTCAACCACTCCTTGTGGTAGCGAGTTCCACATTCTAACAATTCTCTGGGTAAAGACTTTTTTTCCTGAAGTCCTCATTAGATATTATAATGACTATCTTTTATCTATGACCCTTGGGATTGGTCTCCCCCACAGCTGGAAACATCTTCTCTACGTCTTGTTACTGCCCATACATATTGTAAGAATAAAGTTCAGTTAAATTATTCTTTGTGCTGAGTAATACATAGAAGTCAGTAAATTTAGATTAAAGAAAAAGACTTGTATTTATATAGCGCCTTTCACGACCACTGAACATCTTACAGCCAATTAAATACCTTTGGGGTGTAGTCACTGTTGTAATGTGGGAAACACAGCAGCCAACTTGCGCACAAGCAAGCTCCCACAAACAGCAATGTGATAATGTCTAGATAATCTGCTTTTTTGTTATGTTGATTGAGGGATAAATATTGGCCAGGACACCGCTGCTGCTCTTCGAAATAGTGTCGTGGGATCTTTTACGTCCACCAGAGAGAGCAGATGGGATCTCAGTTTAACATCTCATCCAAAAGACAGCACCTCTGACAGTGCAGCATTCTCTCAGCACTACACTGGAGTGTCAGTCTAGATTTTTGTGCTCAAGTCCATGAAACAGGACTTGAACCTACTACCTCTGATTCAGAGGTCAGAGTGCTACCCACTGAGCCACGGCTGACTTAATCTAGACATGAAACATATGTTGGAATTAATTCCAATTAATATAGTGTTAGGATAGGCAGTGAATGAAGCCAGGATTATTCCTGGTGGGCAGTGAATGAAGCCAGGATTATTCTATTTATTTCAGTCGCTGGTCCAGTGCTGTATCTCACTCACCTTATGAATGAAGAAGAGCAGCCCCTTCAGTGGAAAAGAAAAGGAAAATATATTAAAGCACCTCTGTTGTAAATTCTATATCATTTTGAGATGACAACACTGGGCATTGAGGCATAGAGTAGCATTTAGTAGAGCTGTGGCTCAGTGGGTAGCACTCTTGCCTCTGAGTCAGAAGGTTGTGGGTTCAAGTCCCACTCCAGGAACTTGAGCATAAAAATCTAAGCTGACACACCCAGTGCAGTGCTGAGGGAGTGCTTTACTGTCGGAGGTGCTGTCTGTCAGATGAGACATTAAACCATCTGCTCTCTCAAGAGGACGTAAAAGATCCCATGGCACTATTTTGAAGAATAGCAGGGGAGTTCTCCCAGGTGTCCTGGCCAATATTTATTCCTCAATCAACGTAACAAAAACAGATTATCTGGTCATTATCACATTGCTGCTTGTGGGAGCTTGCTGTGTGCAAATTGACTGCCGCGTTTCCTACATTACAACAGTGACTGCACTTCAAAAAGTTCTTCATTGGCTGTAGCTTTGAGATGTCCAGTGGTCGTGAAAGGCGTTATATAAATGCAAGTCTTTCTTTTATTTGCCTGCACAGGGGAGGGAAATATTGGAGGCTAGAGTTATATCTGCGTGGTTTCCCAGTGGCTGACTAAAGTGATCATTAATAGCGGTCTCAGAGCAAGCCTAACCGTAACCCATCTTCTTGACAGTGGCATCAGGCCAGAACTACATAGAAAAATGTATAAAAGTACAGAAATAGTATAGAAACTGATGCTGATACATTCGTAAAGATAAATGGAAAGTTCTACTGTCCCTCATAGAGTGTTGCCCTTCTAAACCGGACGCGATGGGCCGAGATGGCTTCCTTCTGCGCTGTAAATTTCTATGTTTCTAACACTGTTAGCCCCTCTTGAACCCCCCCTCAAAATATATCTGTGTTATTTCTATCACTAACTGAATCAAGCCTTTCCTCAGGCTACCTCTTGACAAGGTCGTACAATAATTAAGGACAAAAAAAGTCCATTCAACCCATCTTTGTTCATCTATCCAGAATTTGACCAATTGGCTTATGGCAAGAGGAAAATTAAACATAACCAATCAGTATTAAGAGTGAATAAAGCATGTTTCTCACCCGTCACCCTCCAACCCCCCCCTACCCCCCCCCCCCCCCCGCCCCCATCCCCACCCCACGCATTCACCTTCTTAAGTACTGTAAGTTGTAAGAACATAAGAAATAAGAGCAGGAGTAGGCCATTCAGCCCCTAGACCTTGCTCCACCATTCAATGAGATCATGGCTGATCTTCTACCTCAACTCCACTTTCTGCACTGTCCCCATATCCCTTGATTCCCTTAATATCCAAAACCCTATCGATCTCTGTCTTGAATATACTCAACAACTGAGTCTCCACAGCCCTCTGGGGTAGAGAATTCCAAAGATTCACCACCCTCTGAGAGAAGAAATTTCTCCTCATCTCAGCCCTAAATGGCCGACCCCTTATCCTGAGACTGTGACCCCTGGTTCTAGACTCTCCCAGGTTTGATGAAGATGAAAGTTATGTTGTGTGTGGATGGTTATCAGTTACTCATTGGCTTATATTTACTTTAACAAATCCCCTAGCAACAACAAGAGGTCCAACACATGCCGACAATATCGCAAGGTAAGGTTTTAATAGTTGTCTACAAATTAAAAATTCTTGCGTAATTCTGATTGAAGTCAAAGTTAATAGATTGTTTGGCTGTCCTCACGTGTTACGCTGAGCATTGCAGATGACCTTAAAACTAGCACAGTCCACACAATGTCCTTTTTTGTGCCATACTTTTCCCAGTAATTCTTCTATTAATTGTCTTTCTATTTATTACAATCAGTGCAAAAGTCAGGGAGCACAATTTTCCCAGGCCCTGACAATAATCAGTCTGCTGAGGATAGTATATGAGCTCGACATTTCCGCTTTCTTTTGACTTCCCTCCATCAAAGGAAAGCCTCACACCTCAGCTCGGAGTTTTATTCAATCATGAATTTGTGGGCGTCGCTAACAAGGACAGCATTTATTGCCCATCCCTAACTGCCCTCAGGAAGGTGGTGGTGAGCCACCTTCTTGAACCGCTGCAGTCCGTGTGATGAAGGTGCTCCCACAGTGCTGTTAGGGAGGGAGTGCCAGGATTTTGACCCAACGACGATGAAGGAACAGCCGATATATTTCCAAGTCAGGATGGTGTGTGCCTTGGAGGGGAACGCAGAGGTGGTGGTGTTCCCATGCGCCTGTTGCCCTTGCCCTTCTAGGTGGTGGAGGTCGCGGGTTTGGGAGCTGCTGCCGAAGAAGCCTCAGCGAGTTGCTGCAGTGCATCCTCATCAGTGAGAGATAGTCTCACCAGAACACAGGTCATCTTTCAGCTCACAGATAATTACAGTTAAGACCGCTTCCTCTTTTTAGTTTAATCTACTCAGTGTTAGATACATTTTCCCTTGTTCTATTGTGTGTGCAAATCCTGAATTTCATCAATTCTACTTCAATTTTTCAGTAATACTGCCCAACAAATATGGTACATCATCCTTCCAGTTATGCTGGGACTAGTAATCTTATCACTGATAGTTGGATTTATATGGAGAAAACAAAGACCGAAAACTACCAAAAATGAGGGTAAGTAGCCAACAAAACATTTTTCTGCAATATATATGCAAATAGTAACAATAATGGTTTAGTGTAATAGTCCAATGATAAACCATTAATATAACATTGAAAAGAACTCATCGAAGAAACATAGGAACAGGAGAAGACCATTCTGCCCCTTGAGCCAAAACAATCGTACTCAATTTTATCAGTACTTATTTGACATGTAAACAAAATAAAGGAAGTAAAAGATAAGGAGAACTACAGTGGGGATAGGGTGAGATGGGAACTCCATTGTAATTCTATGAGGAGAGATTGAAGAGAGTCGGTCTATATTCCCTAGAGTTTAGAAGAATAAGAGGTGATTGCATTGAAAATTCTTAAGGGGCTTGACAAGGTAAATGCTGGGAGGATGTTTCCCTTGGCTGGGGGAATCTAGAATTGGGGGCCACATTCACAGAATAGGGATCAGCCATTTAGGACTGAGGTAGGGAGACAGAGGGTTGTGAATCTTTGGAATTCTCTACCTCAGAGGGCTGTGGATTTTGAATTGTTGAGTACCTTGAATATTGTGTACAGTTTTGGTCTACTAACCTGAGGAAGGACATTCTTGCTATTGAGGGAGTGCAGCGAAGGTTCACCAGACTGATTCCCGGGATGGCAGGACTGACATATGAAGAAAGACTGGATCGACTAGGCTTTTATTCATTGGAAATTAGAAGAATTGAGAGGGGATCTCACAGAAACATATAACATTCTGACGGGATTGAACAGGTTAGATGTAGGAAGAATGCTCCCAATGTTGGGGAAGTCCAGAACCAGGGGTCACAGTCTAAGGATAAGAGGTAAGCCATTTAGCACCGAGATGAGGAAAAACTTCTTCACCCAGAGAGTGGTGAACCTGTGAAATTCTCTACCACAGAAAGTTGTTGAGGCCAGTTCGTTAGATATATTCAAAAGGGAGTTAGATGTGGCCCTTACGGCTAAAGGGATCAAGGGGTATGGAGAGAAAGCAGGAATGGGGTATTGAAGTTGCATGATCAGCCATGATCATATTGAATGGTGGTGCAGACTCGAAGGGTCGAATGGCCTACTTCTGCACCTATTTTCTATGTTTCTATGTTTCTATGTTTACATTCAAGACAGAAATCGATAGATTTTTGGATATTAAGGGAATCAAGGAATATGGGGACCAGGCGGGAAAGTGGAGTTGAGATCGAAGAGGAGCCATGATTAATTGAATGGCGGAGCAGGCTCGAGGGGCCGATTGGCCTTCTCCTGCTCTTATTTCTTATATTTTTATGTAATTCACCATCCAAAGAAACAAAGTATTATGTGCGATCCTGAGTCATTTCATATCATCATTAACTGCAACAGCAGAATTTGCAACAATTCCTTGCAGTGTACAAAGTTACAGGCACTCAATTGTTTTTCTTCCTCTCCTCCCCCCGCAGTCCCCCCCACCCCCCCAACTCTCCTAAAGACACTGACGCTTTGTTGAAGCACGATTGCATGGCTGCGCGCTCACCCCTTTGGCACCTCGACCAATCGTCCGTTACTCACACACAAGCTCAGAAAGTGACTATCGGCAGGCTATTCAACTGCAGGGGGGGGGTTATAGCAACAAACATCGCCCAATCTCCGGCCATACCACTTCTGGCAGGAGTTACGGGATAGCAGCTCGGATCAGGAATTCCAGCTGATTCCTCTCTCCCTCAGTTTGAGGTGCTGAAGCTATTTGTGGAACCCCTACCACAGATGCTGCTGGGATTAATTAATCCACCAGGACAAAGCCAGATGTGTACAGTTCAGCTCCTCACTGTCCTAGCTATTTGAGTCATTGAAATAGTAATTGAACCTTGGGATTCAAAGACTTTTATGGTATATAACATCAGAGGAACCTTTTGGCGGATTGCTGCCTTGAATTCGTCCAGGATTCTTTATATATCGGGGTTGCTTTCTTTGGAGCAGAGGAGGCTGAGGGGAGAGTTGATTGAGGTGCATAAAATTGAGAGCCCAAATAAAGTGGATAGGAAGGAGCTGTTTCCATTAGCAGAGAGGTCAATGACCAAAAGGCAAAGTAATTGGTAGAAGGATTAGAGGGGAGTTGGAGAACTTTTTTCACCCAGAGGGTGGGGGGGCCTAGAACTTGCTGCCTGAAAGGGTGGTAGAGGCAGAAACCCTTAAGGCATTTAAAAAGTACTCGGATATGCACTTGAAGTGCTGCAACCTACAAGGCTACGGACCAAGAGCTAGAAAGTGGAATTAGGCTGGGTTGCTCTTTGTCGGCCAGCACAGACACGACGAGCCGAATGGCCTCCTTCTGTGCCGTGAATTTTTTTTGTACTAAAGCAGGAAATTGGTAAAACACTAAGGGGCCAAAATTGCTCAGCGCTCCGCTCAGGGGCAGTAACCGAGATGGCGCGAGACCTTCTCAATCAGGCTGGTTGCGGACGGGAAACTGAGGCCTCACATGCAAATCAGGCCCTGCCGTTAAAGTTGGCAGGGTCTGTGAGGAAGCCGACCTCCCAGGTTCCCCTGACTGCCTCACAGCCCCACCCCCGCTCCCACCCGCCATCCTCCTTAAAATTCCGGCCGCAGATTCAGATCAAACTTTTGCCTCCCTTTCTTAGTTTATAATATAATTTCAGCCTCTAGTGCTTGAGGCAGAAAATTGTAGAAGAAAGCACTGAAAAGCTCTCCAGCGTCAGGGAGAAATCCCACAGTGTTTTGAGAAGTATTAAGTGTACATTACTCAGCACCATCGGGAAATTGAAATTGTTTGGGGGAGGAGAGAGGACAAAAATAGTCCATGAGTCGGGTTTGCACGCAGCACAAGCCAAGAGGTATCGCAGTGCACCATACTCAACTGTATCTTGTACAACACTCTCAAGGAAGTGGTTATATAGTCGTGTGGGAAGGAAATAGCAAGTGATTGCAGCAACAAGTGTTTGCAGTTTCCTGTGGTAGATTAGATGAATGTGGTTGGTTTGATGAGTGTGGGTGAGTGAGTGCGAAACTAGACTAGAATAAGCCAAACCTACCACAGGTTCTTGTTCGGAGTGAGTCACATGGTATTTGTTTTACAGGCAATAATCAAAACCCAGAATCCCCCATCACGATCAGCAAGGTAAGAATGGGATGTAATATAAGATAATTGTATATTGATCCACTTTTCTTCTATTGCAATGTCTTAACACGATATTTAATTTACATAAAAACATAAGAAATAGAAGCAGGAGTCGGCCATTTGGCCCCTCGAGCCTGCTCCGCCATTCAATAAGGTCATGGCTGCTCTGATCTTTGACCTCAACTCCACTTCCCCGCCCGCTCCCCATAACCCTTGACTCTCCTGCAGTTCAAGAATCTGTCTATCTCCGCCTTGAATATATTCAATGACCCAGCCTCCAAAGCTCTCTGTGGTAGAGAATTCCAAAGATTTACGACCCTCAGAGAAGAAATTCCTCCTCTTCTCGGTCTTAAATGGGCGACCCCTTATTTTGAAACTATGCCCCCTAGTTCTAGATTCCACCATAAAGGGAAACATCCTCTCAGCATCTACCCTGTCAAGCCCCCTCAGAATCTTATATGTTTCAATAAGATCACCTCTCATTCTTCTAATCGCCAATGTGTATAGGCCCAACCTACTCAAACTTTCCTCATCTCAGGAATCAACCGAGTGAACCTTCTCTGAACTGCCTCCGATGCAAGTATATCCCTCCTTAAATAAGGAGACCAAAACTGTACCCAGTACTCTAGGTGTGGTCTCACCAATACCCTGTACAGTTGTAGAAAGACTTCCCTGCTTTTAGACTCCACCCCCCTTGCAATAAAGACTAACATTCCATTTGCCTTCCTAATTCCTTGCTGTACCTGCATGCTAACTTTTTGTGTTTCATGTACGAGGGCACCCAGATCCCTCTGTACCGCAGCATTCTGTAGTCTCTCTCCATTGAAATAATCTGCATATCTATTCTTCCTACCAAAGTGGATAGCCTCATATTTTCCCACATTATACTCCATCTACCAAATTTTTATCCATTCACTTAATCTATCCATATCCCTTTGCCGATTCTTTGTGTCCTCCTCACAACTTGCTTTCCCACCTATCTTTGTCTCGTCAGCAAATTTGGCTACAGTACACTCGGTCCCTTCATCCAAGTCATTAATATAGATTGTAAATAGTTGAGGCCCCAACACTGATCGCTGTGGCACCCCACTAGTTACTGTTTGCCAACCGGAAAATGACCCATTCATCCTGACTTCAATAAGCAACAAATGCTTCAAAGTAATCACTGCAATTATGTTGCTATTGTATACTTTGGGTTTCAAATTAATTTTGGCACAATAGGCTCCTTAATAATATAATTATGTGGGATTAATGGGTAGATTTTGGGTTAGGTATAGAATTAATTGCATCCTTGTAGGCAGAAGACTATTAATGGCAGTGGTTTGGTGTGCGGACCAGTTACTAGTGGAGTCGTGCAAGGCTTGGCGTTAGAGAGGGAGAAAGGCAAAGACTGTATTGGTAATGAAGATATTGGAGGAACTGGTGGCAAATTCGCAGATGGTACAAATCAGGTGTTAGGACATTGGATGAGAAAAATAGCGTACAAACAAATCTAGATGTGATGGAAGAATGGACCCACATCTGGCAGATGCCATTTCTTTTTATTCATTGCTGGGATGTGGGCGTTGCTAGCAAGGCCAACATTTATTGCCCATCCCTAATTGCCCTTGAGAAGGTGGTGGTGAGCCGCCTTCTTGAACCGCTGAAGTCCGTATAGTGGAGGTACTCCTACAGTGCAATTTGTGAGGGAGTTCCAGGATTTTGACCCAGCGACGATGAAGGAACGGAGATATATTTCCAAGTCAGGATGGTGCGTGACGTGGAGGGGAACTTGCAGGTGATGGTGTTCCCATGTGCCTGCTGCCCTTGTCCTTCTAGGTGGTAGAAGTCGCAGGTATGGGAGGTGCTTTCGAAGAAACCTTGGCTTCTGTGCCTATAACTTGATCCTGTGCTTATAACTTTATCATTTGGGATACAATCCATGGCCATTCCACATCTAACATTCAATCTTGCAATAATTGTAGGACTTCTGTCAGTACATTACACAGTGCACAAAAGCTGATTTTGATACAAGCATCACATTAGAGATACAAAACTACACTACTAACATAGTGACAGCAATGATCTGAGATGCAAGCTAAATATATCTGCACAGCTGGCCTTGCTGCTTTTAGAAACATAGAAACATAGAAAATAGGTGCAGGAGCAGGCCATTCAGCCCTTCTAGCCTGCACCGCCATTCAATGAGTTCATGGCTGAACATGAAACTTCAGTACCCCCTTCCTGCTTTCTCGCCATAACCCTTGATCCCCCGAGTAGTAAGGACTTCATCTAACTCCCTTTTGAATATATTTAGTGAATTGGCCTCAACTACTTTCTGTGGTGGAGAATTCCACAGGTTCACCACTCTCTGGGTGAAGAAGTTTCTCCTCATCTCGGTCCTAAATGGCTTACCCCTTATCCTCAGACTGTGACCCCTGGTTCTGGACTTCCCCAACATTGGGAACATTCTTCCTGCATCTAACCTGTCTAAACCCGTCAGAATTTTAAACGTTTCCATGAGGTCCCCTCTCATTCTTCTGAACTCCAGTGAATACAAGCCCAGTTGATCCAGTCTTTCTTGATAGGTCAGTCCCGCCATCCCGGGAATCAGTCTGGTGAATCTTCGCTGCACTCCCTCAATAGCAAGAATGTCCTTCCTCAAGTGAGGAGACCAAAACTGTACACAATACTCCAGGTGTGGCCTCACCAAGGCCCTGTACAACTGTAGCAACACCTCCCTGCCCCTGTATTCAAATCCCCTCGCTATGAAGGCCAACATGCCATTTGCTTTCTTAACCGCCTGCTGTACCTGCATGCTAACCTTCAATGACTGATGTACCATGACACCCAGGTCTCGTTGCATCTTCCCTTTTCCTAATCTGTCACCATTCAGATAATAGTCTGTCTCTCTGTTTTTACCACCAAAGTGGATAACCTCACATTTATCCACATTATACTTCATCTGCCATGCATTTGCCCACTCACCTAACCTATCCAAGTCAATCTGCAGCCTAATAGCATCCTCCTCGCAGTTCACACTGCCACCCAACTTAATGTCATCCGCAAATTTGGAGATACTGCATTTAATCCCCTCGTCTAAATCATTAATGTACAATGTAAACAGCTGGGGCCCCAGCACAGAACCTTGCGGCACCCCACTAGTCACTGCCTGCCATTCTGAAAAGTACCCGTTTACTCCTACTCTTTGCTTCCTATCTGACAACCAGTTCTCAATCCACGTCAGCACACTACCCCCAATCCCATGTGCTTTAACTTTGCACATTAATCTCTTGTGTGGGACCTTGTCGAAAGCCTTCTGAAAGTCAAAATATACCACATCAACTGGTTCTCCTTTGTCCACTTTACTGGAAACATCCACAAAAAATTCCAGAAAATTTGTCAAGCATGATTTCCCTTTCACAAATCCATGATGACTTGGACCTATCATGTCACCATTTTCCAGATGCACTGCTATGACATCCTTAATAATTGATTCCATCATTTTACCCACTGCTGAGGTCAGGCTGACCGGTCTATAATTCCCTGTTTTCTCTCTCCCTCCTTTTTTAAAAAGTGGGGTTACATTGGCTACCCTCCACTCCATAGGAACTGATCCAGAGTCAATGGAATGTTGGAAAATGACTGTCAATGCATCCGCTATTTCCAAGGCCACCTCTTTAAGTACTCTGGGATGCAGTCCATCAGGCCCTGGGGATTTATCGGCCTTCAATCCCATCAATTTCCCCAACACAATTTCCCGACTAATAAAGATTTCCCTCAGTTCCCCCTCCTTACTAGACCCTCTGACCCCTTTTATATCCGGAAGGTTGTTTGTATCCTCCTTAGTGAATACCGAACCAAAGTACTTGTTCAATTGGTCTGCCATTTCTTTGTTCCCCGTTATGACTTCCCCTGATTCTGACTGCAGGGGACCTACGTTTGTCTTTACTAACCTTTTTCTCTTTACATATCTATGGAAACTTTTGCAATCCACCTTAATGTTCCCTGCAAGCTTCTTCTCGTACTCCATTTTCCCTGCCCTAATCAAACCCTTTGTCCTCCTCTGCTGAGTTCTAAATTTCTCCCAGTCCCCAGGTTCGCTGCTATTTCTGGCCAATTTGTATGCCACTTCCTTGGCTTTAATACTATCCCTGATTTCCCTAGATAGCCACGGTTGAGCTACCTTCCCTTTTTTATTTTTACGCCAGACAGGAATGTACAATTGTTGTAATTCATCCATGCGGTCTCTAAATGTCTGCCATTGCCCATCCACAGTCAACCCCCTAAGTATCATTCGCCAATCTATCCTAGCCAATTCACGCCTCATACCTTCAAAGTTACCCTTCTTTAATTTCTGGACCATGGTCTCTGAATTTACTGTTTCATTCTCCATCCTAATGCAGAATTCCACCATATTATGGTCACTCTTCCCCAAGGGGCCTCGCACAATGAGATTGCTAATTAATCCTCTCTCATTACACAACACCCAGTCTAAGATGGCCTCCCCCCTAGTTGGTTCCTCAACATATTGGTCTAGAAAACCATCCCTTATGCACTCCAGGAAATCCTCCTCCACCGTATTGCTTCCAGTTTGGCTAGCCCAATCTATGTGCATATTAAAGTCACCCATTATAACTGCTACACCTTTATTGCATGCACCCCTAATTTCCTGTTTGATGCCCTCCCCAACATCCCTATTACTGTTTGGAGGTCTGTACACAACTCCTACTAACGTTTTTTGCCCTTTGGTGTTCTGCAGCTCTACCCATATAGATTCCACATCATCCAAGCTAATGTCTTTCCTAATTATTGCATTAATCTCCTCTTTAACCAGCAATGCTACCCCACCTCCTTTTCCTTTTATTCTATCCTTCCTGAATGTTGAATACCCCTGAATGTTGAGTTCCCAGCCCTGATCATCCTGGAGCCACGTCTCCGTAATCCCAATCACATCATATTTGTTAACATCTATTTGCACAATTAATTCATCCACTTTATTGCGGATACTCCTTGCATTAAGACACAAAGCCTTCAGGCTTGTTTTTTTAACACCCTCTGTCCTTTTAGAATTTTGCTGTACAGTGGCCCTTTTTGTTCTTTGCCTTGGGTTTCTCTGCCCTCCACTTTTCCTCCTCTCCTTTCTGTCTTTTGCTTTTGCCTCCTTTTTGTTTCCCTCTGTCTCCCTGCATTGGTTCCCATCCCCCTGCCATATTAGTTTAAATCCTCCCCAACAGCACTAGCAAACACTCCCCCTAGGACATTGGTTCCGGTCCTGCCCAGGTGCAGACCGTCCAGTTTGTACTGGTCCCACCTCCCCCAGAACCGGTCCCAATGCCCCAGGAATTTGAATCCCTCCCTGCTGCACCACTGCTCAAGCCACGTATTCACCTGCGCTATCCTATTTTAAAGGCTTTTTCACTGGACCCAGTTTTAACTGTGTACGCACAAGAATTGATACTGTTCATAAAGGCTGCTGAAACAACTGGGTAGGATGATTGTGGTACAGTGCTGCTCAAAGGGAGCTCACAAAATTTACAGCAGTTCTGTTAGATGTACATCTAGTGAAAGGTAAATGCTGCATACGTACATTCACCTACCAGGCATGGTGGTGGTGGCACTTTGTTGCAGTGCTCAGCCAACCTGACTCTAGTTCCTTCACTTCAAGATGCATCAACACAACAGCATAATGTTTTACACAAACTGAAAACAGCATAGCATCCAAACAAGACTATAACAACAACAACTATAACCCTAACCCTAAATTTATATTGCACCTTTAACGTAGTGAAACATCCCAAGGCGTTGACAGGAGTATTATGAGATTTTAAAAATTGGCACTGAGCCGCGTAAGTAGACATTAGTGCAGTTGACCAAAAGCTTGGTCAAAGAGTTAGTTTTAAGGAGCGCCTTGAAGGAGGAAAGAGTGCTAGAGAGACGGAGACGTTTAGGCAGGGTGTTCCAGAGCTTGGGGCCTAGGCAACAGAAGGCACGGCCACCAATGGTTGAGTGATTATAATCAGGGATGCTCAGGAGGGCAGAATTAGAAGAGCGCAGACATCTCAGGGGGTTGTGGGGCTGGAGGAGATTACAGAGATAGGGAGGGGCAAGGCCGTGGAGGGATTTGAAAATAAGGATGAGAATTTTGAAATCTAGGCGTTGCTTAACCGGGAGCCAATGTAGGTCAGCGAGCACGGGGGTGATGGGTGAACGGGACTTGGTGAGAGTTATGGCACGGGCAGCCGAGTTTTGGATCACTTCTACCTTCATACTTACAGTCTTTCAATGATTTCCAATAATTTAACATCAGCATGTGGTCAACATACTCGAGAACTGGACGTCCAGTATAATTCACTTGAGGGAGAAAACTGAGGTGCAAACCGAAATATGCTGGAAAAGCTAAAATGTCAAGAGTCAGCAAATATATGCCTGAAACAGACATGAGAAACTATTCCTGATTGAAAGATAACTGATTCAATGTACATACTATGTGAGACTCTTTACACAGTTTCAAGCATCTGAATGATGTATTTATTTTAGTTTGACAGGGAAGTTGAAGATATGATTATATATGCCACGGTGACCATTCAACCAGACACTCAGACGAAGAGGAGTTCCACAATTGACGCCAATTTGAAGGAGCAAAAGGGAGGCATCAAGATCAGTTCTTCAGAATCAGTGGAATATTCTACACTATCATTCAGATCCTAGTGTCATTACATCCCCAGTTCAAAAACTGTTCTATAAGTATTCTCTTATTACGTTAATATATTTACATTTATATTTGTATTTTGGAGATTCTAAAATTTTTAATAATTGAATCACAAGACTTATGATGTATGCCAGAGATCTATTAATACCCAGCTTTCATCTGAGTCTGAATGCACTTTGAATTTTTGTTTTACTTTCCCTTTGTAATCTCCTCCAGCCCCACGACCCTCCGCGATATCTGCACTCCTCTAATACTGGCCTCTGAGCATCCCCGATTTTGATCGCTCCACCATTGGTGGCTATGCCTTCAGCAGCCAAGGCCCTAAGCTCTGGAATTCTCTCCCTAAACCTCTCAGCCTCTACACCCTCCTTTAAAACGCTCCTTACAACCTACCTCTTCGACCAAGCTTTTGGTCATCTGCCCTCATATCTCCTTATGTGGCTCAGTGTCAAATTTTGTTTTATAACGCTCCTGTGATGTGCCTTGGGATGTTTTACTGCATTAAAAGCACTATAAACAAGTTGTTGTTTAATTTTCCCTGTGCTCTGCATCTTCCTGGAGGACAGAACAAACAACTATCTTGGGGTATCGACCAATGCAGTTTCGTGTTCTGCAGAGGCAGGTACACAAGTGCAGGACAGTTTTCCCTTCTCTCTGTGACAGAGCAGCCTCAGCTCTATGCCTGCCCCCTGTTAACAAACTGGGATCAGTGTGTGGGGAATCGCCCTGAAACCTGTGACTGTGCCACTGCATGTTGAAGATTCAGCTGTCCCATCTCTCAAACTGCTAATTCATCTCAAATATTATAAGATGTTAAATTTTCAAATTCTGATTCACACTTTACGGCGCACTCTTGTGAAGCAAGTGATTCATTCCACATTGTCCCAATTAAGGGCCTGATGGGACTGGGTCAAAGTGATCCAAATAGGCCGATAGTTATGTTTGTTACATTACATATATGATTCTGATTCTGAGTATGAAAACATAGGCCAGTATAGTCAACAATGAAAGCATATATTCTGTATCAAGTAGGTATATATTCTGGTTCTGGTAACATTGCAATACTAGATTCCTATACATATGTGTAAATTTCTCTCAATGAGATGTAAAATAAAACAGGTTAGTACATATTCTGTTCTGTATAATTGGTACATTAGTGTATATAGGTCCTTCTGTATATAGGTATAAACAAGTGAATCTCTTTTCCTCGGTCTTGTTTTTCCTCTCTTTTTGGGCCCAAGTTTCCGATGCTGCTGAAAACGGCGCATCTCCGTGATTTACGTAACCTGTTCGGGGAAAGAAAGTGCGCCGAAATCTTACCGAGGAATTCTCCGATCGTCCTGGAGCATGGCGTGGCGCAGCGGAATCTCCCTGGGGTGGAGCAAATCGATCGCAGCCAGCAGGGGCGTGGGGCTAGGGATCAGCGTTCTTCTGAATGCCGGCAGCGTTGCACATGCGCATTGGAGCGATGCACACTGGCTCAGCAGGGCATTTTTCCCCCCAGTCTGTCTTTGAATGGTGTGGGGACCGGGGAGGTGATTGGTGGGGGAGAAGCATGGGAAGGGATGGAGGAGCGTGGGTTGGGGGGGGGGGGCACTCGAAATGATCGGAGGGCCGGAGGGGAGAGCAGGGGTGCCAATACCAATTGGAGAGCCGGAGGAGCGAGGGTCCGGGGTTAGGAATGATCGGAGGACGGAGGAGAGAGCAGTCTGTCTTTGAATTATATCTAAAGGAGCAGGCAGGCAGACCCAAGCTGCAAAATGGTGTCCTTGTACTGACCTATACTTTTAAGGCCAGGTGTTAGGCTTAACAGTGGAATGCAGAGACCCATTGGATATTGGTGGAACTGTACTGAACCGGTGTTAGCTATATTTTTACTTCACTGAAACTGGCTTCCTTAACCCAGATTATTCATTGATCTACATTTTCTGTGTGGGGGAGGTGGTGTTCCAATGCCATTGGTCATCTGAGCCTGGGTGTGTATACTGCAGAGTGCAGGTGATAGAGAGTCACCCCTATATTTTCAGTCAGTTCCACTCCTGTAGGTGTCTGTTAGCCAGAAACCTTGCTGCTCAGCGTGTTTGTATTGGGGGAAGTTGAGATATTTGTGTGCGACTTCAATTTGTGGAAGTTTCTTTGTCAGGCGATTTCCTGAAATGGAAGTTGGATAAATTGCACTTGCGATAAATATTTCTTCAAACCTGGCATTGAAACAGTTAAGACGGCAGAATATTTGGGTCACATCAGGAGTAATCTAGTTTGAACCCAGATAAATTTCTGGGAGATGGTGCAGTGTGAAAATTGGACCTGATGGTTCAGTTATTTCCTACTGCCAAAGGTTTCCTTCATATATACTCGTACAAAAAAATCATTCTTTAATATGCAGGAGAATACCGTGACTGCAACAAGGTAATGCAGACTATGTAGATTTTTTGTTGCTCATCAAAGGAAATGCCATTCAGATTGAAGGTTTTCAGAATTGCATATTACAGTAATCATTTGTTCAGCCTCCGTTCAGCCTCTCCGCACCCCCCCCCCCCACTCCTGTTCAGCCCCTTTCCCCTCCACCCCCTCCCTCCTCCTCCCCCTCCTCACTGTCAGAAACGGAGAGACAGAGAGACACTGAGAGGCTAACAGAAATACCTTCCCTTCACATAAAGGTAGGACTTCTATTTTTATTTGTTATTGATTGGTTGCTTATTACTTTGGCCTTGGTGCTTTAGGTGCAGGGTTCCTTCTATTTTTTATTAATTAATTGTTTATTACTTTTTGTGCTTCATTTAGTGCTTGGTGCTTTAAATGTACTGCTTTGTTTAGTGCTTTAAATGTACTTTGCTTCTTTAATGTTGTTGTGAAGGTGTTTAGTGCTTTGTAAAATCCTCTAACTTCCCTTCCCCTCCCTGTCTCCTTTGTGTTTAATGCTCCCCCCCCCCCCCCCCAGTCTCTGGCTGTGCCTGCACTAAACTTAACTCTAGGTAAGGTTTTTCAGAACTTACAAAAGTGGACACTTACTCCATTCTAACTTAGTTTAGAGTAAGTTTTCACTGCCTAAACTTGCAAAACAGGCCTAAGTGGCTAGACAAACCCCCTTTTAAAAAAAATACCTGAACTAAAGCGAACCTAAACTAACTCACTAGATTTGGAGCAAACGAAATGCTGAGAATTGCGATTTCTAAGATACTCCAAACTGGAGCAATGCCACTCGAAACTTGGGCCCATTGTCTATTCTATTCAGCCTATTTGGGAGGCCTTATATTTTTTTTCCTAAATTTATTTGGTGGGCCTGTGTTCTTTGGTGAGCTTGCAACAATTTTTAAAAAGGACAAAAGTTCTGATAGTTACAATAACACTTCTTAAAATAATTGATATACAAAATTTACACTGGCTAGAGTCTAATAGATAAAATAATCCACAGATTCTTCATGGTGAGAATTATATATAGAACTGCAATTGGCAAACCGAATGCACACATCTTAATTTTGTACATCATTTTATGTTGTTCAAAAATAAGGGTGCGACTTTCTTTTCACTCTCCTAAACTATCTCGGGAGTATCAAATCGGCATGAAATTGAACAATGGATATTTACAAAGTGCTCCGCAGACAGCTCATTGATCTAAATCACTGTGACCCGGCATTGATAAACTATCCAATTGAAGGAAAGAAGAGAGAAATAATATCAAAAAGAAAAAGGAGAAATAAATGGGGCAAACATTAAAATAAAATCTGTGCGCCCCACCCCCAATTTCTTTCTTTCCTCAACTCCCTCCATTGAAGATCAGCCATGATCTTATTGAATAGCCTATTCCTGCTCCTATTTCTTAAAAGAATGTAAGAACATAAGAAATAGGAGCAGGAGCCGGCCATTTGGCCCCTCGAGCCTGCTCCGCCATTCAATAAGATCATGGCTGATCAGATCATGGACTCAGCTCCACTTCCCTGCCCGCTCTCCATAACCCTTTACTCCCTTATTGCTCAAAAATCTGTCTCCACTTTAAATATATTCAATGACCCAGCCTTCACAGCTCTCTGCGGCAGAGAATTCCATAGATTTACAACCCTCAGAAGAAATTTCTCCTCATCTCAGTTTTAAATGGGCGGCCCCTTATACTGAGACTATGGGCCCAAGTTTCCGGTTCTGGCGAAAACGGCACACCTCCGAGGCTTACGTGACCTGCCTGGGCTCGAAAGCGTGCCGGAATCTTCCTGAGCAATTCTCCGGTCCTCCTGGAGCGTGGCGTGGCGTGGCGTGGCGTCTCCCTGGGGCGGAGCAAGCCTATCGCAGTCTGCAGGGGGGCGGGGCTAAGCCCCTGCGTGTCTTTCACAGCCGGCTCCCTTGCGCGTGCGCGTTACAATGTGCGCGCATGCGCAATGGAACCTCGACCTTGGCAATCGGCCATTTAAAGGGAGAACGTGGCACTCATTTAAAGCTAGCTGGGATTTTTGGTTGCAGGTAGGAAAAGGAGTAAAAATTATTTTACTGATTCTTGTGCAAAGGAGTGCTGCAAAGGTGCTGCATAGGTGCAAGCAAGGGCATTTAAAAGGAAAACGTGGCACTCTGTTACAGCGAGCTGTGTGATTTTTGGGTGCAGGAAGGGAAGGAGTGAAAAGTCTTGTGATTCTTGGAGTACAAAGGGGTGCTGCACACATGCATGCAAGGAAAGGACTGTGTTTTTAAAAATCACTGAATGGAAATCCAGTACCTGTACAGCAATGCAAGGACGTGCAGCGAGAACGAAGAACTTCTTGCATGACGAAGTCGAGACACTAGTTAATGTCATTGAGGGGAGGTGGCAGGAGCTGGACACCAGCAACAGAGGCCGCACAAAGGTAGCACCCAAAGAAATCAAAAAACGCTGGGACCTAGTTGGAGACGAATACTGCGCAAGTAGTGAATACCAGGAGATCTGGAGCCCAGTGTAAAAAGAAATGGCAGGACCTTGGTCAAGTCGTTAGTGTAAGTAATATCTTCCTTTTCTCAATGGAATTGCAATTGTAAATGTGACCAGCTGTATATGTCCCACCCGGCAGAAAGGCACCCTCTCTAAAAAGTTATATTTTCATCATTGCAGAAGAAATTGGCTCACAACAACAGGAGGAGGCCCGCCAAATCTGCACCCACTGATACCCTTGGAACAGAGGGTCGCTGCCATGATGAGTTGTGCCTGGAGAAAGGCAATCAGTGATGCACAAGCTGGGCCCACACGCTTGGGAGAGGGTAAGTCCTGAAAATGCATCGTGACCCGTCAAATCATCCTGCTGCCTAGCCTGCTATGTGCGAGACTATCCATGTCACCCATCCTGCCCACTATTTGACTGCTAACCATTTGACTGTTCGGTTATATTTTACAGAACATGATGTCAATCCAGAAGATTCAGAGGAAGAGTCGGATCCATGCGATCAAGACCAAGGCGGTGGGGGGGGAGGAGGGGGAGAATGGATGCGTTCAGGGAAGAATGCTGATTGTAATATGGATCAGTCCATAGTGCAGGGCCTCACTATCCCAGAAAATACCATGAATTCTCCTCCAACATTCCACTCCTTCATCCAACTCCCATCCTTGGGTGGTGCTTTAAGTTTTGATGCGGCATGTCATCGTCTCCTCACGTACCCATCCACGCTTAGTGATGTAAGTTCTGGTAAGACATTCCATGGTTTCACATCCTTCGAGGTTGAGGGTCACAGTTCCATGGTTTCACACCCTTTGAGGTTGAGGGTCACAGTGGTGGTGGTGGTGGAATGCAGTGTGGAACACCCAGGGCCCCACTGTCAGAGGAAGCAGGTCCCAGTGGTGGTGGTGGTGGAATACAGTGTCGAACACCCAGGGCCCCACCATCCCACCATGTACCTCGCACTGGAGGGGTGCTGTGAGGCAGAACCGGGGGGAGAGGAAGGAGAACCCGATAGGCTCTCCTGAGATGCAGCGTTCAACAAATGCGCTTGATGTTATTGCATTGGGTGTGGAGGGCAGTGACCTTACCCGTTCACTGGAGGGCACCATCAGAGGGGTTGGTGATGAGTTGACAGCACTGTCTGGGCAAATAGCAGTTATGTCACGTGAACTGAGTGCGGGAATCACAGGGCCAGTGCAAATGCTGGCAGAGGCCATCAGGCAGTTAGCTGCTGCAATAAGCGCACACCTCCCGGCCTATCAAATGCACCTCCCACTGAAATCCCAGTACCAGCCTCTGTAGATATCCAAGCTGGGACCCCTCTCTACCCCCCCCCTCCCACTCTCACCCCCACCACCCCTTCTCTTCCCCTACACCCCCCCCTCCAACCCCCATGAGGCAGTGCACATGCACCGAGATGTGGATGAGAGCTGGGTGCAGCCTTTCTTTGCTGTTGGTGTTGATGTAGTAG
Organism: Pristiophorus japonicus; assembly: GCF_044704955.1. Classification (NCBI taxonomy): domain Eukaryota; kingdom Metazoa; phylum Chordata; class Chondrichthyes; family Pristiophoridae; genus Pristiophorus; species Pristiophorus japonicus. The sequence goes on along the minus strand of NC_091993.1, from coordinate 116,968,026 downwards.
ATTTGATGCCACTGTTGTAACTGTTTTCAAATTGAAATTGTGTACTAAGTTTTGTAACTTTACAAGTATATAAGTGATCTTAGAGTTTTTAAAGTAATCTTAATAAGTTGTTTAAATTTACTGCATTAAAAGTTATCTTAAGGTTTTTCAGTGATTTTGTTCACAAATTGAAATTGTTTACTAAGTTTTCTAACTTTAAAACTATATAAGTTTTTGGGGTTGTTAAGTGATCGGAAAGAGTCATCAAATTTGATACAAGAATGATTTTATTGCAGTAAAGTACATTGTAAAGATTTCAATGAAATATATTATACATTGAAACTGAATCATGACAAGAATGCTTTTATTATTATTGCACTAAAGTAAAGTACATTGTAAACATTTCAATAAAGTTTATTACTTAACATTACAACTGATTCATGGTCCATTATCATACCAAACAACATTTAGGAACACCTGCAAAAGATAAACATCCCTCACCCCTTCAGTCATGCCTGCCTCCCGCACCTAGCCATGACCAAGGGGCGTGCTGGTGCGGTGTGTCATGGCTCGGAGATCTCTCCTGCTGCAGTGGGATGGGTGTCCGTGGACCGAGGAAGTCAGCGACCAATTGCCCTTCAGTATCTGAGACACACAGATCGGTCCTGCTGCTGGCTGTGAGCGGTTGGGTTGGGGGCTGGGTGGGGGAAGGGGAAGTGTGCTGTTGGGAGTGCAGGAGTGAGGAGGGACACACGGAGCGAAGGGTTGGGAGGTGGGGGGGCAAGAGTCCTGCTGGGGGTGTGGGAGAGAATGGTGGGTTAGGGTGGCTTACAACATGTTACTCTAACAGTCAGTCCCTGACAGAGGCACAATGCCAAATAGTTAGCTTTACAAATGAGGTGAGATTCAAGTAATAGGTTGGACTAATGGGGTATGATGATTTCCTTGGATCAAATTAACCATAATTAGGTGTTGATGTGCCTGCCTCAGCTGGGAGCCTACACTTGTTTATTTATAAAAAGAGAACCAACTATCATCATTCAGCAGATATAAGCAAAATATCATCAAGAGGTTTAAGGCCATTTTAAGTGATGTGTTTAATGCTTCAGTCCTTTTTGTGTTTAATTCTTCTGCCCCCCCCACCATCTCCGGCTTCTAGGTAAGGTTGTTCAGAACTTACAAAAGTAGGCACTTACTCCATTCTAAATTAGTTTGGAGTAAGTTTTCCCTGCCGAAACTTGCAAAACAGGCCTGAGTGGCTGGACACACTCTTTTGGAAAAAAAAATATCTGAACTAAAACCAACCTAAACTAACTCACTAGAACTGGAGCAAACTAAGTGCCGAGAATTGCAATTTCTAACATACACCAAACTAAACTGGTTGCTCCAAAAAAATAGGAGCAACTCCACCCGAAAATTGGGCCCTATGTCCCCTAGTTTTAGTTTCCCCTATGAGTGGAAATATCTTCTCTGCATCCACCTTGTCGTTTCCCCTCATTATCTTATAAGTTTCAATAAGATCACCTCTGATTCTTCTAGACTCCAATGTGTATAGGCCTAACCTACTCAACCTATCCCCATAAGTCAACCCCCTCATCTCCAGAATCAACCTAGTGAACCTTCTCTGAACAGCCTCCAATTCAAGCATATCCTTCCTTAAATACGGAGACCAAAACTGTACGCAGTACTCCAGGTGTGGCCTCACCAATACCCTCTGCAGTTGTAGCAGGACTTCTCTGCTTTTATACGCTATCCCCTTTGCAATAAAGGCCAACATTTCATTTGGCTTTCTGATTACTTGCTGTACCTGCATATTAACTTTTTGTGTTTCATGCACAAGGTCCCCCAGTTCCCTCTGTACTGCAATACTTTGCAATTTTTCTCCATTTAAATTATAATTTGCTTTTCTATTATTTCTGCCAAAGTGGATAACCTCACATTTTCCCACATTGTACTCCCTCTGCCATAGACCGCCACCAGCTGAGAGAATTATCTGAATGATTGACCTTCTGATTTTTAAATCCCCTCCCTCTGGGATGTGCTTGGACTCGGTTCAGCTACAGCAGCACAGTTACGATAATTTCTTAAACCACGTGAGGAACTGACCTCCGCCTCGCCCTCATGTAGAGTTCTTTGTTGCAACATTCTTGGGCTGTGGGGAGGGATGTAGAAAATGTGGAAAGCACAACCCAAATATTTCTTGTGAAATGCAACTTCCACATTTTTGCCAAAGTTCATTGGTATGTGACAAGAGAAAGAATGACAGCAAAACAAAACACACCTATATTAAGCTGATTTTATTGTAAAGCCTCAAAGTTAAAAAGAAATACTTGCACTTATATAGAAAGACTTACATTTATATAGCGCCTTTCACAGCCACCGGACGTCTCAAAGCTCTTTACAGCTGATGAAGTACTTTTGGAGTGTAGTCACTGTTGTAATGTAGTAAACGCGGCAGCCAATTTACACACAGCAAGCTCCCACATACAGCAATGTGATAATGGGCAGATAATCTGTTTTAGTGATGTTGATTGAGGGATAAATATTGAGGGATAACTCTCCAGCTCTTCAAAATAGTGCCATGGGATCTTTTTACGTCCACCCGAGACAGCAGTCGGGGCCTCAGTTTAACATCTCATCCGAAAGACGGCACCTCCGACAGTGCAGCACTCCCTCTGCACAGCACTGGGAGTGTCAACCTAGATTTCTGTGCTCAAGTCCCTGGAATGGGACTTGAACCGCAATCTTCTGACTCAGAGGCGAGGGTGCTACCCACTGAGCCACAGCTGACTCTGAAACCACGATATTAGGACCAAAAAGAAATTAGCAATGGAAAATTCAATCATAACATACAACAGTGAGACAAAGCACAATTACCGCAGGGATCTGACGAGCTCCCTGAAATGTAAAGGACAGGGAGAGATGGTTGGGTTGATATTAAGAGTTGCCCATGTCCCATTTGATTTTAATCCTAGATTTTTGAGCAGGCTAAGCATAACATTACAAGAACTTGCAGGAGAGGGAATGCCCACTAGGGTTAATCATTTACCAATTGTTTGTTGACCTACCTTCCTTTCCATCACCTCGCTTCATCCTTGAACCTCATCAAAGGTTACATCTAAATGTTAACCATCTTGCCTTCAGCTCTGATTAGCCTCCTGTGTATTTCCAGTGCTTTTTGTTCTAGTCTATTAAAATTTCCTATCATTACACTGACCCGATTGAAAAATAAAAACTGGACTGTTCGTGTTTCGAATCTGATTTGGTTGCATTTAGGGGATTTGCAAAGTTGCTGAGAAATATGCTTTTAGTAGGCCTTATACACCGCCAGAACTTTAACACATCAGGGGCCTGCAAATTATCCTGCCTTTGGGTGCGAGTGTTGAGAGGGAGAGGCTGAGTGTTCAAGAGGACAGTATCGGTGTTATTGGAGGTAGATGATAGTCGGTGTCTCAATTCACCTGCGGACTGTGGGGCTCTACTTCTTCAGAAAATGCGGGCGGGGGGAGGGAAAAAGATGGGCTTGTATATAGCGAAACAAGTCAAAATAGCAGAGAAAGTTATGTTCTCTAGTTGAATCCTTCTTTCCAATCATATTTTGTGATGTTTTAAAAACAACGCAATTATTTAAAGAGGCTCTTATAGATAAGAAAAGAAGCATTTAATGTGGTTGGGGGAACTCCATCCATGAATAAAAGAAGACTGGTATTTTAAATGGTACAGATAAGTTAAACCCAGACTATTGGGTGAGTAGGGCCAAAAGACACATTTAAATTGAGGAAAAGTACATTTGGAACAGATATTAGGAGTTTCTTCACTCTAAACTGATGTTTGGAACAAACTGCTAAGCAAGATTATAAAGAATAAATTAGGTCATTTGCAATGGTTAGGGAACGAATGGGCTCCGATTCAATGGTCTGGATAGCTACTTATCTTACGTCTTCAAGAAATCCTATTTCATTTAATCAGATATAACCCCATCCAAAAAAAAAAACTTTCATTTTGGTCATGTAAATGATCTCAAGTTGAATAGTCTACTATTATTTTGATATGTTATACTTGATGTAAATATATTTTTTTTAATTTACCATTTTTTGCACAATTTTGTTCTGTCATACTTTTAGGCATGAAAGGATTTTATTGAGCTGGATTATGTCCCAGACTGGGAAGCTTCTGGAAGAAGGTTGACAAAGTGATTTATCAAGTCAATCAAGACTCTTGGGAGCCTTTCCAACGCCAGCTGAGCCTTCCTTCTGTGAAAGAGGAACTGACTGAAAATAACCAGGTGTTGGTCTATATCAGTTCAGAGGAACAACCACCTAGCCAACTAAATGGTCCACAATGTACACTCCACCTGTAGTAGGATCTCTTTGGATTATGTTGCCCTTCTTGGAGCTATTCAGAAACTCAAAAAAAGTTGGGTCTTCGGATCTTGGTGAGGAAATAGGAATGGATTGGGTATCATTTATCCTTCCTTCCCATGAAATGATATAGAGTCTCTTTGAATCTATTTAGCGTGGTGGTTTCCAGTTCACTTTTCACCATTGCTTTTTAGTTTGAGCATTCTTCCCTTTTCATGCTATTTGTTCGATAAGCATGCAAGTGCCTGGTTTAACATGATCTTACTAGGATTAGAAAAAGCCCCTCAAAAATGGAGGCAGGCAGTTCATGGCCATTTCACTCCTTCCTGTTGGTGCAACAGCCTTGATACATAAATAAAAACAGAAAATGCTGGAAATACTCAGGTCAGGCAGCATCTGTAAATTTTTCCAGTTCTGACGAAAGGTCATCGACCTGAAACATTGACTCCGTTTCTCTCTCCACAGGTGCTGCCTGACCCGCTGACTATTTCCAGCATGATCGGTTTTGATTTCAGATTTCCAGCATCTGTAGTATTTATCTATTGCAGTAGCCTTTATACATGAACAGGATGTTGGCGCAATGTTCAGCCTGACATTGTGTCACAGAACAGCCGGGCATTGGCTCACACCAATAACTTCTCCACAGCGTCATATCCCTCAGGAGAAATTAGCAAGCTTTCCCTACATGGAAAAAGAGTGGGCAGGGGGCAGTAGCCAGTCTATGAGGGTCCTGACATTCCAGGTCCCGAACTTCATTTTGAAGGGTGTAAGATGCCCGTGCGTGAGTTCTTTTAACGTGGGGTAGCCGTTGCACACTGGCTACCACACGAGCTTTGCAGAGCAAGGTCTTGGTCCAGTGGCAAGGGGGTCCAAGACGACTGGAAACCAGGCACTGTTGCATGGGCCTAGTTGCCTTCGGTGGGATGTGAGCCATAAAGCTCGGTGCTGAGAAAACCGAGGCCTGGCTGAGGGCAGGCATTAGGAGGGCTAGAGGTCCACTTTGTGGAAGGAGAGGTCAAATAGGTCAGAGTGACCACAGCCATTGTGCACACCACATGCGGCCAGGGGAAGGCCAGAGCATTGTTGGTGGGATGAAGACCAGGATGTCACCAGAGGGTTGAAGGCCCGAACATCACCGGAGGGATGAAGTCCCGAACATCACCGGAGGGATGAAGTCCCGAACATCACCGGAGGGATGAAGATGTCGCCATGAAGCAGTAGCCAACACGCCTAGCAACTGAATCAAAATTTGCATTGGAAAAGATTTGGGAATAAGTTTAGTTTGTACTCTGTTGGTTCTAGGATGGAACACAGCTGATAGAATTTTGGAGAGAGAAGGGATTTTAAAGAACATAGTGAGAAGATGGATGGGCAAAGTATGCTCCTATGGAACTACATTACCCAATATACACCATGACCCATGTCATATGCCCACTAGAAGAACATTTACAAATAGCAATTGAGGGGTGCAAAAAAAAAAAATGAAAGTTTTTTTTTTTAAAAACATTGCATATAGGGCAAGCAATAAACTCTGAGCTCAGTGTTATTTGGGATGAGGCTCTTCCGTATCACTGATGTTTGTGCTGGCTCGATGCTTATAAACTTTGGACTACAAATCCACTGTTTAATTAAAAATAAATCTTTTACATCCATGTAAATAACTGATAAAATAGTTCCGAGGATGGAAGAATAAAAACTGCAAATTCCCCATGAGGGGAAGAAGGAAAAACTATTTTACGTGTAAAAAAAAACGGATATGATTTGGGGAAAAAAGAACAAAGTTACTTGCTTCTTAAACACATTTAGTAACCTTTTTTAGACCATTAAACTTGCATTTATATAGTGCCTTGACTCCCAAAACACTTTATGACCAGCAAGTTATCTGATGTGACTTACTATTGCTTCTGTAGGTTAAAAAGTATTACAAATATGTTAGAACTGTAGCTCAATGTTTAGCTGCACTTCAATCCCACGCTCCTGATCTTTGGTCAGCTGGTGCGGAGGGGAGCAAACAAATCAGAGGACATTCTGGACCTAGCCAAGGTGTCCATTAACAGATACAGGCAACGAGCGTTCAATTGGCCCAACTGTGTGCATCTTTTCTGCGGCTACGTTTGCGCCCGGGTGTCCCATGGAGATGGAGCACTCTTTGTCCACTGGCACGCTTGAGGTCTTCCGCAGCAGTGGGCACTGGAGGGACTGGAGTGCTTCATCACCCTCCAAAACAAAATCCTGATTGAATTTGTTCAGTTTCCTTTAAATTTTGTTTAAGTTAGTTTTATTGGTTGCACCCCTTTAAGAAGGAGGAATATCCTATCTCTAATTGGTGATGGCATCAGTCATCAATTAAGTTTTAACCAATAAGAAGTAGACCTGTAGCTTTCAGAATCAATTAGATGTGTAACTTTTCTTTTTAATCTGGTGTCAATCACGTGAGGTAGTGCTTTCATAAAGTTGCTGCTTGAGCAATGGGCAAAACCACCAACACATTTATGTTGCAGTGGGTCAGTAGTGCACAGGAGACATGACACTCAGGGCAACAGGAAATCTAACAGTACCATAAAAATACAGTGGAACGCAAACCTCATCTGGTCTTCATGGTTAAAAGCCACAATCAAAATCTGCTGTCACCAATAAAGAAACAATACTATGATCAGAGCTTAACAGAATGATTATACTTCCATTTTGATTATGGGATGATCTTCCAGTCTCAGAGCACCAAAACAAGATACAACAGAAAATATAGAACAAAGGAAAAACACAATTAAACTTTTGGACGGGGTGGAAAAGACAAGTGCATATGAAACAAGGATGGTTGTTTAGGAGACCTTTATTCAGGTTAATGACATTTTTCATCCACTACTCTCCATAGTACAGCAATTAAAAAGGTTGTATGCAATAGAAAATTATCAAATAATATGTAGAGCAATAAGTGTTCCCTACTTTGAATATATCGTATTTCTTAATTAGCTGAAATTGAGCAAGACTCCACGCTGCTGGTTTATCCGGTGGCCTCTTAAATTTTTCAAACCATTGTCTTATCCCCAAAAATCCTTAGATAACAGGCTGAAAACCATGAACTGTACCAGTTAAGAAACTGCACTACCTATTTTAAACTCTCATTAAATCCAATATACAATTAAGATGACAACACTGACTTTGCATTTGGGGGACAAGGTCACGTCATACTGCAATGACTATATGTCACTGTCTCAAGTTGCTGTGGTTAACGAAAACGGTGGCAGTGACCTTCACCCATCCCCAACTTTCAGAGAAGTTTTGGCCGCCAAGTTCACAGTTACAATTCTGCAGGTTTTCAGAAGTTATCCAACAAGATATTGCACTAGTTCAGATACCAATCGTTTTCTTTCACAAGTCACGATGGGTGCGTAATTCACACGCATTACACGTGGTGATGAATCACAAGTCTTCCATCACAAGTGAAATCAACCCAAAAGCGGACTGCTGCCAGCCATTTGCTCACTTATTGTACATCCATTACAATTTAAATCGCAATGGATACATTTTAATTATTGTGCAGAGTACCGGATAATTCTTCAACTAACAAGAGATTTTGTGCTGCGAGTGCTATTGGGTTTACTTCGGGGATTTGCTTCAATAGTTTATATTTTTTCTATTTTTAAAGCCATTGCTTTAGAGCCAGGGGAAAAAAAAAAAATCAAAAATTGAGCAGGAGCTAATGAAAAGCAAATTCATAACAAGAACAAACCTGAATGTTTTAGATAACAAACAGTTGCAGTAAAGCTCATGGTAAGAGTACATAGCATTTTTTTGTTGTACAAACCCAGTATTATTTTTTGTCTTTGCTACGTGCGATACAAGTGGTGGGGACCACAAAGGTAGCTGTAATCAATGTACAACAAAGCAGGTATTGGTCCTTTTTAAAAATCATCTAAAATGCTGTAGAATCTATAAGGCAATGACATTTCTTTATCCCCATTTTATATGTCCTGAATAGTATCTATTGAATAGGTCTCCATTAAGATCTGAGGTGAGCCAGTAACAATAGATGCACCAAAACCAACTCTGCTCCCTCAGAGCCACATCTCTTTGTGGCTTAGGACCAAATTTACCACGTGCTAATGATACTCAAGAGGAAATGGCAATTCCAGAATACCCATAAAACTCCCAACATTAATTTCTCTCCAGATTCTTACTATCTTTGTCTCCCTTCAATAAATGAGTATTTAACCTGGATTTTCAGACGACCACCAACTGATGATGATTTTCCTATCAAAATCATAGTTATAGAAGAGTACCCGCCTGGCATACCACTGCCGATATATACTCACACGTGGCAACCCTTCCTGCTCTTAATTTTGAAAGTTAGAGATTTAAAAAACACATAGTTGACCACAGAGCTAGTTCATAAAGTTCCATACACATCCATTCTTTGGCATTCTCTATCCCCAGAGGACTGTGGATGCTGAATCGTTGAGTATATTCCAAGGCTGAGATCGATAAGATTTTTGGACACCAAGGGATATGGGGATCAGGTGGGAAAGTAGAGTTGAGGTAGAAGATCAGCCATGATCTTACTGAATGGCGGAGCACGCGTGAAGGGCCGTATGGTCTACTACTATTATGTCTGTGGCTGGAGAAAACTCATTGTGTACAGTTTTGGTCTCCTAATCTGAGGAAGGACATTCTCGCTATTGAGGGAGTGCAGCGAAGGTTCACCAGACTGATTCCCAGGATGACAGGACTGGCATATGAAGAAAGACTGGATCAACTAGGCTTATATTCAATGGAATTTAGAAGAATGAGAGGAGATCTCATCGAAACACAAAATTCTGACGGGATTGGATAGGTTAGATGCAGGAAGAATGTTCCCGATGTTGGGGAACTCCAGAACCAAAGGTCACAGTCCAAGGATAAGGGGTAAGCCATTTAGGACCGAGATGACGAGAAACTTCTTCACCCAGAGAGTTGTGAGCACGTGGAATTCTCTACCACAGAAAGTTGTTGAGGCCAGTTCGTTAGATATATTCAAAAGGGAGTTAGATGTGGCCCTTACGGCTAAAGGGATGAAGGGGTATGGAGAGAAAGCAGGAATGGGGTACTGAAGTGCATAATCAGCCATGATCATATTGAAAGGTGGTGCAGGCTCGAAGGGCCAAATGGCCTACTCCTGCACTTATTTTCTATGTTTCTATGTCACGTAAAGGAGGGATTGCCCCAGAGGGTCCATTGAGAAGTCATCACTCTTTGATTTGGGAGACTAGTCAGGGGATGGAGAGTGAGGGCTGAAAAGATTTTTCAAGTGTGCACCAAATTAGTGCCAGTGAAGGCCGTAAAACAAAAATCCACACGCATCGTTAATTGGTCACTTAAAACACCCGAAACGTGGATGCCGTGCTACAGACTGTAGAGGAACATTCTGCCACATGGCTCCAATGCATTGACGCCATGCTGCTGCAGAGATGTACTTTACAGGGCTCCATGAGAAAGCATCCAACTGGTGATTTGTAAATACTTGTGGAGTTGTTACTTTTCCTTTACACAAAAATGCATCTTCATCCTGTCTCATGCCTCATGAACCTTCCTCTCAGCTATGTCAAACAGTACAAGAAACACCTGTTGCTAACATGTCAGTTCATCAGCTGTAAAGTTTGTCGCCATAGCAGATATATTCTCCGGATTAGTGCATCTTTGTTTTCTATTGGGATAATTACTGAGCATATTTAAAGAATTCAAAAACATTATAAGAGTAGAAATAGGCATCGTGAGCAAATCAGGTACAACTTTTCCTAGTTGCACACCCCATAATTAAGCTGAAGCAGAGAAAAACATTTCAATAAAATGAAACAAAACACTATTCTTTAGAGACATAAAGCATAAAGAAATGTTAATAGAAATGATCACCCGACACAAATGTACCAAGAAAAGTGGTGATTATCTTGAAAGGCAATTTTAACCGTTCTGTAGCAGCCAGCTGGTACCCTTTCTACGGCCCTTCAAAATAAACTACAAAAAATTACTGTGCATCTGTCCACTGACGGGAGTGTATGGGCGGATATAATTAGTACATCTTTTGTGTTTCTTTTACTGTTGTATAGATTAACGAGGATACAGTGTCTTCTAACAATCATGCCGTTCAGCCTCGCACTGCAAGTCGTGCCCTTTTATGAGCAAGGATTGATTTTTGTGCAACGTTTGTTGGATGCAAGGATGCAGAGTGGACATTCAATAAGAATACCTCACTGCCCGTCTCTGAGCACCATCGGGACACGGAAGGGGGAAGGGGTGGCGTCCGCACCCCTGGGGTCTATCTCCCTTTCTTCCACTACGCTCCTGGCCACAGGAGTAAGAACAGAAGAAATAGGAGCAGAAGTAAGTCACATGGCCCCTCGAGCCTGCTCCGCTATTCAATACGATCAAGGCTGATCCGATCATGGACTCAGGTCCACTTTCCTGCCCACTTCCCATAACCCTTTATTCCCTTATCAGTTAAGAAACTGTCCATCTCTGTCTTAAATTTATTCAATGTCCCAGCTTCCACAGCTCGCTGGGGCAGCAAATTCCACAGATTTACAACCCTCTGAGAGAAGAAATTCCTCATAGTTTTAAATGGTCTTCCTATCTTTGCCAGATTATTCACACTTCCCCCCTCCTTCCTCTGCTACAACCACTTACACTCATCTCTGGACCCATCTTTTGTTTCTAAACTTGGCTCATGATCTCCTAACTTTTCCTTTCACCATTCATCACTTTTGTTACTTAAACACTGCTGCCCCCTACCCTGATACTGTCCTCTCCCTTTCGTTATTTTCCTGTCCTGCCCTGCCCCCACCTGTTTTAAAACTGATACTTCTCTAACATTTTCCGGTTCGGACGAAAGCTCATCAATCTGAAAAGTCAACTTTGTTTTTCTCTCCTGACCTGCTGAGTATTCCCACCATTTTCTGTTATCACAGACTATTGATTGGAGAGTTTAAAAAGACAGAAAGATAATTCAGTGTTGTCTAGTGCACCTGCTTGCAAAAACAAATTCCATCATTTGAGGTCCCTTTAAGTTTGCGAAATTAAAACATGAATTTCCACATTTATTGAGATAATACACAAATTCTACATTACTACACAATAAACAGCAGCTATCCAGGCTTATTTCCATCAGCAACATTGTAAATGTAAATACAGCTAAATCCCATTAATGGTAACTCTTATTTAAGGGAAATATCTGATTAACAAAAAATGCTTTGAACCTCCATGGGATAAAAGGCATCTACTAGAACTTCCATTACCAGTGCTGGGAGTGGTGGGCTTCTTTTGACATCAAGTTGAAATGGACTGTTGTAATGATCAATTTTTTCTCTCTCTCCCTCCTTTTTTTTTTCACCAGAAGGTATCATTTTTGGAAAATAAGACTTTATGGTCAAAGCAGGATCACTTATGATCTCAATATTGTTGGGTTTACACTGGAAGTTTTCACTGTCTCATGGCTGTATGAGCATTTATCAAATGTCAGACCTCATTGAGCAAAAGTTTAATCATCAGCTATTAAGATGACATTTTTGGAATTATTTACTTGGGAGTTGGCAGTGATACGGGGCTGCAACGAGCTCATTATATAGCCCACCAAACATAGCATGCATGATGGAGGGGAAAAACGGCTACGCCTCTTAAATTGAAGAAGTTGTAGCTACAGTGCCGTTGATCAGCTCACTGATTACTATAGTCATGAGGTCCCAATTTAAAACTGGTCCACTAATGTCCACTGCCACACTTTTATTCCCACTTTTGTTCCTAGGACAGCGTGCATCAGCCTTCTCAACAAGTGCTCTCCCCATCACTGGCAGTAAGAAGATGCATAGCTGATAAGACTGGTCCTGGCATTTCCCTATCCTCATGAGATGGCGCTCCTCAAAAATCATTTGCTTAGCAGCTCAAGCAAGATCAGGCATCGCCCTTTCCCCACAAGGAGAGGTCACTATCTTACTGTTAAAAGGGACTAATTCATTCCATACTCAAGATTCCTCATACAGCAATTAGCCTCGGTTACATTTCAGAATAGCAGTTAACCACACATCACAAGGACAGGAATCCAGGAAAAAAAACAGCACACAATAGATTCATTACAGCAAACGGGATGGTGAGCAGTCATGGTCAGGAAAGCTTGGGCCCAATCATACTGCCCAATTGGGCGGTGGAAACAGATTCAATCGTAACTTTCAAAAGGAAATTGGATAAAGACTTGAAAAGGAGAAACGTGAAGGAGTGACGGGGAAAGAGCGAGTGGCAGTGGGACGAATTGGATAGCTCTTTGGTTGAGCAGGTTGGGCCTATACTCATTGGAGTTTAGAAGAATGAGAGGTGATCTTATTGAAGCATATAAGATTCTGAGAGGACTCGACAAGGTTGATGCAGAGAGGATGTTTCCACGTGGGGGAAATCTAGAACTCGGAGGCATAGTTTAAGAATAAGGAGTCGCCCATTTACAACTGAGATGAGGAAGAATTTATTCTCTCTAGAGGGTCATAAATCTGAGGAATTCTCTACCCCAGGGCGCTGTGGAGGCTGAATCATTGAATATATTTAAGGCGGAGATGGACAGATTTTTGAACGATAGGGGAGTGATGGGTTATGGGGAGCGGGCAGGGAAGTGGAGCTGAGCCCAAGATTAGGTCAGCCATGATCTGATTAAATGCCGGAGCAGGCTTGACTCCTGCTCCTATTTATGATGTCCTTATGTTCAAAGAGCCGGCACAGGCACGATGGGTCAAATGACCTCCTTCTGTGCAGTGCGATTCTCGGAAATCTGCATCACAAATCAAATATGGCAAGTTGGTTTTGCACATGTTGCTTCAAATTGAGATAGTAGCAGTCCTGAAAATATTGCTAGGGAGATTTTTTCACCCTTCTTTCCTATTTAATAATCTAACTTTAATCAAATGAACAAAAGGTTACAAGGAAACAGATTTCACCAATCAGAGTCATTCTCACCCAGGTCAATTCACAAAACAACACAGAAGCAACTTTTTGATTGAAAAATCCTTCATGTTTCTACAATGATTTTTAAATCCTTTATTTATTTTTTTTAAAATATATCTTTTTCATGTAACTGGAGTGAAATTATTTTCTGGTCCCACTGTTGGGTATACAACCTTCGAGGCTCATTGGCATACAACCCACAGTATTGAGAGAGAGGTTACCAGCAGCAACGAATGCTTCTTCATGGTCCAGAAAATGCATTGACAAAAGAAAAAAAGCCCCGTCACAAACAGTACATAATCTCTGAAATGTTTTGCGTGTTTGTATACAGCAAGTGTCTGGAATATGAAGCCATCAGGAGGACTCGACCAGAGATTAGTGCTCGTCACCACAAATTCCATTTGGCACAATCTTATGACAATACTTGCTCGAATATGATTCCGTCAAAGTGTAACCGACTAGAATTAGAATACTGACACCTTAAAATCCACTTTCCCTGTTAAGCCGACAGATGCAAGCTTCGAATTCTCTTTGCCTGATTGGTAATGATTCATGTCCTGAAGTGTAACATCTAGTGGTGTCAATATATTAAAGCGCACAAGTAAGGCCAGCACTGCATGAAGAGACGTGAACTGAAATTCTGCATAAACAAAACCATTCACATTTTTTTTTTGGCTACACAGTGATATTCACAGCTGCTTTAGTACTGAATCGGGTTTGTTTAAAAGTTGATGCTCATCATTTATTACAGTCAGCACTGGCTCCTGAAAAGACACGAGTATCATACAACTATAACTGGCAATCACCAAATAGGATTCGATTGCCACCAAGAGCAGATTATTTAAAAAAACGTATAGTAAAAACAAGAGAATCCTTTGGAACAGTTTGAACTGAGCTTAAAGCTCACGTCTTGGACTAAAACAAACAGGAAAAACAAAAAAGAAGATACATTTTTTAAATTATTACAGTACTATTTTGTTTGCACATCAATCATATCATACAGGCTCAAGTGATTTCATGGAGACTGCACTGTCACAATATAATGTGGCAGGTACACCTCTCGACAGTAAATTAGAAATCAAAACACTCATTTATAATTTGGAGAGTATAGAAAAGAAAATACAAGCAAACGACCAGGCTGTGAAAGAAAGAAGATGCCCATGAGTGCAGAAATGCTCTTCAAATACATTTAAACGTGAGCATTGAAACAGCTAGGCTGGCTCCTACTATACATTCTTCTACTGAGGTTTCAGACAACTTGGTCCATCTTTTCATCATTTTGGTTCTGGTTTGTCTAATACCTGAAGAGGGGAAAAAAATGTTGTGTGTGACTATTCCATCAGTGATACGCATTGACTGTGCATGTCCTACCCCCTCCAGTTAAGCACAGATAATTGTGCATACTATCCTACTCTTTACATGAAGAGTTACTACACTAATTATATCAACTTGTACCCGAAACACATTTTTCACTACAATGAACCATTAGTGGTTAGTGAGCCTGCAATGTAAGTGGTAGCGAAGGTCTCTCTGCACAACAGGGTGCTTGGAACAAATCACCTAAGGGATGATTATCTGTTCAAATATAGTGTCATTCTTTCAGGTATTGGACTTTCACAATAACTGATACATTAAATAAAATGATCCTACATTTCATTTGTGTTCATTTTTGTGCAGAAATGCTCACAGTATGCTTTAACAATGCTTCAGAGGTTTTTCTGAACTTATTCAATTTTTGTATTAACATTTTCCTCTCTCTGCAACATAATTCCCACACGATGAATTCTCACAGGGGGTCAGGTTTCATTGTAAACATAGCATTGTAAACATACTTAATGAGGTGATTATAGTTCTTTCTTTCAGGATTTCTTGAATTAATACCAATGGCTACAGATCAAAAATTGGGGAATGAGCCATTATTTTATGAAGGTACTAGTGGAAGGGCAGGATCACGTTAAGTGTGTGTGATGAGTGCCCTCTAATGGCTCAGTTGGTAAAGGCAGTATGTAACTGAGCCATAAAGAGCAGCAGGTCATACACAGGTTCACATCCTGGCCAGTGATGACTTGGTTTGTCTCATGTGGGACAGCAGTAAGAATGTTAATAAAGGATGGGTCAGGGTAGATAGAAGCAGACTGCTTGCAGTAGTTCAGGGGCCAAGAACGAGGGACCACAGGTACAAAATTAAGTGCAAGGTTTAGAACCGATGCCAGGAGAAACTTCTTCGCAGAGAGTTAGGAGGTTGAGGCAGGATTTATATCAACATTAAGAATTAAATTGGATAAGTGGATGAAGGAAAAGGGATTGTAGAGATATGGGAACAGGATGGGTAAATGTGATTGGAACTATTTGATCATGGCCTGGAAATTCCGATGTCCCGAGCCCATACAAAGTTTCTAGCGGCCCGGAAAGGCATCGGAGAAGCCGGTTTTCAGCGTGCAATGCACATGCGCTGAAAACCGGCTTTTCCGATCTATCAAGCTGGAGAATGACAGATCATCTACAGATCGGGAGCGAGGACAAATGTCCTCAAAAATCTTGTGCCTGAAAAAGCATGCGCATAGCCTACTTTTACAGGCGCAAGTGTTTAAAAACACACAAACACAATAAAATAAAATAAACACATTGTATTGTTAAAAACTCTGCCCACTAAGGTAAATTTATTTTTAACCCAATTACAAAACTTTTTTAAAAAAAACGGAAATATATTTTTTTCTAAAGGCATTTATTAACTTTAATTTCAATTAATTTTAATTATGTGAGATCTGTTTTTTAATTTTTTTTAATTAGTGTGTTTGGTTTTTCCCCCCATTAATCGCACTGAGAACTCGTAGATACGCAAGTCTCAGTGCTATTAATGGGAACCTGTGAAATACCTACTTAGTCAGCTGAGCAGTCACACGTGACTGCATCTTCTGCATGGGAACCCTCCGGACGGGAGCGCACTTCTCAACGTGAGAGGAGAAGGCCTCCCAACGGAATCCAGGGCGCCTCCTAGACCACCAGGTACTTTCGTAAAAATTCTCTGGTCGGGAGGCCTCCAACCGGAATTTTCCAGCCCATATGTGGGGGGCGGGGGGGGGGATATACTTTGATACAACAACAACTTGTATTTATATAGCGCCTTTAATATGGTAAAATGTCCCAAGGCACTTCACAGCAGTATTGTCAGACAAAAAATTTGACACCGAGTCATACAAGTAGAAATTAGCGCAGGTGACCAAAAGCTTGGTCAAAGAGGCAGGTTTAAAGGAGTGTTGTAGAGGTAGAGGCGTGGAGAGGTTTAGGCAGGGAATTCGAGAGCTTAGGGCCGAGGCAACAGAAGATATGGCCACCAATGGTTGAGCGATTATAATTGGGGATGCTCAAGAGGTGAGAATTTGAGGAGCGCAGACATCTTGGGGGGTTGTGGGGCTGGAGGAGATTAGAGATAGGGAGCGGTGAGGCCGTGGAGGGATTTGAAAACAAGGGTGAGAATTTTGAAATCAAGGTGTTGTTGAACCGGGAGCCAATGTAGGTCACCGAGCACGGGGGTGATGGGCGAGCGGGACCTGGAGAGAATTAGGACATGAGCAGACAAGTATTGGATGACCTCAAGTTTACGTAGGGTAGAAGGTGGGAGATCAGCCAGGAGTGCATGGATTGATTGGGCCCAATGGCCTGTTTCCATGTTGTAATTTCTATGTACAGCCGACACGTGAAGAATGGACACTTGACAAAGCACAAGTGGATGTCAATTGCTGGTCAAATCAGCAGGGGTGGGGGGTGGGGGAATAATGTATGCTCTCACACAGCAATTGACCTCTTTTCCTCCCCAGCCGACCTCTGACTGGGGAGGAGCGGGCGACGTCAATTGATGAAGTTCACAAACGATGACTGCTGAAATTAACCTCAGTTTTCAAAATAAATATCCATGAAACATTTTGACCCCTCTACTGTTTTACATACAGGGGAGAGGTACTATCCACAAACCCCCCCACCTCACCCCCGGACGCAGAATAATTATTTTTCTACAGAGTACTATATATTTTTCCTAAATTGCAATGAATAAACCCTCAGCTAAATAGCTGAATATCTGCTTTATATCAGAATTTTTCAGGAAGTCTCTGAGTCACAACAGTAATCAAAGTTAATATGCTCGAAGATACAAGATGTTTAATGTTTTAGCAATCCTGTGCTCAGCGGCAGCTCAGTTTCGTCTAGTCTTATAAATTACGATAGCCTCACATGGAAAGGTTAAATAATTCCACTAAATACGTGCAGTGATGTTAAGGTCCATTATACAGAAGTGTACCTGTAGTAATTCGGTTTGAAAGGTCCATTTTTGTTTAGGCCAAGATACTTCGCCTGATCGTCTGTCAATTCTGTCAAGTGGGCATCAAAGGTTGGCAGGTGCAAACTGGCAACGTACTCATCTGTAAGGAGACAAGATTTATGCACATAAATGCTGGATCGAAGTATTGGATAAATAACACAAGTATCTTCTGGCACACTCTCTGACAGTTGCACTTGCCGACTGTCAACTGAAATATTTATCCAGGATAACTAAACATTCTTTGAAACTTTCCCGAAAATTTCAAGTTATTAGGGCCACGGTAAAACTATACAATGCATAATGGTAGACCTCCAACATCTTTGCATCCAAGACGCAGCTCTATAACGGAAGGCAGGCTACTGCTTACCCATCTTTTTAGGCAGAAGATACACGTCTTGTTTGTAGCGCCCCTCGGGGGCATTGTAGAGCTCGATCAGAGCCAATGCCTGCACAGAAAGAAAGACAGACTTGGATTTATTTCACGCCTTTCACGACCACCAGACATCTCATAAGTGCTTTACAGCCAATGAAGTACAGGCAACTCTCTCGATTATCCGCACACGGATGCAACGGGAAACCGTTGTAACGGCACTTAAAATTGTGTGTGCGCTGCTGCAGCCGCTGCCTCTCGCGGCCGCTGCTGACGTCAGAGTCCTTTTGGCCCGGGAAGGTATCGGGCCGCTGACGTCGGAGTCCTTTTGGCCCGGGAAGGCAGCGCACTCCGGAACCTCGGAGCTAGACAATCTCTTCCTCGAGGCCACCTGCATGCATGCTGGTAATGTCCATACTTAACTGCCTTGTTACTGTTTGTAGCTGATTGCACAGTTTTTATTAATTGAAGTTTCAACTTTATAATGTCAACTCGCTCTAACGGAGAAATCGTTTACCCGGCATAGCCCAATCCCCAAGGGACCCGGATAATCAAGAGTTGTCTGTACTTCTGAAGTGTAGTCACTGTTGTAATCAGTATAGATCATTAACTTTTATGCGGTAGACAGGATTGATTTAAAGCCATATATTTGGTGATACATTGTTTAAATTTTATTGCTTATATTTAGATTAAACAAATTTAGTGGCTTGGTAGCAGCAACAGTAGAGCACTGGGACAAGTGATAAGGAGGCCAGAGATTTGGTAGATTCAACTGGTGCTTGCTTAACAGGGCAGATTTGGCCCATCTCTGCGATTATTACATGCTTTTCAAATGTAATATTTTAGAATTACAAGACATTTCTTTTATCATCTCTAACCAGAAGTGCTGCCCAAGAGATTGAGTGAAGCTAGTCGGTATTTATATTAAACATACGGTCTTTAAAAAAAAAAGTATCACTTTACATTACAGAGTCAAACTCACACTGCAGTTACATTATTTATTGGAGTTCCCATCTAGTCACTTACCTGAGTGGTTGCTGTAATTGAAAGCACAAAAGTAGGCACAGTTGAGCAGCTCAAGTTTAGAAGACGGCCCTGAACCCAAAAAAATTGAGAAATTGTTAAGCTGACATTTTAAACTGTAACCACTGCCAGTTTATTTCCTTCTCCCTCCTTTATGTCCCCTCACCGAACACTATACATTGGCTGATGTGGCAGACAGGTGAGCCACTGACAGGCAATACAGTAACACAAAAGATGCACACGGGTACTATGGGATGGACCACTGTTCAAATATTCTCTCCCTTACAAAGCCTCTGGCTGCGATTTCGCCACCCGTGGCGAGTCCGGTGCGGCTGGAGTAGACAAATCCCGCTCCCGTCTTCATCCCCTCCTCCTCCTCCTCTTCTAAGTGATTTTGCCCCGATTGGGATTTGTTAAGCCCGCCCTGCGAGGTTCCTTGCCAATTAAAAGGAAGCCAGTCTGATGACATCATCTGATACCCACATTTATTTTGACAGTTGTGCTGTCAGTATTCTACAGCATTGATCTGCTGCAATCACTGACAAGCGCTGCACAGAGGCGAACGGCTGCACCCAAGTAGAGATCTCCTGGGGAGGTCTCATCCGCCCATTGCTTATGGAGGGAGTTACAGGGAGGTTCTTTTCCCTTCCAATGGGCGCACTGCACAGGAGGGCACAAGCAGGGATGTGTTCAGGAGGACCTGGCTGCAGTGGCACAAACCTTTCAATGATCACAGTAGATTACGAAATGTTACTGCAAAGCCACACTCAACCTCATCCTCCTGTACCACTCATCACATCCCCATCACTCTGCCTTCCTTACCCTACTCCTGCACATCCTTATTCACACCAACTTACCTTACACCTCCACCCATCCCTCTCTATCTACATTATCACTTCCCCATCACACCCCTCACATTCACCCTCATCCTAGTCCAATCGTTCAAACTAACAACACACAAGGTGCTTTTTGGTGAATGTTCGTGTAAAGTTTCTGTTATTGTGTGGTCAAGCATTGAAATCTTTATTTTCACCACTTTGCCTTCTTGGACAGATTTGTGTACACCTTCGAAAATGTCTTAGTGAGTTCCAGTGAATGGTAAGGCTTGCTTTGGAGGAGGTTCAGAGAAAGTTCACTAGGTTGATTCCGGGGATGAGGGGGTTGACTTATGAGGAAAGGTTAAGTAGGTTGGGCCTCTACTCATTGGAATTTAGAAGAATGAGAGGTGATCTTATCGAAACGTATAAGATTATGAGGGGGCTTGACAAGGTGGATGCAGAGAGGATGTTTCCACTGGTGGGGGAGACTAGAACTAGAGGGCATGATCTTAGAATAAGGGGCCGCCCATTTAGAACTGAGATGAAGAGAAATTTCTTCTCTCAGAGGGTTGTGAATTTGTGGAATTTGCTGACTCAGAGAGCTGTGGAAGCTGGGACATTGAATAAATTTAAGACATAAGTAGACAGCTTCTTAAACGATAAGGGGATAAGGGGTTATGGGGAGTGGGCGGGGAAGTGGAGCTGAGTTCATGATCAGATCAGCCATGATCGTATTAAATGGTGGCGCAGGCTCGAGGGGCCGTATGGCCTATTCCTGTTCCTATTTCGTATGTTCTTATACCCCCCCCCCCCACCCCCTCCAATGGTGATGAGTGTGAAAGGAATGGCTTGGACATTGTAGAGATGCTTTACGGTGCTGGTATGGGGCGTTTCACATGTTAAGTGAAGCAAATCTAGACATGGTGAGGCCATCGCTGACGACCCGGGCTGCAATGAGATCAGGTGCTGATGCCCTGTGCCCAGCGCAGCATTAGTTGATTGCGGAAAAGGTCGGTGTGGATGTTGATGATGGGGCTGAGGACCAAGCTGAGATGTTGTTCAAGGGCACGGAGGCTGATGGAATAGATGGCAGGTGAGGTTGAGATGGCAGGATCAATCTATCAATGGTGAGAGAGGTTGTTCCAATGAGGTGGCACTGGATAGAGAGTTTGCTCCAAACACTTGCCAACTGCATAAAGATCAATCTGTCTTCGAAATGCAATAAGCAATTGCTTCTAACCTTGGAAAGTGAAGACCTGTGAAATGGGAGCTTTCATTTGCAGCTGTCACATTAGTGAATTATTCGATGCTGACAACACCCGACCTACTTACCCGACGTGATAACTGCAACTCGTTAAAAATCTTGTACCTGGTAAAATACTGCTTAACTACCTTTTAACGAGCTTTTAACTAAATGGCTGACCCGCCACTTAGTGTGGGGTCTGATCTGGAATGACAGACCTGACACTTGGGAAACTGACAAGGAGGTGGGTTTAAAGCGGGATACGACCCGCTGTCAATCTTTTTGATTTTGACAGCGGACCCACCTCCAAACCCGCGCTCGCAGGGCTGGTAAGATTCCAGCCTGTGTGTGGGCAGCTACTGGTGCTAATTCACCACCTCTCGTGCGATAATTTACCGCAAGTTCAAGACGATGCCCGCAAATGATCCAATACAAGTCCCACGGCGTTGTCAGTTTAATTACCTTGCCTTCACTCTCAAAGATTTGCTTGTTCCCAGCCAGACGTATGTGCAGAGAATTTAGGCCAGAGAAAGTGCGGACACCCCGATTTCAGGCTTCACCTAATCCTGCTCTATAATCAGTTGCTAGGAGGTAAGCCTGTGGCCTGAATTGATCCACTGTTGATTTTTCCATCTCTCCCTCTCAGCGTTAACATGACAAACCTGAACCACTTGAGCTTGTAGCTTATAGCCTCCGAATCCTGCGAGCGGATCACTGCCTTTGTAATTTCCATTACCCTCTTTAATAAATAGCGCTGCAGTGCAGTCTAAATACCACTTCTGCTTTTTCCATGTCAAATCAGAATTAACCAGCAACATTTCTTTCAGTTGGACAGCAACAGGAGGACAACAACCAAGAAATGGTCCATCCAGTGACTCCTGCTGGAAAGTGCGGATGTTCAGTGAAGATAGCACTGGGATTGGCTGTGATGTTCTCCACATTCGAATAGCTTGCCGTCACTCACTGAGCTGGGCTTGTATGAAGAATGGCCTTTACTCCATCACAACTGGTTCAAATTCTACCCAGCTACATCCGAGACTCGAACACCCTCTACCGATTTAATAGTTGTGCGTCCTCCAGCAGCCCTATTCATCACCCTTTCACTGTGGGTGTATTGTCATTCTATGCCTCCAGACATCACCTGGAGAGTTAAAGGCTTGAAAAACAGATAGAAAGTCTGCAAATTTAGGTCTGGAAATAATACTGGAATGTATCAAAGTTAGAATTCAGAGCACCTTGAATAATCTGTCACAACTCCACTCACTTCCTCCAGATAAATATGGAAACCTGCATGGGTACTAGATTTGGCTGTCTTTTGGTATAAGATATGGAACGCTTAGGATGAGAAATTCCCCGGTGCCCTGATTGGGGGAGGTAACTGGCTCGGGGCAGGACTTCCTGTGCCCGGCGCGGAAGACCCACCCCGACCGCGAAATTGCGGTTACCGCCCCTCAGAGGAAATGGGAGCGCAATCTCGTGCAGCCCACATCCTCTTGGGGCGGGGTCCGGGGGCGATGCTGGGGGGGGGGGGGGAAGGGGAGATCGGCAGCTGACGCGGTTCAACGCCCCGACCTTTCATTGAAAGGGGAGCACTGCTGCACACTCTGCACGGCCTCCACTGGGCCACCAGGGCAGCGTGGTATCGGGGGCGCGCAAGGGGGAGAAGATGTCGGGTCGAAAACCGGCAAGATCGCGCCCCTTTAACTTGCGCACCGTGAGCGGGTGTCGGCCCGGTTTGATATGCTCTGCCCCACACTTTGCCCATGGCCCTGTATCTTCTCTGGCTTCAAATATTTATCAAAAACTTCCCTGTGCAACCGCAGCAGGTGCAACACCTGTCCATTCACTTCCTTCCATACCACTGTCTAGATCCCCAAAATCTCTTCCATGCAAGTCAGCAATCTACACACAGGTCCGCCAATATAACATATGGTATTTACAGACCCACAGTGCAGTATCCTCTAGAGGGCACTGAACGCAAATTAGTTGGCTGCTTATCCAACAATCTCCATTCAATCCATAATTGTTACACTGAGCTCCCTACAATTTGGCACCTGAACTCTCCCTCACATTCTCACTCTTGCCTCTCTACCTTTGGCCTTGTGCACATGAGCCAAACTCAACGCAAGCTTCAGGGCACTCTGCAGCTCTCTGCTCTGAACTCTATAACTTCAGACCTTAGCCAAATGCTCCACTTTCCAGAATTTCAGTATTATTTCCAGACCTGAATTCGCAGAAGTTTGATTTTTTTCCCCCCAGTTTTCCACCATAGCTGGGCCATCTCACCATCTCGGCTTTGAGCAGTTCTGTTGTGTCATTATGTGTGTGACCAGCTCCGTTGGGCGGGCCACATCGTCCGCATGCCCGACACGAGACTCCCAAAGCAAGCGCTCTACTCGGAATTCCTTCACGGCAAGCAAGCCCCAGGTGGGCAGAGGAATTGTTGCAAGGACACCCTCAAAGCCTCCCTGATAAAAGTGCAACATTCCCACCGGCACCTGGGAATCCCTGGCCCAAGACCGTGCTAAGTGGAGGAAGTGCATCCGGGAGGGCGCTGAGCACCTCGAGTCTCGTTGCCGAGAGCATGCAGAAACCAAGCGCAGGCAGCGGAAGGAGCATGCGGCAAACCAGACTCCCCACCCACCCTTTCCTTCACCCACTGTCTGTCCCACCTGTGACAGAGACTGTAATTCCCGTATTGGACTGTACAGTCACCTGAGAACTCTCTCAGAGTGGAAGCAAGTCTTCCTCAATTTCGAGGACTGCCTGTGATGATGTGTCTTTAACGTCTGTCTGTGGCCAGTTTGAAAGAATCGCTTACATTACCCAAAACTTCACCTGTTTTTCTTAACTTTCCCTTTTGTGACTCCAGCATCTATTGCTTGGTTAGTTTTCCTTTCTCACCCCTTTCCTTCCCGATTCTATTAAATTCTGAAGGAAGCCACTGTCCAAAGAGTTTACCTATCCGGTTTTCTCTCCACAGAAGCTGACTGACTTACTGTGTGTTTTCAGAATTTTCTGCTGCTCTTTGATTTGTGGTATTTGTTGGTTTTTTTCCCCCCCCTTTTATTTTACTGAAAGGCCGGTCAAGTAAGCTACTAGCCTGCACCAACGGAACTGTATCTCGATAAAAGTCAAAGTCAGTGCCTTCAGGAATGGGGAAAAATAAATAAATGTTTGCCTTGTGATTCCCGGCAGCTTTGTGCTCGCAATGTTATTCCCCTCCGTGAACTACCTTGAACTTATTCCTGTACAGATTCTTGCTCTAAAAGCAGAATGAAGGCCACGAACCTCAGCTAAAAGCACAACACGCTTCCCATCTGGCCAGATCACATGATCAACTTGAGACCGGACACGCTCCCACGTCAGTTCTGGAGTACGTAGGCTAGCCTGCAGTAGAAATGTTGAAAAAAAACAGATATAACTATGACAAAACCATCAAAAAACAATAAAAAAAAAATCTAGCTTATTCCATTTCAACTAGGCTAATTACTTGCATTCAAAATTAATTCATATTATCTTTAACTAATAATTACTCTCATTTTAGTCAAATCTTTCAATACTGCAGCAAATTGTGAAGTTAATGTGTTTCTTTTGTGAATAAAAATAACATTCAGAATACCAGAAGCATTCAGGCTTCTGAAAGCAGTACTATCAGGCATGTTACTAGACAAAGGTTACACAGAATCATAGAAATCGCGACACGGACCAATCGTGCCTGTCTGGATGCTATCTTCAAGTGGGAACTATCTATTTTAATCCCAATTCCCTACTCCTTCCCCAAATGCTTAATTTCACCTTAAATAGCTGTGACAAACCTTTCCTTACCACGTCAATCTCCGTGTTGGAATGCCCCATGTTGCAGACAATGCAGCCATTTTTCATTCGGTCAAGCTGTTCCCTAGTAACAACGTTCTTGTTACCTGAAAACAGAACGTATACATTTAAAACAAAACTGTGCACGCTATGTAGATACAGGTACGGCCATACACCACTTGAAAACGCAAAGTGAAAAGCAATTTACAAAATGCATCATTGTTAATAATATACAAGAGTGTTCATTCATAGCGGGTTACTGGGAACATCATTCAGCAACTCTGCCATCACTATATCGTAATCATAAATAGGTAAGTTTGAAATAAAGACTTGCATTTATATAGCGCCTTTCACGACCACCGGCCGTCTCAAAGCACTTTACAGCCTATGAAGTACTTTTGGTGCGTAGTCACTGTTGTAATGTGGGAAACACGGCAGCCCACTTGCTCCCACAAACAGCAATGTGATAATAACATAAAAAACAGATTATCTGGTCATGTTGATTGAGGGATAAATATTGGCCAGGACACTGGGGATAATTTCCCTGCGCTTCTTCGAAATAGTGCCATGGGATCTTTTACATCCACCCAAGAGGACAGACAGGGCCTCGGTGCAACGCCTCATCCGAAAGGTGGCACCCTCCAACAGTGCAGCACTCCCTCAGCACTGCACTGGAATGTCAGCCGAGGTTTTTGTGCTCAAGTCCCGAGACTGGGACTTGAACCCACAACCTTCTGACTCAGAGGCATGTGTGCTACCCACTGAGCCACAGCTGATACTTTGGCATCATCATTGGACACTTGGGGCTGGATTTTGAGGAGGAAGGCGACTTTAACGGTGAGGCCTGAATTGCATGCGAGGTCTGCAGCCAGCCAGATGGAGGGGCTGACTGCGGGCGGGTAGGCCTCCAGCACTCGGCCACACATAGGAGGGCGGGAGGAATTGAAGCCTGCTGTTAAAAGGATCGGGGGAGTGAGTTCAGCAGGGACCTTGTAAAAAGGCACTTACCTCCTGGATCCAGCAGTCGCCGTCTTGCTGTAACTGCCGGGTTTTACGAATTGTGTAAAACCAGTTGCCATGCAGTTAAAAGCAAAATGGAGGTTAAAAAAGAAGCTTCCAACCTGATTCTAATATTTAAATTAATGTCCCGCTTCCTGGGAGCGGATTGGTCCCCGTTCACCCCTCCCCCCCCCGTCCCCCCAAACTCTGTTAAAACCGGAAGTGACGGGTTGGAGAAGGATTTGGGTCGAGAATCTCATTTTTACACTATTTAACTACCCCAATGCCCCCAACATACCCATTTTCTTTATTTTTTTAATAAAAGGTTAAAATTCCACCTTTGCTTCCGGGATCAAAACAGAAGAAAACTTAATTTAAGAGGGAAGCAAAAAGCAAAGTTCAAACGGCCATAAATTGCAGTCTCTCCGGGTGCGTACGATGTGTGCATGTGCCCGAAGAGACCTCGCATTTTCCGGTTTTAGGCACGCAAAGAATAGCCGCTTAAACACGGCATTTACGATATGTCAAAACTTCTCGACAGATCGCGCGCCTTCCCAGTGAAGGGACTTTGGGGGTGGAGATTTGGGCTATTTGCCCAACTCTCATCTCCAGCAAATGTTCTTCAAACTCTTGCTTTTACCAGCGTAAAGGTTTTAAAAGATATAAAAATAAGAATTTATTTTTTCTATTAAAAACGCTGCCCATGAAGGCAAGTTTATGCTCAACACTATTAAAAGATTACTTTTTAATTCAAAACAATTTTGTTAATAAAACATTGAATTGAATTTGATTTCTTTGGTATTTTTATTTGTGTGTGCATTTTCTTTGTTTTTAAAGGTATTCTCATTGATTGCAATGGGAGCTCAGAGCTACCGTTACCGAGAATGAGAACACTACATTGTGATTGGTGGTCCAGGCCCATGTGATCACAGGAAGTGCTTACGTTCCTGGGATGCGTGGGCCTCTGTGCTGGGATGAGCAGCTAGGCCTGGGACCGGAAGTCTACGTTGGGGCGGGACCACCAGGTACTTTCGGATTTTTTTTGTGGTCGGAGGTATCCGACCGCGGAAATCCACCGACTGCAATTTTTGGCCCAATCAAACCACGGTTCTTCAAACGTCCCATTTGATGCCCGTGCTGTTGAACTAAACTGACACCAAAAATTCAATTTTTCTTAAACCCTCCTGGAGTCAAATATAGGGGTGATTCCAATTCAGTATCTAAACAATACGTGCAGTAAATGACGCTAATATGTGACTCACCTCTGCCACTATTTCATTTTTTTTTAAATATAGCTTTAGGACATTTTTCAGCATGCCACAACTTGGCCTTCCCCTATCCCATACCTCACTTCCAGAGCAATGTTTGCAATCGCATTAGTTAGACTGGGCTGCTAATTAAGACATTATCCACGCTGTAATTACATCCGCATCCCTCCAGTACCTGTGCAGGTAATGATCAAATCTCCCTGCCGTATGACTTCATTCAGTTTCATCACACGAAATCCATCCATACTACAGGAGGAGAAAAAAAAAGGTTTACAATGAAAATAAAGCAGTTCATGTCTTGGTCTGAAAGTCCTTTGCTTTTGACACAAGGGTCAGCTACTTACAGGGCACATCCGTTTAATCAAAGCACAATGTGAGTTAGTGCAATGAGAGTCTTCAAAGTGATAAACCTTATTTTTTCTGCTAGGGTTAACCCATGGTCTGCTGGTTTCCGAGGTCTATTTAGGTTGAAGTCCAGAGAGTTATGCCTCGAGTCAATTCTGTCAGGTGGGTTGAATATTATTGGCAGCATAAAAATACAAGCAATAGGAGCAGGAGTAGGCCATTCGGCTCATCGAGTCTGCTCTGCCATTCAATAAGATCATGGCTGAACATCTACATCAACTCCACTTTCCTGGGCTACCCCCATGTCCTTTGATTCCCTTAGTGCCCAAAAATCTAGCGATCTCAGTCTTGAATATACACAACAACTGAGCCTCCACAGGCTTCTGGGGTAGAGAATTCCAAAGATTCACAACCGTGAAGAAATGTATCCTCAGCTCAGTCCGAAATGGCCGACCCCTTATCCTGAGACTTTGACCACTAGTTCTAGACAGTCCATCCAGGGGAAATGCCTCTCAGCATCTAACCCGGTCAAGCCCTGTAAGAATTTTATATGCTTCAAAGAGATCACCTCTCATTCTTCTAAACTCCAGAGAATGTAGGCCTGTTCTACCCAATCTCTCCTCATAGGACAATCCCTCTCATTCCTGGAATCAATCTAATGAACCTTCATTGCCGAAAAAGAGCTATCCAGCCAAATCCTCCTTTCCAGTTCTTGCTCCGTAGCCTTGTAGCTTACGGCACCTCAAGTGCATAGCCAAGTACTTTTTAAATGCGATTAGTTTCTGCCTCTACCACCCTTTCAGGCAATGAGTTCCGGACCTCACCACACTATGGGTGAAAAAATTTCTCCTCAACTCCAATTACTTTAAATCTATGCCCCCTGGTTATTATAAAAGATAAAAGTTCACAGGGTTGGGGGTAATATATTAGCATGGATAGAGGATTGGCTAACTCACAGAAAACAGAGAGTCGGGATAAATGGTTCATTCTCAGGTTGGCAATCAGTAACTAGTGAGATGCCGCAATGATCAGTGCAGGGACCCCAACTATTTACAATCTATACTAATGACTTGGAAGAAGGGACTGAGTGTAACGTAGCCAAGTTTGCTGACAATACAAAGATGGGTTGAAAAGCAATGCGTGAGGAGGACACAAAAAACCTGCAAAAGGACATAGACAGGCTAAGTGAGTGGGCAAAAATTTGGCAGATGGAGTACAATGTTGGAAAGTGAGAGGTTATGCACTTTGGCAGAAAAAAAAAAATCGAACAGCAAGTTATTATTTAAATGGAGAAAAATTGCAAAGTGCTGCAGTACAGCAGGACCTGGTACATGAAACACAAAAGGTTAGTATGCAGGTATGGCAAGTGATCAGGAAGGCCAATGGAATCTTGGCCTTTCTTGCAAAGGGGTTGGAGTATAAAAGCAGGGAAATCTTGCTACAGTTATGCAGGGTATTGGTGAGGCCACACCTGGAATACTGCATACAGTTTTGGTTTCCATATTTAAGAAAGGATATACTTGCTTTGGAGGCAGTTCCCTCAAAGCCTCCATGATAAAGTGCAGCATCCCCACTGACACCTGGGAGTCCCTGGCCAAAGACCGCCCTAAGTGGAGGAAGTGTATCCGGGAGAGCGCTGAGTACCTCGAGTCTCGTCGCCAAGAGCATGCAGAAACCAAGCCCAGGCGCGGAAAGAGCGTGCGGCAAACCTGCCCCATCCACCCCTTCCCTCAACGACTATCTGTCCCACCTGTGACAGAGACTGTGATTCTTGTATTGGTCTGTACAGCCACCTAAGAACTCATGTTAAGAGTGAAAGCAAATCTTCCTCGATTTCGAGGGACTGCCTTTGATGATGATGATACTTGCTTTGGAGGCAGTTCAGAGAAGGTTCACTAGGTTGATTCCAGAGATGAGGGGGTTAACTTATGTGGAAAGATTGAGTGGGTTGGGCCTCTACTCATTGGAATTCAGATGAATGAGAGGTGACCTTATCGAAATGTATAAGATTATGAAAGGGCTTGAAAAGGTGGATGCAGAGACGATGTTTCCACTGATAGGGAAGACTAGAACTAGGGGGCATAATCGTAGAATAAGGGGCCGCCCATTTAAAACTGAGATGAGGAGGAATTTCGTCTCAGAGTTGTAAATCTGTGGAATTCGCTGCCTCAGAGAGCTGTGGAAGCTGGGTCATTGAATAAATTTAAGACAGAGATAGACAGTTTCTTAACCAATAAGGGAATAAGGGGTTATGGGGAGCGGGCAGGGAAGTGGACCCGAGTCCATGATCGGATCAGCCATGATCATATTAAATGATGGAGCAGGCTCGAGGATCCATATGGCCAACTCCTGCTCCTATTTCTTATGTTCTTATTAACCCCTCTGCTAAGGGAAATAGGTCCTTCCTATCCACTCATAGCTAAAAACATAGACAGGGAATTGAAACTGTCAGCTATTGAATCATGAGGGAAGCCTAATTTATCCTTTTTCGGGGTAGGGGGGGAATGGGGCTCAGTTTGCTTCTGTCCTCAACAAATGCCAATAAACACCCACTCTCCCCCACTCTGGCTCGCACCCTACCTAAAAGTTTAATATAGCAACGGTGATTGTCCCAGCTTCTTGGTTAGGAAACGAGCCGAAGCCAAGTATTCTATCGGAGGTTGAAGCATCTATCTTGGAGCTGCCTTATTTGCTTGCAAGTGTTTAAAACAGTCTTCTCGATGTTAAATTGGTGTTCATGCAGTTTATAGAAGATTTACTTAGCACTCCCAATGGCTCAGTGTTCGGTGCACCACCCAGCGTGATCATGAGCCATACAGACCAGAAGATCCCTGGGTTTGTGCGGGGTTATGGCTGGTTGCGAGTGCACCTCCTGTTGGAGCACTAAAATTGGCTTAGATATGTTGGGCTAGAGAAGGGGTTAAAATAAAACAATCAGCTGGATTGATATCCGGTGACGCCTACTGGAAATACAAGGGGGCTGATTTTAGATGAGGAAATGGTCACCTATTTCCCAGTTGGTCAAACTGCCTGCCCCTCATCTTCAAGGCTCAAATGGTTAGTTGAGCGAGCACAAACACCCATAAAGCCAGACAATGAAAACTGGTAAGGAACAAAACAAATGCATTTAAAAAAAAACTTTTACCTTACTAAAACAAAAATTAATGTAGCTTTTGAAATACATCCTTCTTTTCTTTCATGTCATATCTGCATTACTTATTTGTAGTTACAGTCTAGTAGTAAATGAAGATTAAGAAATGCACAGGACATTTCTCGGCCCACAGTATTCTTGGAATGAAATGATGAAATTGTTCTTCCAATGTTGAAATTTTCCTGCATTGCTCAACTATGAACCGAATTGAAAAACATCAATTAGGTACAACATTTTGCTGAGGATAGCACATCAAAAAGGTAACTGCCAGAAATGAATACGAACGCAGTCGCCTTTATCAGATGCATGGGAATAAAATATTTTATAAACCAGATAGGTATATTCTGTTCAGTTTTACCTCAAGAATGCCACTAAACCCCTAAGTTCCCTTAGCCGAAATACCAGAGATTTGAGCATGGAATGACAATAAGCATTGAAAACAGTCATCTTACCAAGCTTGTAGAGCACAAATTGGATCAATCTCGGTCACGTACACAACAGCACCCAGTGCCTTCAGCGCAGCACAGCAACCTTTTCCAACCTACAAAAACACATTATTCAAAACATTATTTATTTTTCTTTACGGTCTTTCACTTTGAGGAACAGCAAAGATATTGAGCAGAATTGTTTTACTGAGTGCATGGTTTACTGCAAAACGATTTCAGAAGCATTGTTGTAAGGAAATTTAAAGTGGCTGTGGAGATTAGAATGAAAAACCGCAAGACAGAAATTTGAAATGAACACTGAAAATATGCATCAGACCAGTCATCATCTACATAGAATGTAAGGCACAGAAACAGCATAGACATAGAACGTACAGCACAGAAACAGCATCTACATAGAACGTACAGCACAGAAACAGCATAGACATAGAACGTACAGCACAGAAACAGGCCATTCAGCCCAACTGGCCCATGTCAGTGTTTATGCTCCACACCAACCTCTTCCCAACCCTCGTCATCTAAACCCTTATCAGCATGACCTTCTATGCCTTTCATCCATATGTTTATCTAGCTTCCCCTCAAATGCATCGAAGTGAGAAAGACGGGCTTTAATGCTTCTGATGCACTTGTGACAAAGTTTTGCACCCAGAACATTAAACCATTTCCTTTTCAACGACTGATTGTACTTCCAGCATTTTTCTTCTTTATTTTCGAAGAGCCATTTCTCTTGACCTGACATTAACAGCAGAATTATGAGTATTACTTCCCCCCACCCCCACCCAAGTTCAAAACCAGTAAAGCAAGATTCTTGCTACTGTGTCAGGCCTCCCTGCGGAAGCAATCTTTCACACCTAGAGCCTTGCCTCATTTCCAAGTAAAGTGACAGATACGATATGCTCACTATTGCATCCATCATTCTACCTGATCTGCAAAATAGATAAGAGGATATGGGACAAGCAGCACTCAAAAGCTTTTATTTTAATAAAAGTGCTCTCTAAACAAACAGCTCCTCTGTAAGGGATACACATTTGCCACTGATACAGCCTCCATACAACACCATGTAGCAAGGAGGGAAAGCTGAACAGAACCTTCAAATGCATTTTTGCAAAAAAAAATGTTCCGAGGATGTGGGCATCGCTGGCAAAGCCAGTATTTATTTTCCATCCCTAATTTCCCCTCAGGTGGATTGTGAGTGGCCATTTCAGAAGGCAGTTAAGAGTCAACCACATTGCTGTGGGTCTGGAGTCACATATAGGCCCAGACTGGGTAAGGGCAGCAGATTTCCATCCCTAAAGGACATTAGTGAACCAGATGGGTTTTTACAACAATCCAGTAGTTTCATGGCCACCATTACTGATACTAGCTTTGTATTTATTCCAATTTTTAAAAAAACTAACTGAATTTAAATTGCCTCAGGTGCCATGGTGGGATTTGAACTAATGTCTCCGGTTCATTAATCCAGGCCTCTGCATTACTAGCCCAGTAACATTACCACTATGTTACTGTTCCCTCAGGGAAAAACATTCTCTTCCAAAACCAAAAACATTACTTGGGTTATTTCAGTTTTACATTTGCAAGGAACATGTGGGAATGAAGTGCATGTAATACATGAATCGTTTTGCTATGTTTATGAAATAGCTGCTCTCTTGCTGTCAGAGGGGCACTGACTCAATACTTTTGTGCAATAGATCGATTATCCAGAAGTCACTGCACTTTTTCCAATAACGTACAATAACTTCAGCAGCACCACAACCCAAATCAACAAACACTCGGGCAGGAGGGGGTTTTCAGAACAGTTTACCAATCAGATATCCAATGTCTGCATAATGACCAGAAAAAAAATTACAAAAATCATGCAGTTTACTGGGATGAGCACAAATTCATAACAATCAGCACAAAGATAAGGCCACAAACAGGATTATGAAGCACAAAAAATGCCATGCAGGTGAATGGTATTAAAATATTTATTTACAGAAGTACTTGGGAGCAATGTTCATGGTAAGCTGAGCTTTGTTCTCAGCAGCCTGTTTCTTTCAATGTGAGGTCGAAATTTCTGCTCATGCACGAGCAATATTTACAATGTAAAGGCTAGTGAGTAGCTTGTTCAGGACCTTTCACATTACTGCAGGGCTGCGCACACCTCAGCGAAAATACCGCTCGGGAGCAGGCTGCTTAGCGGGAAACACCGCTCGGGAGCAGGCTGCTTAGCGGGAAACACCGCTCGGGAGCAGGCTGCTTAGCGGGAAACACCGCTCGGGAGCAGGCTGCTTAGCGGGAAACACCGCTCGGGAGCAGGCTGCTTAGCGGGAAACGCCGCTCGGGAGCAGGCTGCTTAGCGGGAAACACCGCTCGGGAGCAGGCTGCTTAGCGGGAAACGCCGCTCGGGAGCAGGCTGCTTAGCGGGAAACACCGCTCGGGAGCAGGCTGCTTAGCGGGAAACACCGCTCGGGAGCAGACTGCTTAGCGGGAAACGCTGCTTGGGAGCAGGCTGCTTAGCGGGAAACGCTGCTTGGGAGCAGGCTGCTTAGCGGGAAACACCGCTCGGGAGCGGGCTGCTTAGCGGGAAACGCTGCTTGGGAGCAGGCTGCTTAGCAGGAAACACCGCTCGGGAGCAGGCTGCTTAGCGGGAAACACCGCTCGGGAGCAGGCTGCTTAGCGGGAAACGCTGCTTGGGAGCAGGCTGCTTAGCGAAAACGCTGCTTGGGAACAGACTGGACATTACCTCTCCGTATCCACACACTACCACTTGCTTTCCGCCGAACATCACATCTGTTGTTCTCTTTAAGCTGGGAACGGAACACAGAAGCAGAACATGAAATTCATAGTTTGTGAGCAATCCAAGAAGAGCAGGTTTGTAAATTTAACCGAGATAATAAATATGATTTGAGATCTAATTTTTTTTTTTTAAATCCCCTGGGCACTTTGGGGCCCTCTTCCGTTAGTTAACGTGCTAAAAAGGAAATAGCTCCCCTGGTGGCAGGATTGGCTGATCTCAGCTAGTGCAACAGAATGCTTGCCGAAATGGCCGGCGTCCCTGAGCTAAGGAAGAAGAAAAGAAGCACACAGCAGGAGCGCCTGCTCCGGATTGCTATCCAGTGATCCCCTCTGAAAAGGAGGTGCGTGCAAAAGACAGACAGAGAGACTTGCATTTATATAGCACCTTTCAGCGTCTCAAAGCGCTTTACAGAGTCGAGAGTCGAGAGAGGCAGCGGCCTATAAAAGGCTCAGCAGTCCGGGGAGAGTCGAGAGAGGCAGCGGCCTATAAAAGGCTCAGCAGTCCGGGGAGAGTCGAGAGAGGCGGGAGTCGAGAGAGGCAGCGGCCTATAAAAGGCTCAGCAGTCCGGGGAGAGTCGAGAGAGGCGGGAGTCGAGAGAGGCAGCGGCCTATAAAAGGCTCAGCAGTCCGGGGAGAGTCGAGACAGGCAGCGGCCTATAAAAGGCTCAGCAGTCCGGGGAGAGTCGAGAGAGGCAGCGGCCTATAAAAGGCTCAGCAGTCCGGGGAGAGTCGAGAGAGGCGTACCGGTGCAGCTCCAGCTGGGAGAGAAGGCAAAAAAGGCAAAAAAGTAGTAGAAAGAAATCAAAAGGTGACGTCACAGCCAACGTGGTAAGTGATTGGTGAATAGTTTTTCTTTTTCTTTATTAGTCAGTAACTTATAACATTGTTGTCGCCAATTTAAGTGTATCTAAGGGTTAAGTCATGGCAGGAGAGCTCGGTCACGTGATATGCTCCTCCTGTACCATGTGGGAACTCGGGGACAATACCAGTGTCCCTGACGACTACATGTGCGGGAAGTGTATCCACCTCCGGCTCCTGACGGTCCGCGTTGCGAAGTTGGAGCTGAGGGTGGATTCACTCTGGAGCATCCACGATGCTGAGAATGACGTGAGTAGCACGTGGAGCGAGTTGGTCTTACCGCAGGAGAAGGGTCCACAGCCAGTGAGGGAATGGAAGACCAGCAGGAAGAGTAGTGCAAGGAAGGTAGTGCAGGGGTCCCCTGTGGTCATCCCACTGCAAAACAGATACACTGCTTTGAGTACTGTTGAGGGGGATGACTCATCAGGAGAGGGCAGCAGCAGCCAAGTTCATGGCACCGTGGGTGGCTCTGTTGCACAGGAGGGCAGGAAAAAGAGTGGGGGAGCGATAGTGATAGGGGATTCAATTGTAAGGGGAATAGATAGGCGTTTCTGCGACCGCAACCGAGACTCCAGGATGGTATGTTGCCTCCCTGGTGCAAGGGTCAAGGATGTCTCGGAGCGGGTGCAGGACATTCTAAAAAGGAAGGGAGAACAGCCAGTTGTCGTGGTGCATGTTGGTACCAACGACATAGGTAAAAAAAGGGATGAGGTCCTACGAAATGAATTTAAGGAGCTAGGAGCTAAATTAAAAAGTAGGACCTCAAAAGTAGTAATCTCGGGATTGCTACCAGTGCCACGTGCTAGTCAGAGTAGGAATCGCAGGATAGCTCAGATGAATACGTGGCTTGAGCAGTGGTGCAGCAGGGAGGGATTCAAATTCCTGGGGCATTGGAACCGGTTCTGGGGGAGGTGGGACCAGTACAATCCGGACGGTCTGCACCTGGGCAGAATCGGAACCAATGTCCTCGGGGGAGTGTTTGCTAGTGCTGTTGGGGAGGAGTTAAACTAATATGGCAGGGGGATGGGAACCAATGCAGGGAGATAGAGGGAAACAAAAAGGAGGCAAAAGCAAGAGACAGAAAGGAGATGAGGAAAAGTGGAGGGCAGAGAAACCCAAGGCAAAGAACAAAAAGGACCATTGTACAGCAAAATTCTAAAAGGACAGAGGGTGTTAAAAAAACAAGCCTAAAGGCTTTGTGTCTTAATGCAAGGAGTATCCGCAATAAGGTGGATGAATTAACTGTGCAAATAGATGTTAACAAATATGATGTGATTGGGATTACGGAGACGTGGCTCCAGGATGATCAGGGCTGGGAACTCAACATCCAGGGGTATTCAACATTCAGGAAGGATAGAATAAAAGGAAAAGGAGGTGGGGTAGCATTGCTGGTTAAGGAGGAGATTAAGGCAATAGTTAGGAAGGACATTAGCTTGGATGACGTGGAATCTATATGGGTAGAGCTGCAGAACACCAAAGGGCAAAAAACGTTAGTGGGAGTTGTGTACAGACCTCCAAACAGTAGTAGTGATGTTCGGGAGGGCATCAAACAGGAAATTAGGGGTGCATGCAATAAAGGTGCAGCAGTTATAATGGGTGACTTTAATATGCACATAGATTGGGTTAACCAAACTGGAAGCAATACGGTGGAGGAGGATTTCCTGGAGTGCATAAGGGATGGTTTTTTAGACCATTATGTCGAGGAACCAACTAGGGGGGAGGCCATCTTAGACTGGGTGTTATGTAATGAGAGAGGATTAATTAGCAATCTCGTTGTGCGAGGCCCCTTGGGGAAGAGTGACCATAATATGGTGGAATTCTGCATTAGGATGGAGAATGAAACAGTTAATTCAGAGACCATGGTCCAGAACTTAAAGAAGGCTAACTTTGAAGGTATGAGGCGTGAATTGGCTGGGATGGATTGGCGAATGATACTTAAGGGGTTGACTGTGGATGGGCAATGGCAGACATTTAGAGACCGCATGGATGAACTACAACAATTGTACATTCCTGTCTGGCATAAAAATAAAAAAGGGAAGGTGGCTCAACCGTGGCTATCAAGGGAAATCAGGGATAGTATTAAAGCCAAGGAAGTGGCATACAAATTGGCCAGAAATAGCAGCGAACCTGGGGACTGGGAGAAATTTAGAACTCAGCAGAGGAGGACAAAGGGTTTGATTAGGGCAGGGAAAATGGAGTATGAGAAGAAGCTTGCAGGGAACATTAAGACGGATTGCAAAACTTTCCATAGATATGTAAAGAGAAAAAGGTTAGTAAAGACAAACGTAGGTCCCCTGCAGTCAGAATCAGGGGAAGTCATAACGGGGAACAAAGAAATGGCGGACCAATTGAACAAGTACTTTGGTTCGATATTCACGAAGGAGGACACAAACAACCTTCCGGTTATAAAAGGGGTCGGGGGGTCTAGTAAGGAGGAGGAACTGAGGGAAATCCTTATTAGTCGGGAAATTGTGTTGGGGAAATTGATGGGATTGAAGGCCGATAAATCCCCAGGGCCTGATGGACTGCATCCCAGAGTACTTAAGGAGGTGGCCTTGGAAATAGTGGATGCATTGACAGTCATTTTCCAACATTCCATTGACTCTGGATCAGTTCCTATAGAGTGGAGGGTAGCCAATGTAACCCCACTTTTTAAAAAAGGAGGGAGAGAGAAAACAGGGAATTATAGGCCGGTCAGCCTGACATCGGTAGTGGGTAAAATGATGGAATCAATTATTAAGGATGTCATAGCAGTGCAATTGGAAAGAGGTGACATGATAGGTCCAAGTCAGCATGGATTTGTGAAAGGGAAATCATGCTTGACAAATCTTCTGGAATTTTTTGAGGATGTTTCCAGTAGAGTGGACAAGGGAGAACCAGTTGATGTGGTATATTTGGACTTTCAGAAGGCGTTCGACAAGGTCCCACACAAGAGATTGATGTGCAAAGTTCGAGCACATGGGATTGGGGGTAGTGTGCTGACATGGATTAAGAACTGGTTGTCAGACAGGAAGCAAAGAGTAGGAGTAAATGGGTACTTTTCAGAATGGCAGGCAGTGACTAGTGGGGTACCGCAAGGTTCTGTGCTGGGGCCCCAGCTGTTTACACTGTACATTAATGATTTAGATGAGGGGATTAAATGTAGTATCTCCAAATTTGCGGATGACACTAAGTTGGGTGGCAGTGTGAGCTGCGAGGAGGATGCTGTGAGGCTGCAGAGCGACTTGGATAGGTTAGGTGAGTGGGCAAATGCATGGCAGATGAAGTATAATGTGGATAAATGTGAGGTTATCCACTTTGGTGGTAAAAACAGAGAGACAGACTATTATCTGAATGGTGACAGATTAGGAAAAGGGGAGGTGCAAAGAGACCTGGGTGTCTTGGTACATCAGTCATTGAAGGTTGGCATGCAGGTGCAGCAGGCGGTTAAGAAAGCAAATGGCATGTTGGCCTTCATAGCAAGGGGATTTGAGTACAGGGGCAGGGAGGTTTTGCTACAGTTGTACAGGGCATTGGTAAGGCCACACCTGGAGTATTGTGTACAGTTTTGGTCTCCTAACCTGAGGAAGGACATTCTTGCTATTGAGGGAGTGCAGCGAAGGTTCACCAGACTGATTCCCGGGATGGCGGGACTGACCTATCAAGAAAGACTGGATCAACTGGGCTTGTATTCACTGGAGTTCAGAAGAATGAGAGGGGACCTCATAGAAACATTTAAAATTCTGATGGGGTTAGACAGGTTAGATGCAGGAAGAATGTTCCCAATGTTGGGAAAGTCCAGAACCAGAGGTCACAGTCTAAGGATAAGGGGTAAGCCATTTAGGACCGAGATGCGGAGGAACTTCTTCACCCAGAGAGTGGTGAACCTGTGGAATTCTCTACCACGGAAAGTTGTTGAGGCCAATTCACTAAATATATTCAAAAAGGAGTTAGATGAGGTCCTTACTACTAGGGGGATCAAGGGGTATGGCGAGAAAGCAGGAATGGGGTACTGAAGTTGAATGTTCAGCCATGAACTCATTGAATGGCGGTGCAGGCTAGAAGGGCCGAATGGCCTACTCCTTCACCTATTTTCTATGTTTCTAAGTACTTTTGGAATGCAGTCACTGTTGTAATGTGGGAAACGCGGCAGCCAATTTGCGCACAGCAAGCTCCCACAAACAGCAATGTGATAATGACCAGATAATTTGCTTTTTTGTGGTGTCAATTGAGGGATAAATATTGGCTGGGACAACGGGTATAACTCCCCTGCGCTTCTTGAAAAGGGTGCCACGGGATCTTTTACGTCGGTTTAACGTCTCATCCGTAAGACGGCACCTCCGACAGTGCAGCACTCCCTCAGCACTGCACTGGAGTGGGATTTGAACCCCACAACCTTCTGACTCACTTGGATCGAGCTCAACCATGATGTCCCCAACAGTCAAACCGCCCACTGACCATCACAGTCTGTGTTCACATACAAAGAGTGGCTGCTTGGATGAGGTATCGAAGGCCAGCTGGCACCAGTGGAGACATGTCCACCATGAGTTGGGACCTTCAGGAGAAAATGAGAAGCAAATAACTGGGGAAGGAGGAAGTGGTGGCTGCACACTTTCAATTAGTACCCTGAATTAACAGATTTTGGGAGCTTCCGGAGTCTCTCATATTTTTTGATGGTGATTTTAAAGCAGCTTCAATGGCAACATTAAAGATGCCGTCTTTCGAATGAGACGTTAAACCGAAGCCCCGTCTGCCCTCTCAGGTGGGCATAAAAGATCCCATGGCACTATTTCGAAGAGGAGAAAGGGAAGTTATCCCCAGTGCCCTGGACAAGAAATAACCCTCAATCAACATCACTAGATCAGATTAGCTGGTCATTATCACATTGCTGTTTGCGGGACCTTGCTGTGCACCTTGGCTGCTGCATTTCCCACATTACAATAGTGACTACACTTCAAAAAGTACTTCATTGGTTGCAATGCACTCTGGGACATCCTGAGGTCGTGAAAGGCGCTGTATAAATGCAATTCTTTCTTTTTTTAAAGGTACTAGATTAATTTATGCTAGTGATGGGATAACAATTTTGTTTTTTTTTTAAAAAACCTGATCACCTTGGCTACCAATTTTAACGAATACATTACGTTTACTTACAGTTTCCACTCACGGTACGAGACTCCCACGTTGGAAGATGGGAGGGGGGGGGGGCACACATACCCACATAAAAGCAGTTAAGTATAGTCCAGAATCTAATACTGAGCTGCCTAAGATGCCTCACCCAATACATCCAAAGACTTCTAATCAAATATTACCAGGTAATTGCCTTTGGTATTTCCCGTAATAATTCAACACAACCAGAGGTCGTGCAACATTTTATCTGCCCTCCCTTGGGTAGGCAAACAAAGCACATTTCAAACAACCTGTGGAGTGATCCGGTGACTGGGAATGAAGGGGCTGGGAGGGGTAAAGGGAGAAAACACGTGCGCTTTTGGGCACAATGACCACTGATTAAACGAACACAGAGAATCCCCGAACAACCCCAAGTGAGCTTTGAAGCGGTTTTTCACTTCGCATTAAAATGAGCCACTTGCACATCCCAACATGCCAATATTAACAGAGCAAAACCAGCGCCACCCATTCAGCAGCAACTTTTAAAATATATATATATATTTTTTTTTTAAAATAGGTTTATAAGCAATTCTGTGGTCAATTAGAAACATGCTTCTGCTGAAATGAAGGGAGATGGTTCACAAATTATACAGATCAGTTACATGCAAAAACCTTCCAAGCAAAGCCACTGTGTAGCCACTTGCTTACCCATCCAAAATGGACTCCCTGCAGCAGTAGAGGTTATCAAATTTTTGTTTGGTAACAGAATCATTCACATTCATGGCTGGGACGCAGAGCTTTCCTGCTTTAGACAACTGATACAATCTGAAATGAAACAAAATAAAGACAAAACCTTAATGCGAGAGCAGTTTTTCTAACCCGAGAATCATGCTGAGGGTTATAACATGGATGCTGGCAACATGCAGCTGATTTAGCCGAATTATCAGATTGTTCCATGTTGCTATCTGGCCGTGCGTGAGCATGCAAAAGCGCATTCACAGCATCCAAACACAGATTACGTTTTTTTTTTAAGTCTTTCTTTTTAATGTTAAGGAGCCGATGGAATTTGTTACTTTGTTGACTGTGGCAAATTGGATTTTGTTTGGGCTGCTTAAGTTGATTTTTTTAAAAATAAACTTGTATTTCTGTGATACTAGATCCAATACTTTTCTCAACAATAAGCTAGCATCTTAAAACCAGGCCGTGCAGAATACTGATGTGAAGTGTTAATTAGTTATTCAAAGCTGGGATCATTATGCATAATCTCAACCATATTCTGCTATTGCAAGAAGATGGCTCCTTCCAACACCTGAAGGTCCAGGTATCATTCCATGAGTGGGGCAGGGGCACGTGCTTAGTTAAGATAGGTGCGTGCGAGCCCCCTACACCCACATCCACATCAGTGGTAGGCTCCCATCTCAGGGTAGTGACCCAGCTTGTTTAGATGTTCACCTTATAGAATTAACAGGGGCTCTCTTGCTTGCTTGTTCCGTTTCTCACAGACAGATACAAGAGTAGTTTCAGTTTTCATAGCACCAATAATCTGTCTGTATTTTAAAAGTTTGAACTAGCTTCACTTCAAAACTTTAGCCACAGAAGGAGAGCCTATTTTCAGAGAGTCAGTCCATAGCATTTTTATCAAGGAGTAAAGGAAAAATCGATTGTTCTCACTATGCAAACTGCACACTGTTCATTCATGCATTTTGTGTAAATAAACAAGTTGTTGATTTGAAACAGTGTCTCATCTTGGTCAAGTTTTCAGTCTGTCTTCTGTCAGTGGAAAGGATTCACATGGTGGCACCCGTCATATTTCAGAAGACGATATAAAGAGCAAGAGTTCTCCATTACAATTTATGTGTCACACTATCATTTAATTAGATACTGGGTGCACTCTAGATCATAGGGGATGCAAGGTCCACTTACGGGAGCGACTGACGACACTGTACCCTGGAGAGCATCTGGTGGAAAAGCTCAAAAAATTACAGCACTAATATTAAAAAGATAAAAAGAAAAAAAGTGAAGCTTAAAGGGATGTAAAATAAAACTTTGGTAGTTCCCAGGTGGTCAATTTGGGAATGATTTAAAAGTCTGCTTCACAATAGTTGCTGTTATGCAGCCGTCAATGTGAAGATGAATCAGTCAGGCTACCCACTCCAGCTGGTCTGAACACTTGCTTTGATGTGAAATTCAAACTGTCTTTGCTTCAATAGAAAATACGTATTTGATATAGGAAGGACATTACTGGTATTCATAAGCCCAATAAATGTGAGAAATATATATAGCTCATCTAGGAATGTAATACAAACGCACCATAGTGTATATTGTCTTTGACATGACACACCTCAGGAAATGCGGTGTAAAAATTGCCTACACTCACGAACATAGTCCCGAAGGAGCAGCTCACGAGATCCCCATGGCACTTCCACATTGCAGCAAAACTGAGACCAGGATCTCGCACGTGGAAAATTGCAAAAGAAGATCGTACCCTATTGCACCAAGCCACTACGTCACCTATTCATCCATTTTAGGTACTCTCTAGAAATTTTCGTTGAAGGCAGGTGCAACAGTAGTGATCTTAGTTATTTCATTCTTCCATTAACTATAGATAGAGTCACTGCTTTCTGCCACTATGCCCTCTCTCTCCTTTTTATTGAAGACCTCCGATTATTAGTTGTTTATTTTTATTTTGGCTAAAATCTTTTATATGAACATTCCCACCTGTGAACACCAGTCACACTCTCCTCTACAATGCCTCTGATCTTCTTAAAAACATTAGGATATTTCTTATAGACCCAGTGAGTCAGATCTCCACCATCATCCAGAATCTAAGATAGAGCAAAAAACACAGAAAAAGACAGTCACTGACTTTTGCACATGCAAAAAAATCCGGTAAAATAACCACAACACTCTTAGGTACGAGAAGGTTTTTAAGAAAATTAGATGCAGTTTATTTAAAGAAAACGATTCTACAGTGGCTCAGTGGATAGCACTCTCGCCTTCGAGTCAGAAGGATGTGGGTTCAAGTTCCACTCCAGAGACTTGAGCACATAAATCTAGGCTGACACTCCAGTGCAGTACTGAGTGTGCGCTGTATTGTCAGAGGTGCCGCCTTTCAGATGAGACGTTAAATCGAGGTCCCGTCTGCTCTCTCAGGCGTAAAAGATCCCATGGCACTATTTCAAAGAAGAGCAGGGGTGTTATCTCTGGTATCCTGCCTAATATTTCTCTCTCAACCAACATCACTATAACAGATTAT
Source organism: Pristiophorus japonicus (assembly GCF_044704955.1). Lineage (NCBI taxonomy): Eukaryota > Metazoa > Chordata > Chondrichthyes > Pristiophoridae > Pristiophorus > Pristiophorus japonicus. Next base: position 116,924,969 of record NC_091993.1, on the reverse strand, counting down.
GTGGTCATGATCATAATGCTGTTTGTGGGACCTTGCTGTGCGTCGATTAGCTGCCGTGTCTCCTACATTACAACAGTAACTAAAATGGAAAAAGTATTTAATTGGCTGCAAAGCGCTTTGGGACGTCCCGTGGTTGTGAAAGGCGCTATATAAATGCATGTCTTTCTTTCTTTATTGTTAGACTTTGATCAAGTGTCATTGGAGTTAGTGCACTGGTCAAGGTTATACAACTGAACTGAAATGGAAAGACATTTTCCAGCCTTACTTTTCCAAGGTGAATATTAACAGGGTTCTGGAACCTATAAAGTAATTCTATGATAAGATATCCTCCAAGAACACATTAGTTTAATCTCAACTTCTGCAAGGTCACTCTTCTTTATACTCCTTCCCTTGAACCACTTTCCCCATTCACAGATTTTGAAAATGTTAATGCTTATACAACCTGTAATAAGTTACTAAGCAATGCTCTGAACATTTCATAATATTTTTGGCAGCAAGTGCAATATATTGGCAGATTAATTCCTCGTGGGTTTGAGGATTTTTTTTTAAATAAATGAAAATTGAATGTAAAACACATCAATTTCAATAATTACAGTTCACTGAAGTGCAGAAAAATAGATATTGCAGGTTTTGAAATATTTTTTCTCTGTCATTTAATTTCACTAAACCAATAATTACTATATTTAGAAAAGATAAATAGCATTTCACAAGTTCTTGGTTACCTCCCCCCATCATATCTAATCTCCTTTATCCAATTAAGAAAAGTTCAGTCATGTCAGAAGCACGAAATGCGGATGTACCAAAGAACCGAATAATGGAATGTCGGTTTCACCTCTGCCATTCCACCTCGGCCACATTAGTGTGTCAGAAAAAAGGTTTGAAGAGTTGTAATTGGCTGCTTGCATATCTCCTTGCAGCTAGCGAATGACAAGGTGCAGTTGGAAGACGGGAAGCGAACAAAGGGTACTAAGGAGATAATAAAAGGATTCGGTACTCATTAAAAAAAAAGGCTAAAAGTCATCTTAACCCACTATGATTACTGCAGTCTTACAATTGGCACATGTAATGCAAGTTTGCATTTGAAAGCTTTACAACTCATTCACTTCTACCAGTTTTGGTTTAAGGAATTAAGTGCGCTGTTCTTTAAACTCTGGGACCTCGATCTGAAACCAGCCTCCAACTCATGGTGCGAGGATCCTACTCGGTCCTCAACTTGGCTAGAAAAGTAGCTCTTTACCATATTTGCTTGCCAGCTGTTCATGTTGACACAACAATCGATGCACCACCAGAAATCATCTTCAGACTCCCCTTTCCAAGCAAACACTGCAAATCCTGGAGGTGGAAAACAAAACAAAAATTGTGGGAAAAGCTCAGATATTTGTGAGCTATATAACAAGCTTAAAGGATTCAAGAGCAGACAGATTGTTCAACTGAGTGAGAGAAGCAAGCTCCACTGACTTCAAACAGATTTTCCATAATTATCAGATTATCATCTGCAAAATACAATTTAAATAAAAGTCTTCACTGCAGGAAAGGTACATCAATGAACCAGGCTCCCCAATATTCAGTGGGAGAATCTGAAGGGATCAGCTGATGACATTTCATGGGTGAGAGCATTTTACTAATCTTACCAAGACCAGCGCAATTAAATTCATTGCTTCTACTCAACGTTAGCTAGGTGGCATATTAGAAATACAAAACACGTACACTAACAATATCTAGTTGGTGCCAGCAAGGAAACGTTCCAAAATGACAATGTAGTTAATACAGCGCAAATCTGTTTTATTTTTTTTAAACATAGATGTACTGCTAATACCGATACTCTCCAATTGAAAATCTTCTGCACTTTAGGAACTCTTTAGATTAGAGGCTATACAAAATAAGGCCATCATCTCCAGTCCATTTGACCTTGTAGTTCCAGAATACCAACTCTTCAGTCTTTCCTTCAGCTTTGACATCCACCTTGAACATGCAGGACCTCAGGTTAATCTCCTCTGAAGGACAGCATCTCTGACAATGCGGCACTGGACTGTCAACCTAGATTAGGTACTCAATCCAGCTCAAACCCACAACCTCTGACCCAGAGGAGAGTGTTAGCTTGGCTCAGTTAGTGTTTTAGAGGCATCACATTTAAGCAGAGACGCATTACTACATAAGTAGACAAGAAGTATTTTAAATAAATGAAGACTTGCTTGCGATAACCTTATGCCAATACCAATAAACAAACACAGGCTGAAGGAGCTCAGTGAGAAAGTTTTAAAAAGGGTCTCACCCTTTAATACAAACCTGCTGTTAGAGACTGGCCAATGACCCGAGTTCCTGGATATTGTGTATAGTTGCTCTTAACAGAAGCATTGTATGCACTCTTTTTTTTTAAAAAAGAGCTTTAATTTAAAAGAATATTCGATTGAAGGAAACAGTTAGTTCCCATCAGCAATTGTCCAGCAGTTTGAAGAGACATTGGGGAGAAATTTTTCTTTTAAATGAAAAACAGAAAAATGCTGTTTGTATCTCCTTAATTAAAAGCCCATTCTCAGATAGTATGCCTGAAAGCCACATATTCTCCTGTAGTTTCATTTGAGGACCAATAACTGCAAAGAAATATAGGTATTCTACCATCTTTTATCAAAGGAATTGCAGCCCGATAAAACTAATTAATTCATACCCATTTATATTGCAATACCTCTTCTGAAAGCATGTGACTAGTTGCTGGTGCCCCTTTTAAAATTGTGGGATTAATTGAGAATATCCGGAACATTAAGCAACCAAGCCTATATAAAGCAAGCAGGTGTTTAAAAGGTGTGATCATAACTGTAAAGCCAGTGCACATACATAATCCTGTCCTTTTTCAAAAAATGAAACCTACCATTTTTTGTTTACATGAAGCTTTTTCTCTCGAGGCCACCTGCAGAATTTCACCTTTCCCAGTTCCAGTACTGAACTGAACTGAACCTGTGTGGCTTTTTATTCTTCACTATTCTTTCTCCCTCAGCAAGAACAGCAGCAGAGTGCAGAGTCCAGACTTCTTCAGGAAATGTATCAGTGCTGCTGGGATAAGACGACCATGGCTAAACTATCCTCTTTCCACTTCCCAAAATGGGATGGATCACACTCAATGTCTCTCTTCTCCCCACACCCCCCACCAATTTGTTTTGTGGGTGCGTGGCTCCTTTAAGGGGTTGCGTGGCCCATTCAGTTACACGTGCAAAACCCAACTCTGAAAAAGCCGGTCCTGGGCTGTGCGTGACCAGCAGAGAGCTGCACGGCCTAGCGGAAACATTGATCACACTCTGCCAAAAGATCATTTCGAAGTGGCAGCCAAAACAAGGACCAGTAAATGTCCCCAGGGAGGGTACATAAGAGACCTGTCTAAACTGTCCTGTGCTGAGCACAATTTGAATGCAGGTTCACAGAATGCCCATCACAAGACAGTCAGTCACTAAAGTTATTCCCCTGAATGTATTGTTACGGTTAACTACCATTACTATATTGCATGCAGGTATGGTATAAAAGTCATGTTCACAGACTGTACATACAGTCCCACGTAAATATGAACTGCCAACTTTCACCAAAAGCGCATGACAGTTGAATTTAAACTTTTGTTCGCCAATATGACCGACAATACTTGAAAAACCACAATTTTCTCACTGCTGCGGATAGCTGTGCTCGGCCCTTTTATGCCTGAAGGAATTTGACAAGAATGTTGTGCTGTTGGGTCATTAGTGCATGGGTGCAGGGGAGAGGGTCCTGGGCAATTTCAGATTGTGTACAGCTGCTTTTACATTGACCTCGGAGGGTATTTCAGCCTCTGGATTGTGCACCTGATGACAGCCCCAATGTAAACTTGCCTGCTTCACCAAGGCTAGCTGCTGGAAGCACACACGGTATTTTTTTTTAATAAAAAGCCAGATCTTCCCGGTGACGAATCTTCGCGAATTACACAGACATCCTCCAAGGGAAATGCAAAAGCAGCTCCAGTTTTCAGCAACCACAGCTTGTTGACAAACCAGTGTTAGCTTTCCTAAGTGCTCGGAGAAACCAATACTTTTTCAATACCTATTTAAATACATTTTCTCTACATTCTAGTTATCCTTATGAACAACTTTCAACTCTGAGGTGTGGGGTTTAGAAAGGGTGAACTGGGTCATCTCAGCTATTAACATTTGTAAGATGCTTTTATGCTGCATGCAGCAAACCGAGCCAAAAGCTTTGAAGCTCACTACAGATATGAAGACCACATTTACACTACATTTGGGGATCTGCAGTTTGCACCCAAGAGCCCCAACTACTGCAGGTTTCATTTTCACAGTCCTAGTGCAATAAGATCAATGATACGACTCAATGCCGGTGTCCTAAGTCCCGCTCACCCATCACCCCTGTGCTCGCTGACATTGGCTCCCGGTTAACAACGCCTTGATTTCAAAATTATCATCCTTATTTTCAAATCCCTCCATGGCCTCGCCCCTCCTCGTCTCTGTAATCTCCTCCAGTCCTAACCTCCCCGACCCAGAGATGTCTGCGTGTTGTAGGCATTAGGCACCTGCTGAATATATCTAAACTCATATAAGTTTAAAGTGGCCACACATAAAATGGCTGCCCAAGCATGATGGGAGCTCAGTTAGTCAAGTAATGAACTACTGACTGAGGCTGACTGAGCAATGACCTAGTGAGGCCCATTACCAGGATTGCCTTGGATACAAGATAATTATAACGAACCATTAGAGTACACTGGTATAATCAGTGACGTCACACAACCGAACCCCGAGGAACAGAGATAAGGGGAGAACCTGCCTCACATAACGAGGTCATTAATCAGCCCGAGCTGACAAAAACTGAAAATACAGCCCCTGAGGTATCAGGGGAATTTTATTGGGTTAAAGAAACCGATATTTAATCTATAATCGTTGTGATTGGATTGTGTCCAGCCGAAGTGGGCTGAGTAACTGTAAAGAACTATTGTAAAACATATAAATATCGATGAGTTTCTTTGTTCGTCGGAGAGAAGTGCCTGGATCCAGTCCTGAGGCTTCCTCCCCGCATGCGAAAATAAAGGCCGCATTGGCGTTGGAACCAACTGAGTGTTGAGTGATTCTTCTGAGAAAACATTCACGCTAACAGTGGCGTCATGAACAGGATTTCGGGGTCACTGACGTGCTTGGAGAAACCGGGTGAATATACCTTAAACAAAATTTAATAACGGGTGCAGAAGGTTGATTGATCGACATGAGGAGACGGTCCAATATCTCAAACACCTAGCCTGAGCCTGAATTAAGAGGACTTTAGTCCCACGTGACGGCCAGGAACTAAGTAGGTGCCGGGAACACACTTGGGACCGTGGGATTGTGATACCGAAAGACATCTTCCGGACCCAGTAGTGTGATTTGAAATATACCCCGGGGTAGAACCAAGCGGTGTACAGCGGCTAACGGAATCCAAACCTGTGAACAGCGTTGGACCAACGGGCAGAGTGGTGGTAGGTAGTCGTTAAGGATACGGAGAGCACTGCGGGAATTGCTTAAACGCGTTTTAAGAATTGTATAAGTTTGTGTAACAGCACAACTTGTGACCTGACAGTAGCCAGGAGACGGTCTACTACAAGTTACGCTAGGTAGAAAGCGGACCTCTGAGAGTAGATTCCTAACGGTTCTAGTCCTACCCAGGAATGGCCACGAAAGCAAGTAACCTCGAGTAGGGACCAGAAGGGTCCCTTACCCGCCACCTGGTGGAAAAACAAAAGAAACTAATCGAGAAAATGATTAGAGCAGGGTGGGATCCTCAGGACCTGCCAGCGAATAAAAATGAAAAGGCTGTGGTCTTGATACTGCGAGTCCACATAAAACTAACCGAGGAAGTAAATCAATATGTAAGAAATAAAAAAACCTGATAGTGATTATCATAAGTGAAGTATGGATCCAAGAATAGAGCCGGCCAAAATAAAAATTAATAAGCTTTGTTGAATGAAGAGAGACTTTTGTGAATGTCTGTCGTTGAGAGTCCTTGTGTGATTTTTTGACTGCGGAATGAATTTTTTTATGTTTTCATGTTGCCAAAAGCCTGGTTGGAAGAGGAATGCAAGTGTCTGTTTATTTTAGCACCACCCACTTTTCTAAACAGAGTGAAAGTTTTTTTTAACCTTTTGTAGTGTTGTCCTGTATGTGGGAAACTTTAAGACATTTTAAGTTAGAAACGCAGGTGTGGATTTATTCGGATGATAAGTTACGGAGCTAGGAAATGTACAAAGGATAGGTTTGTTGAGTAAAAGATAAAAAATACATGGTCCCGGTGGTTAAAAAAAAAGAATTTATTTGACACGCTCACTTACTTGTCGAAAGAAAACATGCAATGATTGATTACATTGGGTTGAAAGACATAAATTTAGTCTCGGAATGAGATAAAGAATGCCTTTAAAAAAAAAAGCTTCTCGCAAAAAAAAAAGTTTTAAATAAAGATTGAAATTACAAATTTTGAATTGGGATTTTGAGATATTCAGAGAAGGCACAGCAAAATACTGAGGTGGATTCAAAAAAAAAATTATTAAATTAAATCTGATCTCTTAAAGAAAAAAAGGAGATATAAAACTAAAAGGTTTGGAAACAATCTAGAAATACTTTCAGGGTCAGGTCAAACTCCTGAGCGAGTGGCGAGCTATCTGCGAAGGTGCAAAAGGGACTTTTGAAAAATGTTAAAAACAGCAAGCTTTAGCAGTTTAGAAGAGACATTTTAACGACTTTGAAACTGGAGCATTTTGAGATAACGAAAAGCAGCCCTCAAACCTGGACTCCATTCCAGTTATGGAGAAAAGAAAAAGATAAAGATAAAGATGCCACTTTGAAAGTAAACAAATGATTTTAAATTAACAAATTTATGGAGTCACAAGCCCTCCGTGTAAAATACAAAACCTAATTTGAAGAAAGGAGATCTGAAAAAAAAAAGATGCAACGTACTAAATAAGTGCTGAAAAAAAATGTTTGTGATGGAAAAAGACATAACTTACTAAATACTAGTTGATGTTTGCTGTAAAAAAGATATTGGTTTAATTAGAAAAAGAAAAAAAATTGGAAGAGGTAATGATTTTAAATTATGAGAAAGTTTCAATGCAGTTTGAAAAGATTTCCAAAATGGACAGTGTTTATCAAGAAAATTCCAGAACAGTCTAAACAAGCAGGAGGGTTTTGAAGATAACGAGGAGAAAAGATCTAAGCTATGCGAACTCAGCACAGAAAGAAAAAAAACTGGGAATTAAGAGAATCTTACTGAATTTTTAAATTCTTATAGAAAATGGAACTGGTACGGATGTTTAGATTTTGTGCTGAGAGAGAAATAAAACACAAGATTTGTCCAGTGAACGGGACCGTAAAAAAAACCGAAGTGTTGGAATGTATGAAAATAACGAGAAGAAAAGATCTAAGCTATGCTAACTCAGCACAGAAAGAAAAAATGGAACTGGCACAGAAGTTTAGATTTGGTGCTGAGAGAGAAATTAAAAAAAAACAAAATTGAATTTCAGTAAACAAATTAAAAATGTGTGGTCTCGTTTTAAATCAATTAAAAAAAAAAGATTCTTTGGCAAGTACTTGAATTAGAAGTTAAGACAAATTGGAGTTTAATCTAAAATGCTGTCTTTCCCGATGAGAAGATTTTTTATTATGACCACTTTACTAATGATTTATGCTGTTTAACGGATTCCTAATTTCTAAGCAAGTTTTGAAGGCACAAAGACTTGAAAAATTTTTTTTTTTGGATGATTACGTGAAGTCACGTAATGACATCAAGCTTTCTTACAAACCTGTGCATCCCAGCAGCCAAGGATTGGAGCAAGGACAGGACTTATTTTAATGCATGGGTACAAGTGAATCCTAATAAGAACCGGGTATGTGTACAGTGCTCCACGGGTATAAGGAGCAGCTGCATTAAACGGAGGGATGTCAAAGGGCCCGATGAATGTACTTTCAGCATAATTTGCGCGCCTCCGGGACAGTCCCAGCGATCAGTCATCCGCAAAAAGGGAGTGGGGCTGTGTGGGTACTATGAGGAGGTGGGGGCGGCTGCAATATCATTGTATGTATGCTTCTCACCCCCTCCGACACCGCGCCCCATAAGAACCACTACTTTGCCCGAGGAACTGCCTTATCCCACAACTACTAAGGGATCTGAAAATGGGATTGTAATGTACAACGAAGGGGAATTATTGTATGATAATGTTAAACATGAAATTGTGCCTGTCCTGATCAATATTTCAGGCATCCAGATGCCGGAATACTGCACAGAACAGTCAAGGAAAATGTACAATGTATTAAGTAAAGTTGTAATGCAGCAGGCTGCCGATGCAATGGGTGCCAGTAGATTTCGGGGACAGGGGTCAGCCCCCAGGATAAAGAGGGGAATAGTTAATGATGTTGCTACCGGTTTCAATACAGGGACCTCCATAGTAAACTCGATAGATATACAAGGGTTAAATGAGAGGGTGGAACAGCTTAGAGGGGTGATGAATGGGTTATTAGAGAGGGTGGAGCAAAACCAGGAAGACCAAGCCAACCTAGGAAAGGAGGGTGCCGAAATCCAGTTGGATGGCATCTCAGTCCTGGAAGCTCACGCCAAAACCATCAATCACCTTATTGATAGAGAAAAAGATACAGGAAAGCAAAGACAGGGGCAACTCTGTCACACTTATGGTCTGTGGATGGTGGGCCAGATCCGCCACAATCTTGACCAAATCCAACGCGGGGAAGTACCCGATTGGATAGACAGTTCACATTTGGCTCAGTTGGCTAACCAGAGGGGGACACTGGATAATTGTACTCTGAAGGGACTGACCCGAGAATACCCAGCAATTCCAGATTGCCAGATGGGTAGGAATACTGGGATAGGGATAGTCCTGATGATCCCTATAGCCACGCCGGACTCAGGGCCGTTCCCCCTATACCAACTAGAGAATATCGGAGTAATACAGGAAAGTGTCTCCATATGTTACTATCTGACCACCACCTCCGCCGTTCGTCAAAACAACATACTTACTGGGATTTCCCTAACAGAATGCAAGCAAAGGGGGTAGATCACAGTATGCCCTCACCCGGTGGGCCGAGGTGAGCTAGACGAGTGCGGGTTTAACCAAACCGACGGGTGTGTACTAGAAATAGTGCCCGCACATAGGCACTTCGCGAGGGCAGGCTACGGAGGGAAGGGAAGATACTGCGTCTCTACCACAGAGCGTTCATACCGGTATAATGACCTGCAGTGCCCGATACCACAGCCGAACTTTTGCTTTGCGCCGCTACGACCTGTCACGATCGGGCAAGCGCATATCACCCAGGTTAGGCACCGGAAGCCCGAAGTTATTGATGTAACCGAATAGCTCCACGATCATTTGCAGGATTATGATGAGCCAGAGTAGGTCCCTATCCCACATCTAACCGAAGTATTACGAGAATTGAGGCTCAGGGTGGGTCAATCCGTAAAGCTCTACCACCAACTGCAAACTAAAATCAAAGTACTGGAAGAAGATATTGATGTAGACTTACAAAGTCAGAGTTGGTGGAGAAAGGTCTGGGACTGGGGAATAAATGTGAACATCCATCCTTGGATTCGAATAATTTCACCCATACTGGTTGGGATACAATTGATCTTAGCAATAACATGGGGCATAATGGCCTGCCAGGCATGCAGGCACCAAGCACAACGAAGAGGGACCCATGACCGGTCCCCAAATACTAAACAAGCCTGTCTAATAAAGGGGCAGGAGGATTTGGTCTTTGTTAATTTGGTTTAAGCAACCGGGACTCCTGAAACCATGTGACTGGCCAGCACGTTGAGGTAGGGAGTACCGGGCCGTGCACAAAATCTAATAAAAGTAGGGCGGTCGGTTAAAGGGGGACTAGGACTAGTCCCTTTACCAAAAGGAGGGAATTGTTGTAGGCATTAGGCACCTGCTGAATATATCAAAACACTAGGCATTAGGCACCTGCTGAATATATCTAAACTCATATAAGTTTAAAGTGGCCACACATAAAATGGCTGCCCAAGCATGATGGGAGCTCAGTTAGTCAAGTAATGAACTACTGACTGAGGCGGACCGAGCAATGACCTAGTGAGGCCCACTACCAGGAATGCCTTGGATACAAGATAATTATAACGAACCATTATAGTACACTGGTATAATCAGTGACTTCACACAGCCGAACCCCAAGGAACAGAGATAAGGGGAGAACCTGCCTCACATAACGAGGTCATTAATCAGCCCGAGCTGACAAAAAACGAAAATACAGCCCGAGGTATCAGGGGAATTCTATTGGGTTAAAGAAATCTCTATGTAATCTATAATCGTTATGATTGGATTGTGTCCAGCTGAAGTGGGCTGAGTAACTGTAAAGAACTATTGTAAAACATATAAATATCGATGAGTTTCTTTGTTCGTCGGAGAGAAGTGCCTGGATCCAGTCCTGAGGCTTCCTCTCCGCATGCAAAAAATAAAGGCCGCATTGGCATTGGAACCGACTCTCCGATTCTGAGTGTTGAGTGATTCTTCTGAGAAAACATTCACGCTAACACTGCGCTCCTCTAATTCTGCCCTCTTGAGCATCCCTGATTATAATCGCTCAACCATTGGCGACTATGCCTTCTGTTGCCCAAGCTCTGAAACTCCCTGCCGAAACCTCTCTGCCCCCCTTTCCTCCTTCAAGATGCTCTTGGTAACCTGCCCCAATTACTCCTTATGTGATTCAGTGTCAAATTTTTTGTCTCTTAATACTCCTGTGAAGCACCTTGGGATGCTTCATTATGTTAAAGGTGCTATATAAATACAAGCTGTTGTTGTTTACGCACGGACTAACATTGCAGCTAAAGTGGGTGTATAAACGCACCATTGGTGTGGCTAGAACCTCACTGTTGAAGACAAGCGTTGGGTTGGCACAGTGTTTCTGACATCCACATAGCAATGCTGGGGATAACTGTTGATTTTTACCTTGGTTGGTTGATCACCTTTGGTGGGGCATGTTGGGCGTCGTTCTGTGAGCCACATACCAACTGTGGTTAAGAGAACACATTTTCATTGCAACTGATAGAAACTATTGGTCAGGGTTCACACAGCTCAGAGATGTTACTTCTGTACAAAGATCCTGTTACACTTCAATATATTTTTTCTTGCCCTCGCCAAATGCTGAGGGCATTTCCTCTCTCTCCTCCCACCCCCCCCCCCCCCCCACCACCGATGGGCCTGGGTGGGGTGGGATTAAGAGAGAAAGAACAAGAATAGAGATGGAAAAGTTAAAGAATCAGACAGCATTGGAGAGCTAAGTTAATATGAACAGACACAGTCATTAGTTCAGTGAGTTTGTCAGTTTAACTAGACAGTGCTGGGACCCCAACTATTTACAATCTATATTAACGACTTGGAGGATGGGACTGAATGTAACGTAGCCAAGTTTGCTGACGATACAAAGATGTGAGGAGGACACACAAAATCTGCAAAAGGACATAGACAGACTAAGTGAGTGGGCAAAAATTTGGCAGATGGAGTATAATGTTGGAAAGTGTGAGGTCATGCACTTTGGCAGAAAAAAATCAAAGAGCAAGTTATTATTTAAATATAGAAAGCAGTACAGCGGAACCTGGGGGTACTTGTGCATGAAACACAAACGGTTAGTATGCAAGTACAGCAAGTGATCAGGAAGGCCAATTGAATCTTGGCCTTTATTGCAAAGGGGATGGAGTCAAAGAGATGGCGGAAGTTATAGCAGATGCATTCGTTATCATCTACCAAAATTCTCTGGACTCTGGGGAGGTACCAGCGGAGTGGAAAGCAGCTAATGTAACGCCTCTGTTTAAAAAAGGGGGCAGATAAAAGGCAGGTAACTATAGGCCGGTTAGTTTAACATTTGTAGTGGGGAAAATGCTTGAAACTATCATTAAGGAAGAAATAGCGGGACATCTAGATAGGAATAGTGCAATCAAGCAGACGCAGCATGGATTCATGAAGGGGAAATCATGCTTAACTAATTTACTGGAATTCTTTGAGGATATAACGAGCATGGTGGATAGAGGTGTACCGATGGATGTGGTGTAGATAGATTTTCAAAAGGCATTCGATAAGGTGCCACACAAAAGGTTACTGCAGAAGATAAAGGTACGTGGAGTCTGAGGAAATGTATTAGCATGGATCGAGAATTGGCTGGCTAACAGAAAGCAGAGAGTCGGGATAAATGGGTCCTTTTCGGGTTGGAAATCAGTGGTTAGTGGTGTGCCACAGGGATTGATGCTGGGACCACAACTGTTTACAATATACATAGATGACCTGGAAGAGAGGACAGAGTGTAGTGTAACAAAATTTGCAGATGACACAAAGATTAGTGGGAAAGCGGGTTGTGTAGAGGACACAGAGGCTGCAAAGAGATTTAGATAGGTTAAGTGAATGGGCTAAGGTTTGGCAGATGGAATACAATGTCAGAAAGTGTGAGGTCATCCACCTTGGGAAAAAAAACAGTAAAAGGGAATATTATTTGAATGGGGAGAAATTACAACATGCTGCGGTGCAGAGGGACCTGGGGGTCCTTGTGCATGAATCCCAAAAAGTTAGTTTGCAGGTGCAGCAGGTAATCAGGAAGGCGAATGGAATGTTGGCCTTCATTGCGAGAGGGATGGAGTACAAAAGCGGGGAGGTCCTTCTGCAACTGTACAGGGTATTGGTGAGGCCGCACCAGGAGTACTGCATGCAGTTTTGGTCACCTTACTTAAGGAAGGATATACTAGCTTTGGAGAGGGTACAGAGACGATTCACTAGGCTTATTCCGGAGATGAGGGGGTTACCTTATGATGATAGATTGAATAGACTGGGTCTTTACTCGTTGGAGTTCAGAAGGATGAGGGGTGATCTTATAGAAACATTTAAAATAATGAAAGGGATAGACAAGATAGAGGCAGAGAGGTTGTTTCCACTGGTCGGGGAGACTAGAACTAGGGGGCACAGCCTCAAAATACGGGGGAGCCAATTTAAAACCGAGTTGAGAAGGAATTTCTTCTCCCCGAGGGTTGTGAATCTGTGGAATTCTCTGCCCAAGGAAGCAGTTGAGGCTAGCTCATTGAATGTATTCAAGTCACAGATAGGTAGATTTTTAACCAATAAGGGAATTCAGGGTTATGGGGAGCGGGCGGGTAAGTGGAGCCGAGTCCACGGCCAGATCAGCCATGATCTTGTTGAATGGCGGAGCAGGCTCGAGGGGCTAGATGGCCTACTCTTGTTCCTAATTCTTATGTTCTTATGTTCAAAGGCAAGTCTTGCTACAGTTATACAGGATATTGGTGAGGCCACGCTTGGAATACTGCGCGCAGTTTTGGTTTCCATATTTACGAAAGGATATACTTGCTTTGGAGGCAGTTCAGAGAAGTTTCACCAGGTTGATTCCGGTGATGAGGGGGTTGACTTATGAGGAAAGGTTGAGTAGGTTGGACCTCTACTCATTGGAATTCAGAAGAATGAGAGGTGATCTTATCGAAATGTATAAGATTATGAGGGGGCTTGACAAGGTGGATGCAGAGAGGATGTTTCCACTGATAGGGGAGACTAGAACTAGAGGGCATAATCTTAGAATAAGGGGCCGCCCATTTAAAACTGAGATGAGGAGAAATTTCTTCTCTGAGGGTTGTGGATCTGTGGAATTCACTGCCTCAGAGAGCTGTGGAAGCTGGGACATTGAATAAATTTAAGAAATAGACAGTTTCTTAAACGATAAGAGAATAAGGGGTTATGGGGAGCGGGTAGGGAAATGGACCTGAGTCAATGATCGGATCAGCCATGATCTTATTGAATGGCGGAGCAGGCTCGAGGGGCAGTATGGCCTACTCCTGCTCCTATTTCTTAAGTTCTTATGTTAATTCAGCTCCTGCGCACTGCAGATACAGTAACTCCTTAGAGTCAGTTATCTCAATTAGGTTAGCACCACTTGCTGTTGAAAATCAAATTCAAAAAAACAAACAAGAAAACACCCAAAGACAATATAATCATCAGTTTTCAAAAAAGTGATTCGGCTCATGAGGAGCAGCATCATTTATTTATTTGAAGAGGCAATGTGGAATGACACAGCCAATTCCCCAGTACGTCTATCCACGGTGTGGCACAGGGTCAGCTGGAGCGAGACACAATGTATGAATCACATTCTGCCGAGGAAATGGTGGCTGATGCAGGTGGGCAGAGACGCACATCTCATCTTCATGGGAAAGGCAGCCCCGAGAGACACGGGGAAATTCACCGTCCCCAAAGGGATGGCTACCGCGGAGTTTGGCCTGTCGACTGAAAAAAAAAAATCGATCGGCTGCTGCGGTTGGATGATTTTCCTTCCCTGAGCCATATTCAGCTCGGGAGGGGAGGGGGAGGGGAGGGGGGGGGGGGGATTTGAGCGGTGTGCACTTCTGCTGGAATCGGCGCGGTGAAGCTGCTGTAAAGGAGACATTGCAGCAGAGATCTGTGCAGCGTGCGGGCCACTGGAAAGCGGCAAGCACAGGGATTTTCAGCGACAGAAAGGTAAACCTATTCCCAGCAGTGCCCCCGCGAGGTATTCGAGTCGGCGCTCGAGCGGGACACCGCTGGAGCTTTGCTGCGATCAGGGCCATTTGGTAGGGAAATAGATTTTTTAATTAATTTTATTGTTTATATTTAAGATTACAGCATCAACTGTATTTATCTTTTAATAGGTGTATTAATTGTTTTGGCTCCATTCAACCTGCTGAGTGCTGCTCAGAGGTTTGCACATACCCCTGTACTTTTGTACAACTTTCAGGTCCGACTCTTTTGTGGAGTCCTGTGGGCTGCAGAGACCTGCTGGGCAGGGTTCACCCTGAGGATGGGAGGAGTGTTGGGAGGGTGACACCTGGTACACCTGCTCAGAAGCAGGGTGGCACGCAGGAGAGGGCATCGCCGTCAGCACCGCGCAGACAGGCAGCGGGCAAGGGAGGCAGCAGACATGATTCGTTCATTCTACGCTGGAACAGTGTGTCCGCCGCCTTCACCGGCCCGAATCAGGTGTACTGCGGAACCCCAGGATAGCGCCAGAGCATTGTGCCACCAGGCGCATCATCGAGCAGCGCAGAGGCATCCTTAAGCAGAGGTTCCGGTGCCTGGTCCGCTCTGGTGGCACCTTGCAGTACTCTCCTCAACGGGGTTCCATAATCGTCGTGGTCTGGTGCATGCTGCACAACCTGGCCATCATGAGGGGACAGCCGCTGGAGCTCGAGCCAGCAGTACCACCTGAGGAGGAGGAGGTGGTGGTGGTGCAGGAGAAGGATGAGGTGCAGGAGGAGGAGGATCCCAGTCACTCCAGAGCTCGGAGGCATCGCCCCATCGCTACCCTGGAAGGGCCGGGTGCAGACTGGCCAGCACCCTCCTGGGTGGGTGCATCCTCACATATATGGAGGTGCGTGACACCTCCCCTGCAATCTCCCTCCATGCATTATGTACCAGTGGTCTGTCAGGTCACCCCACGTCAGGAAACAGTATTCTTCTTCTATCCTCCACACAGTCCATCAGTGTCCCCAGCTCCATATCAGTGAACCTTTTAGCTCTCCTTGCATCTCTTACATCAGCCATCCTTCCAATCTCCTTCCCCCCACCCCCCTCAGGGCCTTGCTGCAAACCGTGCCCTTTAAAAAGGCCAGGGAGCAACTGGCTCGTTAGAAACCCTTACCTGAATGCTGAATTTCTCAGTGCTGATAACGCTCAAATTAAGACAGCCACACTGCTGAAAAATTCACTTTGGAAGAGTTCGTTAGCGCTGGAACCCATTTGTTCACTTTTGGAGCTGAATATGGGGTGGCCCAGCCACGAAAACATTTCGCTGCTAATGTGGCCACAAAAAGGTGGGAGAACACCAGCTTTTCGGCGGTACTGAATTTCGGGCCCACCATCTGCAATTAACACATTTCAGAGGAATGGAAGGTTTTATTTTGACAGGTGGTTGGTAAAATTAGCACCATCAGTGGATTGTTTCACCGCCATGAAATTAAAGCGACTTACTTCAAAATGGAGGTTGATGGGAGTTGGAGAAAGATGGAGGCGGGAGGAGAAGAAAAGATCTTTGAGAGAATTAAATTAAGATTTTGTTATTTTCTACATTACTTAAAGCTGGTTCATACAGTCCCTTTGCTTACTTTGGCTCAATATCCAAGGTATTCAAAACAACTACTGGGGAAATGGAGAACCGCCAAGCAGGTATTCTAGAACTCGCTGCCTGAAAGGGTGCTAGAGGCAGAAACCCTCATCACATTTAAAAAGTACTTGGACGTGCACTTCAAGAGCCATGACCTACAGGGCAACGAACCTAGTGCTGGAAGGTGGGATTAGGCTGGGTAGCTCTTTTTTGACCGGCATGGACACGATGGGCTGAATGGCCTCCTTCTGTGTTGTAATTTTCTATGATTCTATTCTATTTTACACAAACGCAAATTAAGAGATTTTTTGAATGTAGTAATAAAGACAGACAGTTATTCATTAGCTGGTTCAAGTGACTCAGCGGGACAGACAGACAGCACAGACTTGGTATAACCTTGGCACAAGTGCCCTGGAGCCAAAATAAAATTAAAAAAAAGAAGAGTGGGAAACAAATATTGCCACAATGTTAAATACCTTTCGTGCAACTGCAAGCTTTCTCATTTTGAAACACAGTAACCTGAAATACTGCATTCCTAAACCTCACTCCTTTCACTGCTCAATATGCTGGTAAGCAGTCAGTCAGTGGTCACCAAATGCACAATGATAAAAACTTTACTTAGTGCGACCGACTACCAACATCTTCCATCTCTACATTCCATTGTGATGGCTCTTTGCTTCAAACTAGAATAACTACATGCTGCTTGATGTACAAATCTTTGGGGTTAGTCATTACTGTTTTGATTTAATCGGATTTTAATTATTGGACTTACATAAGAAATAGGAGCAGGAGTAGGCCATTTGGCCCCTCGAGCCTGCTCAGTCATTCAATAAGATTTGATTTTGGCCTCAACTCCACTTCCCTGCCCGCTCCCCATAACCCTCGACTCTCTTCATACTGAAAAACTTACGCTTGCAATTTAAACATTTTTTTTTAAATAAACACAATTTGGACTAGGAGTGCGGATATATTTCCACACACGTTCCCTATCAACAGGGTTCAGTACATTTCATACCGATTACATTTAATGGCCCACTTCAGACTGCAGGCAAATCAAACTGAAGATCTTACGGTATTTGGCACAGAACATGAAAATAAATTGTAACATTGCACAAGCAGAAAGGCTTTTAGAAAACACAAATCCATCTCTCTGGACTCGTATCTTCGCCTTATGGGCCTTTTATGACAGTAAAATGATCCAATAAATGTGTCTCGGGACAATTATCACCAGCAGAACAGAAAGTTTTTGTACCGGGAAAGCCGCCAACCAGGAATTAATGGGCTTCAAACACTTCATTTTGTTGGTCTCTGTTCTGGTGAAAAGAGCACAATAGAACCATGGATTATTTGAGCTCTCTTTTATCCATTTGAGTTTTCAGTGAAAGTACAGGCAATCAGCGTAGCGGGTCCTGGAAACCGATGTTAGTCGCGACTGCCAGAAACTCCTTTGAAACAATTCAGCTTACAGGGAGGTGCAAACTCTCAGACTCGGCTGGTTATCACAGAAGTCGGGGCTCCTTACAAATTACCTCACTTGTCCTAATGTCTCCTTATGTGCTCAGTGTCAGATTTTGTTTGATAACACTCCTGTGAAGCGCCTTGGGCTGGTTTGCTATGCAGCAGGCGCTGCATATATGGATGCAAGCAGTTGTTATACACACGACAACATGCATGTTGGAATGTATCCTAACGCACCAAGTCCCTTTTACCCATCAACCCTGTACTCTCTGACCTATATTGGCTTCCGGTCCAGGACATTTTATTACGATAAACTCACGACATAAATGCAAGTTATAGTTGTTTAGATTCTGGTTAGACACAGTAATGCAGCATTTTGCACAAGCTGTGTGCGTTTGAAACAAATGTGATGCACTCATACTTCACTTAATGCTGGTTATTTGTCAGTTTATTACTGAATATTTTGATTTTTATGGACTATTTATGTAAACTTCCACAATAGAGGAGGCATTACTTCAACTCTCATCAACAGGTGAACAGCAATATAGCACTGCCATTCTGCATGATGACTATAGTCTTCAAGTTAAATTAACAAATCATAATAGACACTACACTACACTTACTCTTACTTACACTTCGATAATTTGGAGGCTGCCAATTACCCAGTAATTCCATCATCAGCCACGGAGTCAGTATACTCCAGACTGGAACATTTGAGCTGATGCAATTCAACTCTCAAAAAGAAATTCAGTTTTTATTTACAAATTTTAAACTTTCAGTTAGAATTCTCCCACTAGAGAATTTTCATTATCTACTGTGAAACCAGTATTACACAACTTACTCTGTACCAATATACAGCGTACATCATAGTGGTAAGATGTGACGTCTTGGGAAAAAGTGTCTGGGAGGGCGGGGAAATTCAGCTGTAGCCTCCCTCAAAACTGCTGAGGGGAGGTCTGGCGGACCACCAGATCCTTGGCTGGAGAATGATGGATGGTGCAGGGACGTAAAAATAAAATGATAGCTGGAAGAGTTTGGGAGAGAAAATTTAAACCTTCGTTTCCTGCTCGGCCATTTGTATCTTCTTACAGCAGCGAACATAAATCAGTGTATGATATAAAGCAAAATAAAAAAATAAAATAAACCAGTGTATGATGTAAAAGAACAGTTGGACAGGAATTTATTCACTCAAAGGGTCGTGAATGTTTGGAATTCTCTACCCCAAAGGACTGTGGATGGACGCTGAATCGTTGGATATATTCAAGCTGAAATAGATTTTTGGGCTCTAGGGGAAATCAAGGGATGAGGATCAGGTGGGAAAGTGGAGTTGAGGTCGAAACTCAACCATGATCTTATTGAATGGCTTGAGGAGTCGTGTGGAGAGCCACTGTAAGCAACAAAAGCCACATTAAAAAAAACTCAACTTTTTGATCAGTTTCAAAAATATCAGCGATCTAAAAGAACCAACAATGATTTGAACTCGGAGGCAAAAGAGACATCTTTGAAGCGAGACCCTCGGTGTGAACAACTGTGACCGCACGAGGCGGGCTGCTTCCTGCCTGCCTCAAGCTCTCACACAACAGAGACAATTTTAGGAGAGTTGTTGGTGCTTTGTGCCAACTAAAACATTGTTATATAATGACCATCAGCAATAATCATTTTGCTGCTTCGTCATACACAATGTTCCACTGATGCTTTTCTCATTCTATGATTTTTTTTAAATTTGAAATCCTGGCCAGAATATGATGTTATGTGATTATAATCGCTCAACCATTGGTGGCCATGCCTTCTGTTGCCGAGGCCCTAAGCTCTGGAATTCCCTGCCTAAACTTCCGCCTCTCTTTCCTCCTTCAAACCTACCTCTTTGACCAAGCTTTATGTCACCTGCCCTAATTTCTCCTTATGTGCCTTGGTGCCAAATTATGTGTCTCATAATACTCCTTACGTTAAAGGCGCTATCTAAATACAAGTTGTTGTTGTAGGATGAGAAAAAGGCAGCAGCACCATAGAAACTCAATCAATTTCTTGTCAGATCTCGTCCCCATGTACCAGCTCACCCTCCACTTACCTTCATCCCCACCCCTCAAAAAGGATAGAGTTACTTTCCTCCAGTAACAGAATAATTAGTGAACACAAACTACTCCCACAGGTGGCCTGTGTAAAAGAGCACATTTTTCAGCAGTAACTATAGCTGTTTTTACATTGGAAGGGGACCACATCTCGTGACACAGGATCCCGGAAACACGGATTTCATGTAGCTGCCAGAAAACCCAATGTAAAACTGTTGAGATTCACCAAGAATGAAGGCCAGAAGACCTTTCACTGCAGGCTCACGTCTTCAGGTAAGCCAGCAAACCAATGGGTGGTGCGATCCTAGCTGGAGAAACAGCACGAAGTTTACAGTATTCTGTGATCGTAAACTGCATGGTGTTAGATGCGTTAACTCCAGCAGTATTCATGGGTATACTTGAGGGTGCCCATGCTTTAACTCTTGCTAGTCTTCGATTAAGTTTCCTAGACTTAAGTGGGGTTTGCCTCAAAGTATGCCTTCCATATTGGGCAAACAGAAATTCTGAGTGTGCTTGAAAGTTTTTA
The DNA here is from genome assembly GCF_044704955.1 of Pristiophorus japonicus. Taxonomy (NCBI): domain Eukaryota; kingdom Metazoa; phylum Chordata; class Chondrichthyes; family Pristiophoridae; genus Pristiophorus; species Pristiophorus japonicus. The sequence goes on along the minus strand of NC_091993.1, from coordinate 116,904,786 downwards.
AGTTATGATGCTCTGTTTCCAGATGTGTCGGATACATTAAAAAAAATTGGAATCAGCTCCTCTGATGGCTCAGCAAGATTATCTAATGAGTAGTCACATGAATACGGGCAACTTGAATGAAGTACAGATGGCAACCAGCACTCACGGATCTAAACCTTAACAATGAGTCAGTGCCTTTAGAGAACAGGGAGAGCAAAAAAACTGAGTAAGCTATACAAACCAAGATTGCAGCTTCAAAACCAGTCTGTTCTGCGTTAGTTGATCCGAGTCAGGACAACAGTCGAGGTGCTAGAATTGGCCTCAGCTCCCCTCGATTAGGAAGAAAAATATCCTGATCTCTCAATTCCTGCTATAAACACACATGTAAACACTGCTGGAGGGTAGGATTCAGGTTTGGTGAGGTCACCCCCCTGCAGTTGAATAGACCATCACAACTCTGTGAAGAGTCACATGAATAAGGGCCACTTGCATGAAGCAACAGATAGCAACCAGCACCCATGGATCTGTACCTCAGCAATGAGTCAGTGCCTTCAGAGAAGAGGGAGCAGAAAATTGACAAAACGATGCCAAGTTGCAAACTATGTCTGCCGTTGGTCTGCATTCTGTACCGGATAATAAATAGCACACCAGAGGCAAATAGCAGAAACACTGAAGTGTGAACTAGTATGTAAATAAAATATGAACATACCAGCCTCAGCGAGAGCAGCTGCCACTTCATTCTGTGTGGAGTAAATATTGCAGGCTGCCCAGCGACACTGTGCTCCAAGAGCTCCCAGGGTCTCTATCAGGACCTGCAGCAAGCACACAAGGAAGAAGTTAACACAATAAATGCAGCTTGTGTGGCAGCGTTATAGTGGGACGACTGTTTCTCCCCAGATCTCCAGCCTTGCTGAACCCGGCCAGTTTAATTTGGGGGGCTTGCCGCTGGCTGTGTGTGAGCTCACGCCCTGGAGCCAATACAACCCATTAAACCCAACATAACAGCATCTACATCACTCGTTCCATTTCAAAATAAATGGGCAGTTAGGCTGAGCAATGTGGTGGAATAAAATTAATTCTGCAGCCCTTAAAATAATGCAATTCTCAAGCAAGTGCCACGCAGTGCCTCACAACCAAAGATACTAACTTGTCCATGCAGCTGCAGTATCTACTCAATTACGTTTTAAAATTCACTAACCCAACAGTATAAGAGACCTTCCCTTTTATGATATTTGTGTGTTTTTAGACCTGTTCCTTTCACAGCTTGTATGTCACGTGTCCTACCAAGGGCTCATCTCCCAAGGGAAATGAGTAACCACAAAACTGTGAAATTTCTTCCTGACTCGTTGAAAATAACCCACCAAAACTTAATACCCGATAGCAGGACAACCTACACCGTTCAACCTTCAGAAAACATATTCCACGCAACCCATTTCTGCAGTCTCAACAGCTGAGGAACTTGTATTCTGATCATCTACGTTCACACTTAGCCTTAAAACCTGCTAATATAGTCTTAACTAGACATGTAGTCAATTTCTTACCCAAAGTTATTCAACATTACATTAACTGCTTTTGTGTAGAGTTCTACACCAACTTGCATCTTGTTTTGAAGCTAATTCATTTAATACTCATGTCCTTTCATTCTGTGATCATAGTTGAAATTAAATAACCCGTCCCCCCACCCCCCTCTCCCCGAGAAATAAAAACAGAACATGCTGTAAATACTCAGCAGGCCAGGCAGCATCTGTGGTGCGAGAAACAGAGTTCACATTTCAGGTCAGTGACCCTGACGAAAGGTCATGAACCTGAAACGTTATCTCCGATTCTCTCTCCACAGATGCTGCCCGACTTGTTGGGTATTTCCAGCATTTTCGGTTTTCATTTCAGATTTCCAGCATCCGCAGTACTTTTGTTTTGGAGCAGAGTCCCGGATCTATTCTACGGACAGTTTGGTTAGTGACTTCCGCCAGTGAAGGCATTACAGTTTGATGTTCCCAAGCTTGGGAGGAGGAAAAGAACAAGGAGTCCCACTGCTGATTATCATCTGCTGACAGCTGCCACAAGCGCAATTCAGGCAAGGTGATCAAATAGATGACCAATAGACAAGAGTGTCTAGTGTACTTCTTACTGATAGTAAGCTGGCAGGCACCTACACCAAGCTTCCTCTACTACACTTACACAATGACAACAGATCTTTTAAGACAGATAAAATCCAGAAACAACTTTATTTTCCAATTTACTCCACCTCAGACACTAAATACACCAAACCCTCCTGTGGTATTATGCTACTGGCACCAGCCGCCCTTTGATCCATCGTTCAAGTAGCCCAGGCAGTGACTGTTAGTCTATCTGACCATCGAAAACATCACAGCTAAGTCCGATCCTGTCATCACCCAATGTTCAACCACACACTTTTCCGCTCAGTCTACTGGATAGTGGTCAGGAATAGAATTCCGGCTGAGTTTTCTTCACCCTGTTCTAGCAGATTGAAAACAACCATAGTACACCCACTGCAACGCTGTTGATGTCAACAATAGTAAAACAGCTCAAGAATTGGAATCTCTTAGTCTTTTTTTTTTTTAATTCATTATTGGGATGTGGCCATTGCTGGCAAGACCAGTATATATTGCCCACTCCTGTTGCCCTCGAGAAGGTGGTGGTTGGTGGGCTTTCTTCAGCTGGTGCAGTCCGTATGGTGAAGGTGCTCCCACAATGCTGTTAGGTAGGGAGTTCCAGGACCCAGTGACAAAGAAGCACGGCGATCAATGTCCGAACCCGCGTGACGGAGGGAAATTTGGAGAAGATGTTCCTGTGCACTTGTTACCCTGGTCCTTCCAGATGGTGGAGGTCGCGGGTTTGGGAGATGCCGCCATAGAAGCCTTGGCGAGTTGCTGCAGTGCATCCTGTAGGCAGTGCGCACTGCAGTCAGGTTATACAGATGGTGGAGGGGGTGGATGTTTAAGCCAGTGGATGGGGTGCTAATCAAGCACACTGCTTTGTCCTGGAGCGTGTCGAACTTCAAGTGTTCTTGAAGCCACGCCCATCCAGGCAACTGGAGAGTATTCTATCACTCCTGACGCATGTGGGGAGGCTTTGGGAAGTCAGGAGGTGATCCACTCGCTGCAGAATACCCAGTTTCTGACCTGCTCCAGTAGCCACGGCATTTATGCAGCTGGTCCATTTCATTTTCTGGTCAATAGTGATCCCCGGGTCTTATGATTTCATGTTACACTAAGCAATGGCTTTACCCACTAGACAATCGGGGAAGACTAGAAACAAGTTTAAGACTTCTGTTTGTAAACTGACTATGCTTTGCCTCAGTCCATATTCTCTCAGCTTGTATCCTCATTAGAATGGAGAGGATGTGAATGTTACTGCCCTTTAATTAACTAACAGCTATCCAAACTTTACAGACCCAACTTTATATGCTTCTTACCGCAGTTTGGGCAGTGATGTGGGTGCAGCCCACAATTTTGGCTCCAGCTAGTGGTTTTTCACCCTGAGCTCGTTTCCTAAGAGCAACAAGGGCTGACATTTCTGGAAGAAATAATTAAAATGGCAAAAAAAAACACAGATCAACGAATTAATACAGCTACTAATATCCTTTCAATTCACAGAAGACAATTTGCTACGCACACATTTTATTTAATCACACAGAATCATCATTGCCCAATGCACAAGTGCACTGTTAAACAGTGGGATCTAGAATCATTTTCAGCCAAGAATCTAGAAAAGCAACAAATTTGTTGGGAGTGGGCTGACCTGCAGTATAACTTAGATGGGAGAAAGTAATTGTTTTTCTTAGAGGTAGAAAAAAAAGACAGGGATCATCATTCAACACGTCCCACAATGTCTCATTACTCTAATGTCAATCCATTTTGATTCCACTATGAACTATCTGCTATTTAATGTTAAGTTTTGGGTTCTCATTTCTCTGGTTTCAGATAGGACAGTCCTATAGACAGCACATTCTCAGACAACTGCTGTGTAAGATGAAGCAATGAAAAGATGAACTGAATTCTACCACCAAGCTTCAAATGCATTGGAGAGACCCTGTGGGAAATGAACAACATTTTGAAGCTTAAAATGATTAAGCCCTTTGAAGTCGCCCAGTGACCAGCAAGTGCATTGATGTCTTTGATATGAAATATTGTTTGGATACAAAAGGCATGAGTGTCGTTGTGCAAATAGTTCCACTGTCTGCAGTTTCAGCACACCACGAGGATTTCTTAGGATTAGAATTTATGGAAGCATCCAAACGTCTAAATGTGAAGTTCATTTTCAATTTCTAGGACTCTAGTACATGAAAATATCTATGAAGTTTAATGTTAAAAATATTACAAATACCAGTGGCCAATTACTTTCCACAATGTCAAGCAAAGATACCCACTTTGATGGAAAAACAGTGCTACTGTTGTCCCCCTCTCAGGTCTAATTTAAAACACCTTTTTGACAGAGATGCCCCTGCTCTGGGCTTTCCTAACTGAGGCCAGAACAGCTGAAGCAATGATGAAAAAAATGATTTAAAAGAATGATTCCCCAAGATCAAATTTGCCTTTTTAAGCATCAATACTTTTTACAAGTTCACATAATCCTTTATAAACGTCAGTTAATTAATGTGACATCAAAGTAACAGACGAAACAGAGAGAAGCAAATTTTTCTTGACAGCATTAAATTAATTAGCATTAATAGTGGCACTTTGCTCATCTTTGAAGATCTGAAAACGGCTAGCAATCAAATTTTCACTGAGATCTTTGCTATCTAATATCTTTTATATTATTTCTTGCCATCGACAGCAGCCTGGACTTCAGTGGAAATGCTGCAATGTATGAGGCTCCAGAGGAGCAAAGCATCTCAGCACAGTTGTGCCATTATGGGCAAGTGCAACGATCAGCACTGCCTCCGCAAGATCCTGCAAATCCATTGGCAGGATAGACACACCAACGTCAGTGTTCTCGCTCAACATCCCCAGTATCGAAGCATTGACCACGCTCAATCAGCTCCGCAGAACGGGCCACATCATCCCCATGCCTGACACGAGATTCCCAAAGCAAGCGCTCTACTTGGAGCTTCGACACAGCAAGCGAAACCCAGGTGGGCAGAAACACTTCAAGGACACCCTCAAAGCCTCCTTGAAAAAGTGCAACATCCCCATCGACACCTGGGAATTCCTGGCCCAAGACCTCCCAAATGCTGTCAAGCATCCAGGGGGGCACTGAGCACCTCGAGTCTCATCGCCAAGAGCAAGCAGAAATCAAGCGTAGATAGCAGGAGCATGCAGCAACCCCAGCTCCCCGCCCACTAGTTCCTTCAATCACTGTCTGCCCCACCTGTGACAGAGACTATAGGTCCCGCATTGGACTGTTCAGTCACCTGAGAACTCACTATTAGTGTGGAAACAAGTCATCCTCAACACCGAGGGACTGCCCAAGAAGAAATAGCATCACCATCCCAATCAGGCCAATTAAAGATGCTCTCATGAGACAGGGTAGCAGCCAATCACCTTTTTCAGTACATCACTTGATAGGAAAAGTTCTCCGTATCATTTGAACCCTGAGCAATAACCCTTCAAATTTACATGTGCAATGTATTTGCTTCATGGGTTCTTTGCTTAAGAATACATAGCAACACATTGCTATTAAGAACTAGTTGGTCTATTAGCAAAAGGTTCAACAATCACACTACACATTACCAGTCCATCCACCAGGCTCACGACCACCTGCCTCATCATGGATCCCCCCTGAACCCAACTGGCTGGGGTTTTATTGAGTCTTGTGAACATCACATGACTGGCTAAGCCACTTCCAACTCAATAGCTCTACAACTATTTTGAGTTGAACTTTAAATCAATTGCCCCCTGATTAAAGGGGGGGCACACTCAAACCTGTTCAGGTGCCCCCTTGTTTTTTTTATTTATTTATTTATTTATTTATTTATTTTTTTTTTGAGGGCACCGGCCCACAAATTATTCAAGTGCCCCCTGGCTAAAAGGAGGGGGGGGGCACTAAAACCGGCACAATAAACAAATTAAACTTTAGACAAAAAATATCAAATTAAAATTTGGTTGCCGGGGGCGATGCACTCCAGTCCCTCTGGCACAAATAGTCACATTGCAACACAGCAGCAGCAGACTGCTTCATTTTTCTGGGGAAGGGACGCAAATATTACACGACACAAATTCTGGCAGCGGTGGGATTTGAACCCACGCCTCCAAAAGAGATTGGAGCCTTAATCCAGTACCTCAGAACACTCGGCCACGCTACCACTTGGTTTTGATCCATTGACCTCTAGGTTATGGGCCCAGCACGCTTCCACTGCGCCACTCTGCTCAGCAAACCTGTGAGCATACTCACAGGTGCATACACTACACCCTGGGTCACTAACAAGACAAAAGCTGTGCCAATAGAATATTGATTCACATTCTTATTGCAACAAGGAATCAAGGACATCAGGCGAAGTGCAAGAACAGAGGGAAATTATCAGTATGGTTCAGCCTGTTATAACTGAGCAGCATCAGTCTTTTGAACGTCACAAAAGGTGAGAGGGTTTTTGGAAGAGGGAGGAGAAGGGACAGAGAGAGCAAGAGCGAACACAATACAGATCTTCTTATCCTGTGGAACAACTTCATATTAGAGAGAAAACTATCTAATTACTATCAACAAAGGACTTCAAGCGATCTATAATCACGATTCAGTTTACTTTGCGAGATAAGATTTCTAAAAGGTTAAGCAGCGGCTGCACCCAGTATAATCTCTGCCCTATCGTACCTTGCTCAGCAATTTCAATCTCCCTGCGTCCAAACTCTGCCTGCTTGATGTTCTTTACACAGAAGTCACTGCTGTTCTTGGAATTGGTTTGCTGCTTGTCCCTTGGGGAGGTCTCATCATCAGAACTGTCTGTATAGGATGCCGCTGAAGGGAGAAAGGCAGTGTACAAATGACAATGTCAGTGTTACACACACAATGAACATTTAACCGACTCAACAGCATGCAAATTCAAAAAGCAGTGTAAATAAGATATAAAGAGACCATCATTGATCAACATACATTCCATAATATTGGAGTGCAGCATGTCGCTGTCTTATATATAGAGAGCAGACACCTCATTGTGGAAAACTGTGCTAGAACAAAGGCATTTATTGCAAAAGGGATGGAGTATAAAAGCAGGGAAGTCTTGTTTCAGCTCTACAGGGTATTGGTGAGGCCACACCTGGACTACTGCGTGCAGTTTTGGTTTCCATATTTACGAAAGGATATACTTGCTGTGGAGGCAGTTCAGAGAAGATTCACTCGGTTGATCCTGGGGATGAGGAGGTTGACTAATGAGGAAAGGTTGAGTAGGTTGGGCCTCTACTCATTAGAATTCAGAAGAATGAGAGGTGATCTTATCGAAACGTATAAGATTATGAGGGGACTTGACAAGGTGGATGCAGAGAGGATGTTTCCACTGGTGGGGGAAGACTAGAACTAGAGGGCATGATCTTTGAATAAGGGGCCAGCCATTTAGAACTGAGACGAGGATAAATTTCTTCTGAGGGTTGTGAATCTGTGGAATTTGTGCCTTAGAGAGCTGTGGAATCTGGGATATTAAATAAATGTAAGGCAGAAATAGACAGTTTCTTAAACAATAAAGGGGATAAGGGGTTATGGGGAGCGGGTGGGGAAGTGGAGCTGAGTCTATGATCGGATCAGTCATGATCTTATTGAATGGCGGAGCAGGCTCGAGGGGCCTTATGGCCTTCTCCTGTTTCTTAATTGACATTCTGAATGGCCCAAACTGTGGGAAGAGTTCTGCTGGGTTAAATCCCTGACGTTTTTTGTGGGGTGGGAAAGGACACAGAAAGCAGATCTATATACTCACCTCCCAAAACAAACCATTATACCTATTTATTAAATACTGTGGTATTGATGGCTGCAAACTTCCCCATCCTATCCTCCCTGCTGAAGAAGTGCAACAGACACAGGGACACAAGGGGGGGGGGGGGAGGGAGGGGCGGGGATATGTGAAATGAAATTGTTTTCATACAGATCTTTCACTTTTCTCATGAAAAATTACTGCAGGCAAGTAGCGCACCCAGTTATTATCAAGAAAGGTGAATAAGGACAAAGTTCGAGTTCTACCTGAGCTGTAGCTGTCTGTGGAAGACTGAGAAATGGAACGTGACAGAGACCTTCGGCCAGTCTTGGTGGGGAATCTGCTGAATTCCTGCTTCTCATCTGCAAACTGGATTTGCTGCAAACAGAAAGCATCCATATAAACAGAAAGGAACTTCAAAACGCATACACAAGGCAAACTTAGGCAATAGAGTTTTTGCAATAGGCATACCAAAGTTGGCCCGTACAGTAGACTGTAGGGTGAAGATGACAGCTCACCCACCCATTCTCAGCTTGCAATGTTGGCGAGTGCTGCAAGCCAGTTTGCCACCCTCCCAAGTAAAAGACAAAGGAAACCTGACTAATAATGACTGACTTTGACCTGTGCATTAACATTTCCAAACCAATCTTACACACCCCTCCATTCTTTTGGGTTTTCAAAGAAACAAAAAAGGAAGACTTGCATTTATATAGGGTGACCACAGGATGTCTCAAAGTGCTTTACAGCCAAAGTACTTTTGAAGTGTAGTCACTGTTATAATGAAGGAATGTCAGGGGTGGAGCAAACTTCACAGCAGTAAGTTTTTTTAAAAAAGAACGTAAGAAATAGGAACAGGATTAGGCCATTTGGCCCATCGAGCCTGCTCCGCCATTCAATACGATCATGGCTGATCTGATCATGGACTCAGTTCCACTTCCCTGCCCGCTCCCCTTATACTCCCTTATCGCTCAAAAATGTGATGCCTATTTATAGTCATATATGGGGCTTTCTTCACAGAAACACAAGGTACCTGCATGTTACAAGAGAATGCTCAAACCAACTGTAATGTAAAACTAATAGTGAATACAAAACAGTAATATGTTGCCATTTCAGTTCTTGTGCTGCATGTTGTACCATGGGATTATTCACATACAATGTATTTCGCTTACACTCACCTCAGAGGCATGCACTGGTGCTTGCTGTTTACAGTTCAACATCTTTCCTGCCTGTTGGGACTGGATATTGAGCCACTGGACAAGCGCTTAACACCCATACCCTAATTCATTTCCCATTTATGACACACAAATCTCCTTGCACATTAAGGAAGTCCTCGAGATGCATACAAGAACCAAAATCTCTCTGAAGTATTGCTAAATCGCCCAAAGCTCAGGGCTCCTTTCAAAACTGGAATTCTGATGGAAATGTCACTAGTTCTGTGTTTCCAGTAAAATCACCCCAGGGGTTACCTTTCCCAGTGATGGGAACTTAAAAACAGAACAGTATTTTGTACTTTTTTTTAAAAAAACGGTATCAAACTGTTCACCGTTTCTCCAAGCTAGGTTATTTTCTTTAATGCTTCCTCTTTGGAAATTTCTGCTCCGCACACTTTGATGGGCCGACAGGTAAAACATAGGAACAGGAATAGGCCATCCAGCATCTTGAGCTTGACCCACTATTCATTCAATTAGATCATAACCGACGTGTACCTCAGCTCCATTTACCCGCTTTTGTTACATATTTCTTGATACCCCAACGTAACAAAAATCAATTGATCTCACTTTTGAAAATTTCAACTGGAGGTCTGCTCCCAGCATCACCCCCATCCCACCTCGACTCGACTACCCCCCCACCACCATCTAGTCAGTTGCTGCTAGGTGCAAGAGCATAGTTCAGAAAATGTACTTCCCAATTGTCTCCTCCTCAGTGTGGGGAAGTATCTGGTTTCGAGGAGGCTCCTTCCCACAATGGTTGAGGTCAGAAACTCACCACTTGGGAAATCACCGACTCTGACTCTGACCAGCATCCTACCATAGTATTTGTGCAGGAACCTTGGGCTCTAATGCACTGAGCTAATTACCACCCCTCAAGGGGTTAATAAAAAGCAATCATATACACAGATGTCATGATGTGTACTGCATGCTCACAGGTTTGTAGAGCTGTTGCAGCACTTGATTAAAGTGCACAACTAAAATAGTTGTAGAGCTATTGCATTGTGAGTGGCTTAGCCAGTCACGTGATGTTTACAAGACTCAATAAAACCCCAGTCAGTTGGGTCTGGGTCATCCATGGATGAACTGGTAATGTGTAGTGTGATTGTTAAACCTTTGTTAATAAACCAACTAGTTCTTGATAGCAATATGTTGCTATGAATTCTTAAGCAAAGAACCCTTGAAGCAAATACATTACAATACGTTAACATTATTGCTGTCCCATCATTAATGTGTTTCTCTCCTGGAAACAATTGCAGACACCCATATACTACATCATTCTCGAACTGTACTTGGTAAAAACCAAGTCTCCAATGGCCATCTGCAGGACAGCAATCTCTGACGGAAGGAAAATGTGTCATTGCCTTAAAGAAAAGAGAGTCACACAGGCACACCCATGCACAAGAAGCTTGCTACATGTGTGGGGGTGCATACAATGGGCTTGGAATCAATCACCAGCCCATCAAATGAGTCACATTGCCTTGGTTATCAATATTTTGCTAAGTGTACTGAGCTTTCACCCAGCAGATCCATGTTTGTGTCAAAAAGTTAAGATAAAACCATAAAGGAAATCCAAAATCACACCACAATGGGATCGCCATCACTGCACCATTATCCGCCATCACAAATTATGCACCACTTTTGCAGAACAAGCCTTTAGTGAGACATTGCCTCGTTGCACATTTCCTTTTCTGGTTTGCATTTTCTCCTTTCCTTGATGAATTAAACTACAAAATGTTTATTTTGTTATGTGCATTTGCTCCCATGACCAGATCATTGCAACGCTACATGTACAAGATCAAATTGGAGACTATGGACTGGCATCTTCCATTATCAACGGCAGTGTGTGCGGGTCCCTTCCTCATAGCGAATAGTGGAGACTCCACTGCACGTGCAGTCTTGTAAACTGAAAAATACTCTTGCATTGGCAATGTTTTTAATTTGGATTCTAGAAGAACATAAGAATTAGGAGGAGTAGGCCATTCGGCCCCTTGAGTCTGCTCCATCATTCAATAAGATCATGGCTGATCATCTACCTCAATTCCACTTTCCTGTCCGGTCCCCATATCTCACGATTCCCTTAATATTCAAAAATCTATCGATCTCGGTCTTGAATATACTCAAAGACCAAGCATCCACAGCCCTCTGAGGTAGATAATTCCAAAGATTCACCACCCTTCTGAGTGAAGAAATTTCTCCTCATCTCGGTCCTAAATGGCCGATCCCTTGTTCTGAGACTGTGACCCATGGTTCTAAGAACATAAGAAATAGGAACAGGAGTAGGCTATTTTGGCCCTTCGAGCCTGCTCCGCCATTCAAAAAGATCATGGCTGATCTGATCATGGACTCAGCTCCACTTCCCCGCCTGCTCCCAATAACCCTTTATTCCCTTATCGCTCAAAAATCTGTCTATCTTCACCTTAAATATATTCAATGACCCAGCCTCCACAGCTCTCTGGAGCAGAACATTCCACAGATTTACAACCCTGAGAGAAGAAATTTCTCCTCATCTAAGTTTTAAATGGGCAGCCCCTTATTCTGAGACTATGTCCCCTAGTTTTAGTTTCCCCTGTGAGTGGAAATATCCTCTCTATATCCACCTTGTCGATCCCCCTCATTATCTTACATGTTTCGATAAGATCACCTCTCATCTTCTGAACTCCAATGTGTATAGGCCCAACCCATCTTCATAAGTCAACCTCCTCATCTCAGGAATCAACCTAGTGAACCTTCTCTGAACAGCCTTCAATGTAAGTATATCCTTCCTTAAATACGGAGACCAAAACTGTACACAGTACTCCAGGTGTGGCCTCACCAATACCCTGTACAGTTATAGCAGGACTTCTCTGCTTTTATACTCCATCCCCCTTGCCATAAAGGCCAACATTCCATTTGCCTTCCTGATTACTTGCTGTTCCTGCATACTAACTTTTTGTGTTTCATGCACAAGGACCCCCCAGGTCCCTCTGTACTGAAGCACTTTGCAATTTTTCTTCATTCAAATTGTAATTTGCTTTTCTATTTTTTTCTGCCAAAGTGGATAACCTCACATTTTCCCACATTATACTCCATCTGACAAATTTCTGCCCAATCACTTAGCCTAGACTCCCCAGCCAGAGGAAACATCCTCCCTGTCTAGACCTGTAAGTAGGCTGGTATCCATGAGCATCCAGCTTCTATATCACAGTAGCACACTCATGGATCCAGTTTTTTGTGTCTACCGTGGAGATAAAGGAGCTGGATTTATTAGTGTAAAGTCTATTATCCATTGAGGCAGGGAGTCGCTTCAGGTAATCGAAACTCCACTGTATCTCCATACTGGCAATAATTAAGAACTACTCATTTTACATCGGCTATTACATTATACATCTAAAAACAATGCAGCCAACACAGAAATGCTCGAGATTATGAAATACTGAGATGTAGTTCAGGTACTTCGCTGAGCAGGAGGGAAGTAGGAGAACATAAAATGAGCATATCAGAGGTCTGAAAAGGGTCATTCCCAAATTGGAAATCAGCTGGGTTAAAATGGTCAATCTGCCCATTATCTGGGCTAACCCAATACTGGAGCTTAGCAAAATCCTAATCCCTAAACAGCTGCTAAAAATATTACCAAAAATCTCAGAAGCTTAACAAGTCACCAGTTTATACAAGGCTGTTCCACCAGCTAAAAGCAAATTTCAAATCAACTGTAAACTGAAATAAATTATGGTTAGTTTATCAGTTGTGTTCAGCCACCAAAGGACTCACTTTAGGAGTGGAAGCAAGTCTTCTTCGGTTCTGAGGGACTGCCTATGATGATGATGATGATGATGATGATGATGATTCAGTGTACCCACGAGTATAGCTTTATTGCAGGAAAGCATCTCAAATCCATTCTGGATATAAAACGCCATATTAAATTTTGACAAGACCATATCTTTTAAATAAAATAAATTCCTCACTTCATGCACACTGGGTGAACAGGCAGGGGAAAGGATCGAAATGTCTACCCTCAGGCCCAGGTTAATGGGAATGTGAGGAGGATGTAGCAGCCCAGATCATCAGCAACCAGACAGTTACACAGGCAGCAACTTGAGACATCTGGATGATACATCAATAGCCATGATGCATGCCAACAATGCTGATGAGGAGGAGAGTTCATCCACCTTGGAAAAAAAAACAGTAAAAGGGAATATTATTTGAATGGGGAGAAATTACAACATGCTGCAGTGCAGAGGGACCTGGGGGTCCTTGTGCATGAAACTCTTTTAGAGTCTACCTATAAAACATAAAACATTAAATCGTGCCACCCGAGGTGCAGCAGGTAATCAGGAAGGCGAATGGAATGTTGGCTTTCATTGCGAGAGGGATGGAGTACAAAAGCAGGGAGGTCCTGCTGCAACTGTACAGGGTATTGGTGAGGCCGCACCTGGAGTACTGCGTGCAGTTTTGGTCACCTTTCTTAAGGAAGGATATACTAGCTTTGGAGGGGGTACAGAGACGATTCACTAGGCTGATTCCAGAGATGAGGGGGTTACCTTATGATGATAGATTGAGTAGACTGGGTCTTTACTCGTTGGAGTTCAGAAGGATGAGGGGTGATCTTATAGAAACATTTAAAATAATGAAAGGGATAGACAAGATAGAGGCAGAGAGGTTGTTTCCACTGGTCGGGGAGACTAGAACTAGGGGGCACAGCCTCAAAATACGGGGGAGCCAATTTAAAACCGAGTTGAGAAGGAATTTCTTCTCCCAGAGGATTGTGAATCTGTAGAATTCTCTGCCCAAGGAAACAGTTGAGGCTAGCTCATTGAATGTATTCAAGTCACAGATAGATAGATTTTTAACCAATAAGGGAATTAAGGGTTACGGGGAGCGGACGGGTAAGTGGAGCTGAGTCCACGGCCAGATCAGCCATGATCTTGTTGAATGACATAGCAGGCTCGAGGGGCTAGATGGCCTACTCCTGTTCCTAATTCTTATGTTCTTATGTAATGAGTTTCATCAAATTCAAAGCAGATTGTTTTTTTTTTAAAAAAACAGTTAACTAGTTAAATGCTTGACAATACAATAAATAAATAGAAGTCGTTTTGCTCTAGAGTGCAAAAAGTCACTGCTTCAGTGAAGTTGCGGAGAGGATAATCAGAAGAATTTAACTACAAAATGTTGTTCTCTTCGGAGCAGAGAAGGCCAAGAGGAGCTTTGATAGCTTAAAATCATGAAGGATTTAGATAGAGTAAATAAAGGTAACTGTTTCCAATAGCTGAAGGATCTATAATGGGAGGACACAGATTTAAGGTGATTGAACCAGAGGTGGCATAAGGAAAAACATTTTTACGCAACGAGTGGTTAGGATTTGAAGTGCACGGCCTGGCGAATACAGATTCAATAGTAGCCTTCAAAAGGGAATTGAATAAATATTTGAAAGAGAAAAAAAATTGCAGGGTTTTGGGGAAAGAGTGAGACTAACTGGATTGCTCTTTGAAAGAGCCAGTGCAGGTTTGAATGGCCGAATGGGGTCCTTCTGTGCTGTATTATTCTATGATTCTATGCAAATCAATGTTCAAGTCTCTTAGTTGCATTCAGTTCTGGCATTTACAGTAAAGTCTGAACAGTGATAAATACAGGAAGCTCTGGCAGGGTCTCCGCCTGTTTGCTGAAACTGCTTCAGCTACCCAGTATTTTATTTAAAAGGATGTATACTACAGTGTATATGTGCTTTTAGGAGATGTGGCTTCCAGCATACTCATCCTCTGCCGCAGGTTCTCAATCCACTTCACATACCACTAAACAAACATTTATTGTAGCACTCACATGCTGCATTTGTGCACACTGGCACACAGATTACTATTTTTTGTGTGAGAAGGTCTTGCACCATCAGTTAATTGCAAAAACAAACCGGAGCAATTGCCAGCTGCAGACATTGGACAACGTGCCTTAGCCAGGGACCTACAAGTTACACAATCAGAAAATTACTGTCTTTCTACAACAGGAGCAGTGCTGCTTCATTTAAATTGTTTTTTATTTAAAAACTGGGAGTTGTAATAGTTGTCTGCAATTTTTAACAACAACAACAACAACTTGTATTTATATAGCGCCTTTAACGTAGTGAAATGTCCCAAGGCGCTTCATAAGAGTATTATGCAATAAAAATTTGACAACCGAGCCGCATAAGTAGAAATCAGCGCAGGTGACCAAAAGCTTGGTCAAAGAGGTAGGTTTTAAAGAACGTCTCGAAGGAGCAAAGAGAGGTAGAGAGGCGGAGAGAGTTAGGCAGGGAGTTCCAGAGCTTGGGGCCTAGGCAACAGAAGGCACGGCCACCAATGGTTGAGCGATTATAATCAGGGATGCTCAAGAGGGCAGAATTAGAGGAGCGCAGACATCTCGGGGGTGGGGGGGACTGGAGGAGATTCCAGAGATAGGGAGGAGCGAGGCCATGGAGGGAGTTGAAAACAAGGATGAGAATTTTGAAATCGAGGCGTTGCTTAACTGGAAGCCAATGTAGGTCAGCGAGCACAAGGGTGATGGGTGAGCGATACTTGGTGCGAGTTAGGACACAGGGCAGCCGAGTTTTGGATCACCTCTAGTTTACGTAGGGCAGAATGTGCTCCCAGGCCAGGTTTAAACAAGCATAATGGATGCAATGCAAGCTCAGCCCAAAAGAACACAAGAATCAGGACAGGAGTAGGCCCCTCGAGCCTTAACTGCCATTCAGTAAGATCATGGCTGATCTTCGACCTCAACTCCACTTTCCCGGCCCGATCCCCATATCTCTCGATTCCCCTGGAGTCCAACTGTCTATCGATCTCAGCCTTAAATATACTCAATGATTCAGCATCCACAGCCTTTTAGGGTACAGAATTCCAAAGATTCATAACCATCCAAGTGAAGAAATTCCTTCCCATCTCAGTCTTAAAAATCTGGCCTCTTATCCTGAGACTATACCCCCAAGTTCTAGACTCTCCAGCCAGGGGCAACAGCCTCTCAGCATCTACCCTGCCAAGCCCCCTCAGAATCTTATATGTTTCAATGAGATCACCTCTCCTCCTTCCAAACTCGAGAGTATAGGCCCAATCTACTCATAGGACAACCCTCTCATCCCAGGATGCATAATGATTGGAGCTTCTTTGTTTTGATTTGAATCCCGTTATGTTCAGCAAGTGGTGCCCTACCGGAGGCAGGCTCAGTGTGTGAACCGTTCACTGAGCCTCTCTCGCCTGCACTCAACAGAGCCATCACATTTAAATGACTTCCGTTTGTATAGCACCTTTAACACTGCAAAACATCGAGATTATACTGCTGGGTTTGAGTAGAACACAAATGGTCACTCTGTATGTTTACATCCCAACATGTTTACATTCTTCTCCTTCGCATTACAGGCAATGGTTAGCCTGCGTCTAACCATAAATCTTCATCGCAATTATACCCGTCGGCACAAGCCACGAGTGCGCTTGAAGCCAGAGTGGATTTGGCATGTAGAATTCAGAGTTTACGTGCTCAGTCAGAGGCAGAATTGCAGCAGTCTTCAGATCCAATTCCGACCTCTAACTGGCCTTGTTCGCAAAGCTTTAAAAGGTCTTTTCGCACCTTTTCAGTATTTACCAAAATTCCTCTTTTTGCTATTTTGGCAAGAATATTTTTTCTGTTGCGACATAATGCTTACACAACGAAAGAGAATTCACTTGATGTAGCTTCGAATCTCCTCCAGCAGACAACAGGATTCTTTTAAAATTCTCTGGAGCATTCAGCCAGTCACGACTGCAACAGCCCAGATGGTGCTCAATGCAACATATGCAAACGAGGGGAAAACACAAAAGTAAGAGCCAGACAAGTTGGATTATAGCGACACAATCACATTGCCAAAACATATATTGGAGAGCAACATTGCTCATGTACCACACTGATCAATTGTGAACACTTGCATATTGAGCTTTATATGCAATGCCCCATCACTGGTCACTCTGGCAGGCACACAGGGAAGGAATGCGTGAACAGCTCCAATTGCATTTTCACAAGCCTATATTTTACAACCAACTTTGCAAGAACTTTTGCTATGGTGTTTAATCTGCATTGTCCCACATTCACAGATTCTGGAGGCTGCTTAAAAAATGCTTAGTGTCAGACGTGGATCAGAGTCTGAAGGTTGTGGGTTCAAGTCCCACTCCAGGGACTTGAGCACAAAAAGCTAGGCCGACACTCCCAGTGCAGTGCTGAGGGAATGCTGTACGGTTGGCGGTGCCGTCTTTCAGAAGACATTAAACAGTTTGCTCGCAGGTGGAGATAAAAGATCCCATGGCAATATTTCAGAGGAGCAGGGGAGTTATCCCCGGTGTCCTGGCAAATATTTATCCCTCAATCAACATAACAAAAACAGATTATTTGGTCATTATCACATTGGTTTGTGGGAGCTTGCTGTGCGCAAATCGGCTACGCATTTCCTACATTATAACAGTGACTACATTTCAGAAAGTACCTCATTGACGTGTAAAGTGCTTTGGGACGTCCATTGGTCGTGAAAGGTGTTTTATAAATGCAGGTCTTTCTTTTAGGTGTTATCGGTACACTTTCCAATTACCATCACCAGCAATCACGAATTTGTTGGCGTAGGCTGCAACAGTGGAAGCTGTAGCTCGTAATTCTGCAGCCATAGTGCAGGTACTGGTTTGACAAGAGTACCTGCGATCAGAGTTGTGTCAGCAGGCATCGAGTTATAATTCCCTGCTCAAACCACTCGATTCTCAGGCAGAATGGAGCTCAGCACGTGTACAGCTCTACTCACCAGTGTCCCAACATTTTCGAATGTTAGGAGAAACCCAAAAGTATAATCAGCTCTTTAACCTTTGAACTGTATGAACAGTCTGATAGACCACCTGCGTACTTTTAAATGTCAAAAATTAAAAAGCAAGCTTTGGAATTATACTGCCCTGGTCTTAATCAAAAGCAATGAGGCATGAAATGCAAGTTGAACTGACAAAATTCTGCAATACAACTGGACGTTTGATAATCATTTTTACAAAGCAGCCCCAGATTTTAGATTAAGAGGAGTGAAGTGGAAGTTTCCTTCACTTTCCTGGTTTAATTGACTGACCTAAATAGTTCACATAGCAGTCATCATATAGGCAGTCCCTCGAAATCGAGGAAGACTTGCTTCCACTCTCAAATTGAGTTCTCAGGTGACTGTACAGTCCAATACGGGAATTACAGTCACTGTCATAGGTGGGACAGAGTGGTTGAAGGAAAGGGTGGGTGGGGAGTCTGGTTTGCCGCACGCTCCTTCCGCTGTTTGTGCCTGTTTTCTGCATGTGTCCATGTGTCTATTCTCAGCATCATTGTCCCATTAGATTAAATTCAGGTTTCCAAATGTGTTTGAGTTATTTTCAGATTTATAGTCCGTCCATCCCAGTAAATTGAATGGAAACACAAAAAGGACAGCAAGGAAGTCAAACCAGAAAATATTTTGTGTGAGGTTGAAAAAAAACTTTGGGATTATAGCTTTGAAATGGTGGGGTTTTTTTTGACTATACTGTTGGCAGAAAATCCAGTCAGGATTTCAATGTTTTAAAATCAGAAATTGTTTGTTCAACATGGCCTGATTATTTTATTAATTTTCATTAGTTTTTCAGAGTTCTGAACGATTCATTATTTAACACCTGTATCTCCAAGTATGTGCTCTGCAACCTTGTGATGTATGTCCAAGATATTATACTAAGAGGTGGTGGCGGCACACTACTGAGATGAATCACTTGACTGCATGATCCCAGATTGTCGCTTGTACTTCCTGATCACAGTCGTATCAACAGTAGAAAGATTCAGCTGAGGATAGCCACCTCGCCACAAGTGTTTTTTTTTTAAATAACATTAGAAAAAAAAGAGAACAAGCCACTGCTCTCACCCACCTCCTTACAGCTACATTCCAAGTTAGAGCTATGCAAATGGCTTAAAGAAAAATACATTAAAGAATACCATTCTTACAAGAGTTATTCTATTTTTCGTGCTACCTAGCACAGTGCTAGAGGAGATTGTGTGGAAAAGATGCAAGTGAATAACTGGGTTTGGAAAATTAAAAAACTTACATCATGTTGGTCTGATTAAACTAGCATCACAGAATCCACACAACTGTACCTCATCACAACGCTTGACCAAAATGCTTTATACGTCCAATTGGAACACGTCTTTCCCACCCCAGAAGCAAAGCAGTTATGTTACTGGATGGGTAATCCCGAGGACTGGACTAATGATCCGAGACACCAGTCTAAATCTCACCATGGGCAGCTGGATAATTTAAATTCAGTCAATTAAAAAGCTAGTGTCAGTAATGGTGACCATGAAACTACCAGACTGTCGTAAAAACACATCAGGTTCACTAATGTCCTTCAGGAAAGGAAATCTGCTGTCCTTACCCAGTCTGGCCTACATGTGACTTCAGACCCACAGTAATGTGGTTGACTCTCAACAACCCTCTGAAAAGGCCGAAAAAGCCACTCGGTTGTGCCAAACCACTACAAAGAAACACAGAAAATAGGTGCAGGAGTAGGCCATTCAGCCCTTCGAGCCTGCACCACCGATTCAATACGATCATGGCTGATCATGCAGCTTCAGTACCCCATTCCCGCTTTCTCTCCATACCCCTTGATCCCTTTAGCCGTAAGGGTCACTACACTACGCAGGATCAAGGCAGAGACTCTCCACCACCTTCTCGGGGGCAATTAGGGATAGGCAATAGATGCTGGCCATGCCAGCGATGCCCATATCCCATGAACAAATAAAAAAAAGACAGAAAAATTGAATCCATTACTACTTAAAAGGGCCCCAATCAAGAATGACCCTTCAGCTTATTAGTTTTATGATGGCTAATGTTGAAATGCAAGTACTTCTGATGTACTCTCAATATGGCTCAACACAGCTTGGATCCCCCTGGGCTTCAGATCAGCATCATAGGCCGTCCCTTGGGGCCGAGGATCACTTGCTTCCACACTAAAAATGAATACTTAGGTGACTGATGAACTCAATTTAAACGGTGGAAGATGCCTGTGCATGAATTCTTTTAACGTCAGGTGGCTATTGCACACCAGCCACCATACGGGCTTGACGGAGCACGGTCTTGGTCCAGTGGTAAGGGGATCCAAGATGACTGGAGACCAGGCTCTGCCGCATGTGTCAATACATACACACAAACTCAAACATACTCCTACTGTCCTCCTTCCTTCCTCCTTCCCACAGAACCTCTCTCTACGTGGAATTCATAGTCCGCAATGTGAGCCTCATTGGTTACAAATTTATAACCATAAATGCATTCTGGCAGGAGTTCGATGACCATTATGCATCCCAGAGTACTTAAGGAAGTGGCCCTAGAAATAGTGGATGCATTGGTGATCATTTTCCAACAGTCTATCGACTCTGGATCAGTTCCTATGGACTGGAGGGTAGCTAATGCAACACCACTTTTTTAAAAAAGGAGGGAGAGAGAAAACAAGTCATTATAGACCGGTTAGCCTGACATCAGTAGTGGAGAAAATGTTGGAATCAATCATTAAGGATGAAATAGCAGCGCATTTGTCGGACCAAGTCAGCATGGATTTATGAAAGGGAAATCATGCTTGATGAGTCTTCTGGAATTTTTTGAGGATGTAACTAGCAGAGTGGACAAGGGAGAACCAGTGGATGTGGTGTATTTGGACTTTCAAAAGGCTTTTGACAAGATCCCACACAAGAGATTGATGTGCAAAATCAAAGCGCATGGTATTGGGGGTAATGTACTGGCATGGATAGAGAACTGGTTGGCAGACAGGAAGCAGAGAGTCGGGATAAACGGGTCCTTTTCAGAATGGCAGGCAGTGACTAGTGGAGTGCCGCAGGGCTCAGTGCTGGGACCCCAGCTCTTTACAATATACATTAACGATTTAGATGAAGGAATTGAGTGTAATATCTCCAAGTTTGCGGATGATACTAAATTGGGTGGCGGTGTGAGCTGTGAGGAGGACGCTAAGAGGTTGCAGGAGGAGTTGGATAGGTTAGGTGAGTGGGCAAATGCATGGCAGATGCAGTATAATGTGGATAAATGTGAGGTTATCCATTTTGGGGACAAAAACACGAAGGCAGATTATCTGAATGGCGGTAGATTAGGAAAAGGGGAGGTGCAACGAGACCTGGGTGTCATGGTACATCAGTCACTGAAAGTGGGCATGCAGGTACAGCAGGCGGTAAAGAAGGCAAATGGTATGTTAGCCTTCATAGCTAGGGGATTTGAGTATAGGAGCAGGGAGGTCTTACTACAGTTGTACATGGCCTTAGTGAGGCCTCACCTGGAATATTGTGTTCAGTTTTGGTCTCCTGATCTGAGGAAGGATGTTCTTGCCATTGAGGGAGTGCAGCAAAGGTTCACCAGACTGATTCCAGGGATGGTTGGACTGTCATATGAGGAGAGACTGGATCAACTGGGCCTTTATTCACTGGAGTTTAGAAGGATGAGAGGGGATTTCATAGAAACGTATAAGATTCTGACGGGACTGGACAGGTTAGATGCGGGAAGAATGTTCCCGATGTTGGGGAAGTCCAGAACCAGGGGACATAGCCTTAGGATAAGGGGTAGACCGTTTAGGACCGAGATGAGGAGAAACTTCTTAACC
The DNA here is from genome assembly GCF_044704955.1 of Pristiophorus japonicus. Lineage (NCBI taxonomy): Eukaryota > Metazoa > Chordata > Chondrichthyes > Pristiophoridae > Pristiophorus > Pristiophorus japonicus. The sequence goes on along the minus strand of NC_091993.1, from coordinate 116,883,136 downwards.
TGTGGAATTCCCTGCCGCAGAGAGTTGTTGATGCCAGTTCATTGGATATATTTAAGAGGGAGTTAGATATGATCCTTTCGGCTAAGGGGATCAAGGGGTATGGAGAAACAGCAGGAAAGGAGTACTGAAAGAATGATCAGCCAAGATCTTATTGAATGGTGGTGCAGGCTCGAAGGGCCGAATGGCCTACTCCTGCACCTATTTTCTATGTTTCCCCAAACTGAGCAGCCCAAATTGGTCTTTCCATTATTATAAGGGTGGATCAGGAAGTCAGAAACCCTTCCACAAAAAATATATTTTTAAATCGCTCAGTTTACTACGAGAACCACAAGCTTTCTGGACCTCCAGTTCACGGTTGCCTTTAAAAAAAAATTTTTTAAAAAAGAGATAATGAGGGCATAGTTCGGAGCAGGGGGATACCTGGCTTCTCAAATGTATTCACAGACCATCCAGATTTTATACAGGTAAAAACTCAACCTAGGCATAGGCAAATTGGATGTGGATTTAGGCCAAGGTAGCTTTGGATTGTCACAAACCCTTTGTTTATTTAATTTGATACAAAATATAACAGTTAACTCAGAGACTTTCAATCCTGGAATTTAGAAAATGGGGGGAAATACTTTCATCTTCTGAAAGAGAAAAGTAATGTTTCAAGGCAGAGACCTGCTCAGTTCTGGCCTTTTCTTTTTGCAGCATTTTAGATTGGGCGGTCTTGGGCCAGGGACTCCCAGATGTCAGTGCAGATGTTGCACTTTATCAAGGAAGCTTTGAGAGTGTCCTTGAAACGTTTCCTCTGCCCACCTGGGGCTCGCTTGTCGTGTAGGAGTTGCGAGTAGAGCGCTTGTTTTGGGAGTCTAGTGTCGGGCATGCGGACAATGTGGCCCGCACAGACACAGACAAAATGGGCCAAACGACCTCCTTTTGGGCTTCATATAGGGTTCTGCTTGTCACACAGAATATGCTGCTATACTTTCAATAGTCACAAACACACATGCTATCTCAATATATTATGTGCGCACACACACCAGTTTAAATAGTGACACAGCAATTCTATCTCAATGAACTTAGGGCAACTGGAGAAAAAAAAAATGCAGGAATATTAGGAAAGAGCAGGGGAGTGGGGCTAACTGGATTGCTCTTCAAAAGAGCCAGCGCAGATTCGATGGGCCGAATGGCCTCCTGTGCTGTACCATTCTACGATTCTAAGTGGCCATTTTGAATAGCATGACTCTTCAGACATCTCGCTGGAACCCAGCCAAACAAGATGACTCCGTAGGCACAATGAATTAGTAATACATTTCCTCATATCCTGTCTGGATACTCCCCAAAGCGGCTGCTACAACTCTCCCAATGTCACTGGCATGGGAATCAAACCCAGAGGATTTTCAGCAAGTGTTTGTTGAAATACCTGATTCAAGGCACCTGTGTAACATAGAAACATAGAAACATTGCAACCATCTAGGATTGGTCACGTCACAAAATCAGTCATTAAAAATTGTACAAATGTGATACTCCCTACCTCAGAGCTCTGCTTGGAGAAAGTAAATTCAAAGAAATTGCTGCGCAATATAAAAATCAATGTTGTACTCTACCAGATCCTAAGTTGTAATTTTAGAAAAACCCTGTCCAGGTGGCCTAGACTATGGCCCAGCCCAGTATCATTTCTTAATTTTGTATTAAGGATCAGGAACTCGAGGGTATTTACCCCCCAAAATATTTTATTTATTTATTTAAAAAAAACTTAAGTGCATGAAAACTGAAATTACGTAAGCGACCAGTGTTATAGTCCTTAAAGCAGGATCTCATGGCTATTCTGAGTCCACCCATCCTGTGTTCTTGTGCAGGAAACTGCACACACGTACCAGGTTTAGCGGTGCTAAGAAGCAGGCAGGAAAAGTTACTTTTCTGCTTATCACTGCTTTGCACTTTTAGTAAAACTGTACATATGGTCGCTCCAAAGATTACAGATTACACCTGCTTCTCCTCCTCCAGATCTTCATCCTTGCCATCAGAAGACTAGACCACCTGACCACATCGAATTTCCAACCGAAGGAGAAGTTACCATTTGGTTCTATTAAAAACATTCTGCAGTATAAATTAGTGACGAGAGTTCAGAACAGTTTAATTTATTTGATTCTAGCAATGAAAGATTAACGTGGGCATCTCAGAGCTGGAACACTCCTGCTGCTCACACCTTAGAAATGTGTGTAATCAGATTTGATGACACTGAACTTCTATTCTCCAGCCACCGACTCCATGGCTCTCACTGGTAACTGTCTGAGGCTGAACCAGACCACTCACAACCTTGGTGTCGTATTTGACCCAGAGATGAGCTTCCGACTAGATAGCCGCTCCATCACCAAGACCGCCTACTTCCACCTCCGTAACATCACACGACTACGCCCTTGCCTCAGCTCAACTGCTGCTGAAACCCTCATCCAGGTCTTTGTTGCCTCTCGGCTTGACTATTCCAGTCCTCTATCTTCCAACCTAAATAAACTCGAGCTCATCCAAATCTCTGCTGCTTATATCCCAACTCGCACCAAGTCCCGTTCACCCATCATCCTTGTGCTCACTGACTTACATTGGGTCCCAGTCCAGTCCAACGCCTTGATTTTAAAATTCTCATCCTAGTTTTAAAATCCCTCCTTGGCCTCGGCCCGTCCCCTATTTTAAACTACTCTAGCATTGGCGGCTGTACGTTCAGCTGCCTAGGTCTTAAACTGCGGACTTCCCTCCCTAAATATATAAATATATATATATATATATACACACATATATATCCCTCCCTTCAAGACCCTCTTTAAAACCTACCTCTTTGACCAAGCTTTTGGTCATCTGCCCTAATAGCTCAGTGTCAAATTTTATTTGATAACACTCCTGTGAAGTGCCTCGAGAGGTTTTACTACATTAAAGGTGCTGTATAAATACAAGTTGTCATTGAACTAGTCCCTGATTAATGTTCAATTTGTCAGTAACTATTCAAACAGGTACTGTATAACTGATCTATTTAAAGGCAGTTTGCACCTTAATTGCCGTCAATCAGTAGAATCGTGGCTGTACTACCGAGTTTTTAATTTTTTTTCCAAAATTCAATATAACCAGTATATTCTCCTGCTGTTCCATCAGTCACCATCTTCAGTGTTGGTGGAGCTGAAGAGACCGTACTGCGTGCTCCCACCCACTCACCGTGCAACCCTTTGACGAGCAGTATATGCTCAAGGAACAGCTCGTATCTACGTGCTCCCATCAGTCACCACCTTCAGTGTTATGTGGAGCTGAACAAACTGTACCTGTGCGCTCCCACTCACTCACGCAGTCCGACGATTCCTCCCTTTTCACAGGCAGCACACACCACAGGAACGGATTATACTTGTGTGCTTCCATCCACTTGCAGTGTAAATCCCCTCCCCTTTCACAGGCACAATAAGCTACAGCGACAGACCGACAAGGTCAGAAAATAAACACAGACAAAGAATGCCAATCTTAGCTGATTTAGAGAAAACTACAGTTAAAGAAAGACTTGCATTTATATAGCGCCTTTCACGACCAGCAGACATCTCAAAGTGCTTTATAACCAATGAAGTACTTTTGGAGTGTAGTCACTGTTGTAATGTAATGTTCTCCATCATTGCACCAACTATCTCTTAAATTATTCAGGGATTTTGTATCCACTGCTCTATCTTAAAAAACCATTCTTTGCTGTGAAGAACCTCACATAAGCCTTAATGTTGCCCTTCATCAGTTTGAGCCTGGAGTGTTTGCCCTATGGTTGAGGTTTAACTTGACCTGGGGCTCCTGCTTTAGCTTTTCTATAGCATTTGGTACCTTACATATTATAAAGGTCCCTTCTTAGTCACCTCCTTTCAAGGTTTCTCCAGCCTTTCCTCATAACTAAGGCCATTTGGTTTTTGGTTTTCACCCAAATACAGACAGAATCATGGACTGCCATTCCAGAGACGCCAGTAGAGTTGTTCCAGGATCCTCTCGGTCCTTTCCAACTTCACCCATAGCTAATCTGAAACCATTCAATAAGTGTCTCTGGGGCTCATTTTTCCTTTCGATGTACAGTACTTTACACTTAATCAACAGCAGTTGCACCAATTAGTCTAGCAGATCTGGAGAGAGAGTACCTGAATTAACCAAATGGCAAATAGCGTTTTATTGTTGCTTAATTTCTCCTCATATCCACTGAAAGCCCCAACTTGCAATAGATCTGTGCCCTCCCACAGTAGCTCACACCAAAGTCTTCACATACAGGAGGAGACAATGAGCATCATCAGATTTTTCCATTTTGGGTACAAATCACAGCTGAACCCGGTCCCGCCTCCATCCCACGTTCGCATGCAAATGCACTCTGCACAAGAGCTACTGCCGAATGGGGAAGCTTGGCTGATTTTGACCTACTTCACCCAAATAGCACCCCGACTGCCACCCAAGCCAAGATCAGCTCACTCAGCACAAACTGGGAACTGAACTTGGGACCTTCTCGATCTGAATAGTTCAGTACCACATTGGGGGGCGACTTTCCCTTCTTAGCCATCTGAGCAACAGCAATCAGTTTTAAAAAAACATGAATCATGCTGAAGAATGAGGATACGTTAATCTAAAACATTTAAATGAGATGCAATGTAGGTGTCTCTTCTAAATGAACTGGGACCTTTTAATTCACGATCAAAACTACTGCAATTGTACATCATTTTTAATTACGTGGATTCAAAGTAAACCTCTCAAGTCAAAAGCATGCAGCCAGCTTGCAAATTAAGTGACAGACTCCACTCAAGATTGTCTCTAGAGCCTTAAAGCATTCAGTGCTAAGCAAAAATCTCAAAAGAAAATAAAAAAACGATACCTTAATATGCTTCTGAGCCATTCTTCTTCCTTTTGTATCCCAGAGTATAATTCCCCAAGCGTGTTTTTATAATTTCGTGTATCACAGCCAACTCATTTCCTAAGGAATGAATTGGTCTAACTCCCACCCACAGCTTTGAGTAAACTTCAGTGTTATAGATTTAGTCACCTGATCTGATTTCCCATAACCTCCCAGAGGCGTTCACAAAAAAGCCTTCATATTAACGGATTGTGAAATCTCTTGAAAGCTTGACATTCAAAATTCTTTAACACTAATATCCATTTTATGGTCCATTATAAAACAAAAATTTTCTTAATAGTATCAATTAAATTAATATCAAATGCCTTTATTAGGGTTCACCTAGGCTTCCAAACCAGAAATACATGAGAAAGAATAGTTATATTGATAGTTTAGAGAAGCTGGGGCTGTTCGCCTTGGAGCAGGGAGGGCTAAGAGGAGATTTGATAAGAGATGTTTAAAATCATGACGAATTCAGACAGAGTAAATAAAGAGAAACTGTTTCGAATGGCTGACGGGCAAACCAGTCCCACCCACCCTTTCCTTCAATGACTGTCTGTCCCACCTGTGATAGAGACAAATTCCCGTACAGATTTAAGGAGATTGGCGAAAGAACCAGAGGTGACATGAAGGAAAAACTGTTTTACACAAAGTGATTCGGATTTGGAATGCACTGCCCGATAGAGTGGTGGTTTCAGATTCAATTGTAGCTGTAACGCATTTGCTTAAGAATTCGTAACACATTGCTATCAAGAACTAGTTGCTTTATTAACAAAAGTTTATCACACTACACATTACCAGTTCATCCACAAGGCTCACAACTGCACATCTCACCGAGGATTACCTAGACCCAACTAACTGGGGTTTTATGGAGTCTTGTGAACATCACATGACTGGCAAAGCCATCATCATCATCATCATCATCTTCATACGCAGTCCCTCGAAATCGAGGAAGACTTGCTTCCACTCAAAGTGAGTTCTTAGGTGACTGAACAGTCCAATACGGGAATTACAGTCTCTGTCACAGGTGGGGCAGACAGTAGTTGAAGGAAAGGGTGGGTGGAACTGGTTTGCCACACGCTCCTTCCGCTTGTTTTCTGCATGCTCTCTGTGACAAGACTCGAGGTGCTCAGCGCCCTCCCAGATGCTCCTCCTCCACTTAGGGCGGTCTTTGGCCAGGGATTCCCAGGTGTCGGTGGAGATGTTGCATTTTATCAAGGAGCCTTTGAAGGTGTCCTTGAAATGTTTCCTCTGCCCACCTGGGGCTCGCTTGCCGTGTAGGAGTTCCGAGTAAAGCGCTTGCTTTGGGAGTCTTGTGTCAGGCATGCGAATAATGTGGCCTGCCCAACGGAGCTAGTCGACGCAGTCAGTGCTTTGATGCTGGGGATGTTAGCCTGGTCGAGAACGCTAACGTTGGTGCGTCTGTCCTCCCAGGGGATTTGCAGGATCTTGTGGAGATATCATTGGTGATATTTCTCCAGCAATTTGAGGTGTTGACTGTACATGGTCCACATCTCTGAGCCATACAGGAGGGTGGATATCACTACAGCCCTGTAGACCATGAGCCTGGTGGCAGATTTGAGGTCCTGGTCTTCGAACTCTCTCTTCCTCAGGCAGCCGAAAGCTGTGCTGGCGCACTGGAGGCGGTGGTTGAACCTAGTCGTCGATGTCTGTCCTTGCTGATAATAGGTTCCCGAGGTATGGAAAGTCGTTCACTGCCGTGCATCTTGATGACCGGGGGGGGGGGGGGGGGGGGGGGGGCAGTGCTGTGTGGTGGGGTCAGGTTGGTGGAGGACCTTTGTCTTATGGATGTTTAGTGCAAGGCCCATGCTTTCGTATGCCTCAGTGAAGATGTTGACTATGACTTGGAGTTCAGTCTCCGAATGTGCGCAGACGCAAGCGTCGTCCGCGTACTGCAGTTCGACGACAGAGATTGGAACAGTCTTGGATCTGGCCTGGAGTCCACAAAGGTTGAACAGGTTCCCACTGGTTCTGTAGTTTAGTTCCACTCACAATGCTACAGCTCTACAACAAACCTGTAAGCATAATCACAGGTGCATACATTGCAGTAGCCTTCAAAATAGAATTGGATAAATACTTGGGAGAAAAAATTGCAGGCGATATGGGGAAAGAACGGGGAAGTGGGACGAACTGGATTAAGTTTTGAAAGCTGGTACAGACTCAATGAGCTGAATGGCCTCCTTCTGTGCTGTAGTATTGTACAATTTCTTTGCTGCAAATGGTCTGTCTTACATGATTATCCACAGTATCAGCACTAATATCACACAATTGTATCTATCAAAGGGCAACAATGTCCTAAAAACCTGATACAAACTTCTCTTGCTCAGTAATACAGGCAACACAAGTATGTCATTTGTGTCAAAATGTATCACCAAAATGTTTATATTAGCAAAATGGCATGCATGACTTCTATCCTTTCCCTCTTCCTCAACAGTGACCACCCTCCTGAAACCTCCTTAACCACAATGCAGTGCTTGATCTGACAATATAAAATGTGCTCTTCGAAGCTAATTAGGACATTCCACGGCACTCACGAGTGCACAAAGCAAACAGGAAAGGTCAAGCGGAGCCGATTAAAAGATCTGTATGTACTCAAGTCGACCAAAAGCTTTGAAGGTCACTTTTTTTTAATATTAAAAAAATCCATCTAGCCCAGGCTTGAATCCAAGCTTACTGCTTGCATGCAACTCCTGTGGGTTGTAGGGTGGGAAAAAACACGATATTTAAATCTGCCAGCTGACTTCAATAAGATTGTTTTCTGCCAACATCTGCACGTTTTGCGGTAATCTCATGACGAGCCCTTTTCAATTGTGATGCTTTAATTCTGTGCTGCTGTAACAGCAACAGTGACTAGGCAGGAGGGCGGATTCAGTCCCACAGAGCGCTCAAGAATTTCCCTTTTAGGGGGCAAGTTGCTGTTTTCAGAAAACAAGTTTTATTCAACACTGATGAAAGAGAAGGAGAGAGTCTTAAATCAGCCTCAAAAGACGGTCACTAAAATAATTACTGTTTGGAAAAGCGAACTGTAAACTATGCAAACCACCACATAACCAGTTCCCTCTGAGCTGCACGCCTAATGGGAAAGGACCCACACAGGCCGCTCAACAGATTTTACATTGTAAATACCGCGCTTGCGCAGAAATTTAAAGGGTCCGCGCATTAAAGAAACAGACCGCGCAGAGCAAAGCGCAGCTTACAGGGAACTTTGCACATAACCGTACCAATTCCACTAGCCTGAAACTTTGGAGTCCTTTTGTCCAGTAATGCCCCACACCAACCAATTCATGATGTCACAATTAGCATCTCCCACGCCTCCAGGAATGCCCACACAAAAAGTTGAACTTTTAATCCAAAGTGTCTTTGATTGGTGGCACCTTTGCTGCGTACCAAAATGGTTGATCACTGGAGGCTCAATGACCATCAGAAACCGCCAAAGTGGTCTAGCCAAATACCCATTTTAAAATACACTTTTAGATCTCAAAGAGAATTAACGTTTGGCTTTATCAAAGAAGATTATCTTTTTATACATAGTTAACGTCGTAACGCTCCAGTCACCCCCCACACCCACAGTTACAACATTGGCTTTATAAAGACTTGAAAAAGACTTGGATTTATATAGCGCCTTTCACGACCACCGGATGTCTCAAAGCGCTTTACAGCCAATTAAGTATTTTTTTTTAAAAAGGGTGTAGTCACTGTTGTACTGTATTTGTAATTGGAATGTTATAAGTAGGTAACACTTAAAATTCTACCATGATTTTCAGGAATTTTATGCACTCTCACTATTTCAATATAATGTACTGTCTGGGAAATGAGTCTGGTGCTTCTAGCTGTGGTTTGCTGGGCCCAGCTACATACTAACTGTGAGCCCTAGCAGGAACTGGGATGTCTGAGATGATACTGCAGCCATACAATAACTCTTTGAGTATCCATTATTTATGAACTTTATGGATGTGATAGTGTTCAAATTGCACCCCCAAAATATCCTCCATAGCAGCTAGTGTGACACACTATCGACCATTGTACTGTGTGCCCCTGTATGATTACAGACACCCTGCAGAACAGGCAATCCGTTCAATGCATGATCACAAACAGCGGACTAACAGGAAATAGTAAGTCAGTGCGAATTCTTAAAATTGGTGGAATTGAAATATTAGCTCTCCTCACCAACACAGGCACACAGCTCCTTAAAAATACAAGTTGTATTTAAAATTTCGCATATATGAAATGCAAAGACCTAAAGTGTGCACTTTAGGCAAAGCAATAAAAACCTGTATTGGATACAGTCAAACACTGACTAAGTTACAGAATCCAAACATGCACAAGGCAGTCAATCGATTTGTAACCAATCACAGAACATATTGGCCCAGAAATCCCGGCCTCCGCGTCCATACGGAATGGGAAGGCATTGCAAAAGCTGGTTTTCAGCGCACAATGCGCATGTGCTGAAAACCGGCTTTTCAGATCGGTCAAGCTCCAGCTCAACAGATCCTCCGCATATCGGGAGCGAGGACATTTGCGGGATTTACCCATATCTTGGCCAGCAAATGCCCTCAAAACTCTTGCGCCTGATAAAAGCAGATGCATAGCCTACTTTTACAGCCGTAAGAGTTTTAAAACATAAAAAATATTTTTTAAAAACCTGCCCACTACGTTAAATTTATTTTAAACCATAATTTTTACAACTTTAAAACTCTGAATTTTTTTTCGCTAAGATATTTATTAACTTTAATAATAAATGTGAGGTTATCCACTTTGGTGGTAAAAACAAAGACAGACTATTATCTGAATGGTGACAGATTAGGAAAAGGGGAGGTGCAACGAGACCCGGGTGTCATGGTACATCAGTCATTGAAGGTTAGCATGCAGGCAGTTAAGAAAGCAAATGCCATGTTGGCCTTCATAGCGAGGGGATTTGAGTACAGGGGCAGGGAGGTGTTACTACAGTTGTACAGGGCCTTGGTGAGGCCACACCTGGAGTATTGTGTACAGTTTTGGTCTCCTAACTTGAGGAAGGACATTCTTGCTATTGAGGGAGTGCAGCGAAGATTCACCAGACTGATTCCCGGGATGGTGGGACTGACATATCAAGAAAGACTGGGCTTGTATTCACTGGAGTTCAGATGAATGAGAGGGGATCTCATAGAAACGTTTAAAATTCTGATGGGTTTAGACAGGTTAGATGCAGGAAGAATGTTCCCAATGTTGGTGAAGTCCAGAACCAGGGGTCACAGTCTAAGGATAAGGAATTTAGGAGCGAGAAGAGGAGAAACTTCTTCAGCCAGAGAGTGGTGAACCTGTGGAATTCTCCACCACAGAAAGTTGTTGAGGCCAATTCACTAAATATATTCAAAAAGGAGTTAGATGTAGTCCTTACTACTAGGGGGATCAAGGGGTGTGACGAGAAAGCAGGAATGGGATACTGAAGTTGCATGTTCAGCCATGAACTCATTGAATGGCGGTGCAGGCTCAAAGGGCCGAATGGCCTACTCCTGCACCTATTTTCTATGTTTCTATGTTTCAACTAATTTTAATTATGTGGTGTGTTTTTTTATTTGGTGTTATTGGGTTTGTTTTTTTTTCTCAATTAATAGCAATGAGAACTCGTAGATACGGAGTTCCCATTGCTATCAATTGAAAATACTTTACCCGATTGGCTGAACACGTGACTGCACCTTCTACGCGGGAACCTGGAGGACGGGAGCGCGCTTCGCAGCGCGGGAAGAGAAGGCCTCCCCAACAGAATTCCATGTGCCCCCGGAACCACCAGGTACTTTCGGAAAAATTCTCCGGTCGGAGGCGTTCGTCCGAAAGAAGCCTCCGACCGGGATTTCAGGGCCATTACTTCAGTTTTTGGAAACATTTCTTCCTTAAACTCTCCAATGCTAATGGCAGTTCTCCAGAAATGGCTTCCTTTGTAAACCTAACCAAAGGTCTATGTCTGAAGCAGAGGAGGAGAAAAGAAAAAGTCAACATTCAAATTTTCCCAAGGCTGTTAGTTTGAAAGATTGGCACTCGGTTTCTCTATTATGTCAGCTGTAGTTCAGTGGGTAGCACACTCGCCTCGGAGTCAGAAGGTTGTGGGGTCAAGTCCCACTCCAGAGACTTGAGCAAATAAATCTAGGCTGTCACTCCAATGGGAGTGCCGCACTGTCGGAGGTGCTGTCTTTCGGATGAGACGTTACACCGAGGCCCCGTCTACTCTCTCAGGTGGATGTAACAGATCTCATGGCACTATTTCAAAGAAGAGCAGGGGAGTGATCCCCAGTGCCCTGGCTAATATTTATCCCTCAATCAACATAACAAAAACAGATTATGTGGTCAATATCACATTGCTGTTTGCGGGAATTTTCTGTGCACAAATTGGCTGCTGCGTTTCCCACATTACAACATTGGCTACACTTCATAGGCTGTAAAGTGCTTTAAGATGTCCGGTGGTCGTGAAAGATGCTATATAAATGCAAGTCTTTCTTTCTTTATTGGAGTTGTTAATAAGTTGAAATACTTATTGCAATAAGTTGCAGAGTACAGAGACCCTGGATAGTTCCATAAAAAACATGAATTTCCTGAAACTCACCGATTTAAAAGAAAAGGGCCAATGTTGTTGGTTAGGTTAAGTGGAATGGCACAAACTGGAGGACCACTTGAGTGAGGGGAATGGAGTGAGGAAGAAAGACTTGCATTTATATAGCGCCTATTACAACATTCTAAATACTTTACAGCCAATGAAGTACTTTTTGAAGCATAGTCACTGTTGTAATTTAAGAATGTTGTTGTGGAGGAAGTGCATCTGGAAGGGTGCTGAGCACCTTGAGACATCACCGAGAGCATGCAGAAATCAAACGCAGGCAGCGGAAAGAGCATGCAGCAAACCAGTCCCACCCACCCTTTCCCTCAATGACTATCTGTCCCACCTGTGACAGGGACTGTGATTCTCGCAGTGGACTGTTCAGTCACCTAAGGACTCAGTTTTAGAGTAGAAGCAAGTCTTCCTCAATTCCGAGGAACTACCTATGATGATGGTAGGAAAGTAAGAAAATAAATCTTATGTTTAAAAGGACAAATGTAGCTTATACTCAAGGATAAATTCAAACTGATAAGATCCTGCCATGCTTCAGAACACACACACACATGCATGCACGTGGGACACAAGCCAAGATTCCTAATGGAAAATATCAACCTTGTGGTGGCAAAAGGACAGTCGGGGACCTGCACTGTCACACCAGAATGACGGTACAGGAGTGGTAAAGAGAGGAAAGCATCACAATAAAGAGATACAACAGGGGTGGGAGCATGAGGCCACTAGAACATGTCGCAGGATGGGGATTACCAGCAGCATTTGAACAAGTGTGTCATTGCTCAGTCATCACTCCTAACACATGATGCATTTAATAGACACTTCTCAAATTTAATTACATTTATTTTTTAAGCTGAGATCTGGGTGGCTTCTGTGATCGGCCATCCTGGAAGCCACAGAACAAGCAATGAAAAGAAAGACTTGCATTTTTATAGCTCCTTTCATACCACCAGACATCTCAAAGCGCTTTACAGGCAATGAAGTACTTTTGAAGTGTAGTCACAGTTGTAATGTGGGAAACGCGGCAGCCAATTTTTGCACAGCAAGCTCCCACAACCAGCATGGCACAAAAGCTGGTTGCACATTCGGCAGAGGCAATACGGGGATGGCAGTGTGAGAATATCTATTCCATCAGATGTTGAGCAGCAGAGGATGATCACCCTGAATTATTCTCAAGAAGGCACAACATTTTTATTTAAAACTGTAAAATTATGCGTTGTGAACCCCGCTCACCTATTTCAAAATTCTCACCCTTGTTTTCAAATCCCTCCATGGCCTTGGCCCTCCCTACTTCTGTAATCTCCTTCAGCCTCACAACTGCCACACAGCCCCCAGGACATACCGCGGGTCACGATCCCCCCGCCAGGAATGATGCCGGACCAGGGAGTTTGCCGGACCAAAGAGTCCCGGACTGGAGAAGTTCGACCTGTAATACTTTACCAATAGGGACCAACATTGCAGAAGCAATAATTAGGTCCTTTCATAAAAGGTCGTTTGCCAGAAACTGCACTAACAATTTAACTTGCAACCATGTCATTATGAAGCCTTTCCACTATTGAGAAACATATCCTCCACACAGTAATTTAAGTGGTAATGGGTCAACATTTTGTAAGATAACAACAAGGGCAAGATCTAAAAGGTGGTGTTTAAAAGAGTCATGACTCCCATCACAGGGAGGGAGAGCAACTGTGAATAATTTTCTGTTCCAAAATTCCACATGCAAGGATTATAATGAGTTTTTCACAATGCAATCAGCTGTGGCTCAGTGGGTAGCACTCTTGCGTTAAAAGGTTGTGGGGTCAAGTCCCACTGCAGGGACTTGAGCACATAAATCTAGGCTGACACTCCCAGTGCAGTACTGAGGGATTGCTGCACTGTCGGAGGTGCCGTTTTTCAGATGAGACATTAAAAGATCCCATGGCATGATTTCAAAGATAGCTCCTACCACTGGTGTCCTGGCCAATAGTTATCCCTCAATCAACACAACATAAACAGATGATCTGGTCTTTACCACATTGCTGTTTGTGGGAGCTTGCTGAGTGCAAATTGGCTGCCGCATTTCCTACATTACAACAGTGACTACATTTTAAAAGTACTTCACTGGCTGAGAAATGCTTTGGGATATCGGTGGTCGTGAAAGTCTTTTTCAATTAAGTCTTGTGATGCCAATCACCTCACTCCCACTTTAAAAAAAAGACATCCAAGTGAGTGTATTAATGCCGGGAAAAGGAAGACTTTCCCATTTAAGGCATCCAGAATCAGCAACAAGCATCCCCAGTCTGGTACACCACACAGTGAACTGCAGCCAGAGAACTGCAAGGGGCACCTTGGCCCCAATTTTACAAGAGCATCTATGCGACAATTTCTATTTCCCACATTCAGCATTCTGTAGCTTCTTCGAATCAGGCTGTCAACTAGTCCCAGGTTGTGCGCTCTGGTCCCAGGCTTTGAACACGTCTTTTTAAAATTCTAAGCAGCCTTATTCACCCTTCCTTTTCTGTATTTGAGGCTATGTCTTTGTGACAAAAATGCACTTTTTTTGGTCTGCGTTAGATGATAGATTTAAATCTATGAGAAACAATATACACAGGGTTAACTGTGCTATGTGGTGAGCTCTGCAAGACACAGCAAATGCACGTGATGCCATGGCGGGTGAAGTCCAATTAATATGCAATGCAGTGGTGTTTTCTGTGAAACAAAGCTGTTTTCATATGTTAATACTGGCTGAGTGCAGAGGCATTGAATGGTACCTGCTTCATAGTAGCTTTAATGGCAGGATGAAAGAGGCAATCAATTCCAGTTATCACGGATAGATCGAATGGGAGGGCAAAAACCCTGGCCAGTGTCAAAGAATGGCTACCTATGTAATATTGCCAAGAGAAAATGCAACCTTGTGAATAACTGTTGATCTAATGCAATTAAAGGACATCTATTGCCTTTTGTTTCAGCATAATGAGAGATTTGGATTATATTTCTTTGGGAAGCCCATTTGAATCTTGGAGTCAGCTTTTAATCTTCCAGTCAGCAAAGTGCTTAAGTTTATGCCAGTCCAGCAGGTAGGCGAGGCCAGTCTGATAGTGCAGCGTGTTTCAGAGCAAGAGACGCGAGCTTCTGTTTCACAGAGTGAGTGAGTGGGCGGATGGGATACTTACATACTTATTATTTTATATAAAATCGAGGCGAATAATGAGGTGTATGATTCATTGTTTTATACTGTACATTATGCAATTACCGGTTTTATTTGATAAACCCATTTGTTGGTTTATACAACACAAAAGCAAAATACTGCGGATGCTGGAATCTGAAATAAAAACAGAAAATGCTGGAAATCTCAGTGGGTCAGGCAGCACCTGTGGAGGGAAACAGAGTTAACGTTTCAGGTCGATGACCCTTCGTCAGAACTGGCAGAAGTTCAAAATGTAATAGATTTTTAAGGAAGAGCAAGGGGCACTGAAAAGGGGAGGGGAAGAAAGAACACAAGGGAAGGTCTGTGATAGAGTGGAAGGCAGGAGAGATTAGAGACACAAAAGGGATGATGGGCAAAAATGAGATGGCAATGGCACAAATTAGGAAACAAAAGATGAGTCTAGATGGAGGGGGGGGGGGTGGTGAATGACAGAATAATTACCAGCTGGCATGGGAAACAGCCAGAAAAATAAAAATAGAAAGGGGTTGGTGGGGGTATTTTAAAAAAGGGAGGAAAGGGAACAAAATAGGGGCAGAGGTTATGGTCTAAAATTGTTGAACTCGATGTTGAATCCAGAAGGCTGTAAAGTGCCTAATCGAAAGATGAGGTGCTGTTCCTCGAGCTTGCATTGAGCTTCATTGGAACAGTGTAGGAGGCCGAGGACGGAGAGGTCAGAGTGGGAGTGGAGCGGGGAATTAAAGTGACAGGCGACCAGAAGCTCGGGTCACACTTAGACTGAACGAAGGTGTTCCGCAAAGTGGTCACCCAATCCGCGTTTGGTCTCCCCAATGTAGAGACCACCAAATCGTGAGCGGCAAATGCAATATACTAAATTGATAACACCATTTCCCCTATCTCGGGAGCCTCTGATCAACAAGAGCAGGCATTGACGACGTGATTTAACACCGCCTCCAGTGTGCCAGTGCAGTCTTCGGCCGTCTGAGGAAGAGAGTGTTTGAAGAGCAGGCCCTCAAAACTGCCACCAAGCTCATGGTCTATAGGGCTGTAGTAATATCTACCCTCCTGTATATGCAGAGAGATATGGACCATGTACAGTAGACACCTCAAGTCGCTGGAGAGATACCACCAACGATGTCTCAGCAAGATCCTACAGATCCCCTGGGAGGACAGACGCATCAACATCAGCGTCCTCGACCAGGCCAACATTCCCAGCATTGAAGCACTGACCACACTCGATCAGCTCCGCTGGGCAGGCCACATTATTCGCATGCCTGACACAAGACTCCCAAAGCAAGCGCTCTACTCGGAACTCCTTCGTGGCAAATGAGCCAAAGGTGGGCAGCGGAAACGTTACAAGGACACCCTCAAAGCTTCCCTGATAAAGTGCAACATTCCCCACTGACACCTGGGAATCCCTGGCCAAAGACCACCCTAAGCGGAGGAAGTGCATCCGGGAGGGCGTTGAGGACCTCGAGTTTCATCGCCGAGCGCACGCAGAAATCAAGCGCAGGCAGTGGAAAGAGCGTGCGGCAAACCAGTCCCACCCACCCCTTCCCTCAACGACCATCTATCCCACCTGTGACGGACTCTATGATTCTTGTATTGGACTGTTCAGCCACCTAAGGACTCACTTTTAGAGTGGAAGCAAGTCCTCCTCCAGTCCGAGGGACTGCCTGTGATGATGATACTAAATTGAAAGTACAAGTATCTCTTGGTCTTAGTCTGACAAGAGTGTATAGTCAGTCTGCCTCTTGAAGAAAGAATCAGATGGCAGCACTTGATACATTCCAGTAACTGTTGCAAGGGGGAAGTATCTAGTGATCCTTGGGTCTCGCTGTGCTTTACATAGATATTGGGCAGAAAAGGGTACACTTTGGATTGTAGGAAACACAAGATCTTAAGACATTTCATTTAAACCCTCCCGGAAAAAAAAAAGAGGCAGAAACTCTCATCAGATTTAAAAAGCACCTGTACCTGAAGTGCCGTAACCTACAAGGCTATGGGTCAAGAGGGATTAGGCTGGACAGCTCTTGTTTGGCCAAATGACCTCCTTCTGTGCTGTACATTTCTATAATTCTATGATAAATGTGACAGCCCTCTTTTTGTAGAATCTGTGAATAAATTAAGCACGTTGATGTTTATCTTGTCCATATCCTCTAGGATCTTGAAAGTTTTAACGAGGTCACCTTGAGCTTCCTCTTCTCCAGTGCAAACATTGCCAGCTTCTGTATTCTCTCCTCATAACTTACTTATCTAATCCTAGCTATCTGTTTAGTTGTCCTTCATTGCACCCTCCCAGATACCTGGATGTCTTTTTCATACTCTGCTGACCAAAATTGTACATTGTAGTGTATTTGCTACATGGGCTCTTTGCTTAAGAATTCATAGCTACACATTTGCTGTAAAGAACTAGCTGGTTTCTTAGCAAAGGTTTATCAAACTGAACCCTACCGATTCATCCACCAGGCTCACAACTACATGCCTCATTGTGGAGAAACTGAACCCAATTAACCGGGGTTTTATTGAGTCTTGTGAACATCACGTGACTGGCTAAGCCACTCACAATGCAACAGCTCCACACGTCTGTGAGCATGCCCACTGGTGCATCCATTACATACATCGTACTTTAAATGACATCACTACTTATCAGCCCATTTCCCTAATCTATCCAGTATCCAGGTCCGTCTATAGTACAAGGCTCCTCATGCCTATAAATAGCTTTAAATGAGAAAAATCAGTTTTGATATCTTACTGTGCCACACTTGTAGTGTAAACAGCATTTATTGCAATAGATCAATACAGAATTTACGATACAGGAGGATCAAAGCTGCAAGCCATTTACACTCTTGGTGTTTGGACATTGACTCGTTCTCACATGCAGGATAAATTCTACTGCCGATCGCCCTTACTCATACTATTTTACTATCTCGGTCTGAACTGCTGGCAACACAGTTCAAAATAGGGGGCCACCCAACTCGACAAACTGCAAAACAGGTCAACCACCACCATCTGGGGATCCATCAAAAGAGGGAGGAGAAGGATAAGAGAAGGCACAGTGCTGTGGTTTTCCTCCAAATAGAGGGTAAGGAACAGCACTGGGATATGGGATACAGTGTCAGCTGTGGCTCAGTGGGTAGCACCCTCGCCTCAGAGTCAGAAGGTTGTGCGTTCAAGTCCCACTCCAAGGAAAAGCACAAAGAAAAAAAAAATCTAGGCTGACCCTCCAGTGCAATATATTACAGCAGTTTTGTTGTAAATTCTCTCTCATTTTGAGATGGCCACACTGGGCATTGAGGCATAGAGTAGTATTTAGTAGACTCATGTCAGCTGTGGCTCTGTGGCTCACTCTTGCCTCCGAGTCAGAAGGTTGCGGGTTTCACTCCAGATATTTGAGCATACAAAATCTAGGCCGACATTCCAGTGCAGTCCTGAGGGAGTGCTGCACTGTCGCAGGTGCCGTCTTTCAGATGAAACATTAAACCGAAGCCCCATCTGCTCTCTCAGTTTGACGCAAAAGATCCCATGGCACTATTTCGAAGAAGAGCAGGGGAGCTATCCCTGTGTCCTGGACAATATTTACCTCTACATCCTACATCCTCCAAAAATGTACTTCATTGGCTGTAAAGCACATTGAAACGTCCGGTGGCCATGAAAGGCGTTATATAAATCTAAGCCTTTCTTTTATGAGAATGTCACCCTCCTATCTACTGGTCAGAGGTTGAGATGTGATGTATTGAGGGACTTAAAAAAAATGGCAGTGCAAAAATGAAACACTCACTCATTTTAAAGTAAAAAAATGTGACAAATATGACCAAAAAAAACTATTTTTTTTTTTTTACAAGAAAATCTAAGCTGCATCCAATTGACTGGAAGCCATTTTCACAAAAGATGCGTAAAAAGGTTGGTTACATAACTGCGTTAGAACCTTGGTAGTAGATACTGTACGTCCCTACTGGGTCTCGGTGCCACAACAACCAAGGAGCACACTCAAGAAAGAACGAACAAGGTTATTAAGCAAGATTAAAAAAGAATTTTGCAAAAGACAGTATATCAAGATTTTGTATGGAACGGACGTGCTTCTTTTGCCTTTGTACTCGACAAGAAATGTTCCATTATGCTGCAATTTACAAATTCTGTGACCTATAAAGATGAACTGCTGCTACTGTTGCCAAGAAATTTGTAAGCAGGATCTGTGAAATATACAGGAGTGAAACACTATTTATAGAATGGAACATGAAATTGCTTTTATGACTTCCTCCCACATTCGATGTGTGTGTGTGTGTGTGAAGCATCAACTCAGCTTCATCAACACATTAGAGAACACACAAGTGAAGGACGCTTAAAGATCGAAGTCTTCCATTGTAACGTTTCTTGAAGAATCGTACATTTAGAAAAGTAATAGGCCCGGTACTGGGAATTCCAAAAATAAAATTCCAAGATAAACCCTCTAATTAAGAGATACCACTGAAATGGAATACCCTTTACTTGCTGGTTGAAGGTGAGCATTTCTCGGAGCTCATTTCAGACTTCATAGATCAGCACTAAACAATGGCTGGGAGTGCATGAATGGTTGACCTTC